>NC_137465.1:89113182-89701986 GCF_964235325.1 Thermobia domestica
CCCGGGACACCGACATATTTACAAAAAATCATTAAAATATCGTGATATTTAATATATCTTTATCACGAAAAACTATTAAAAATATGATAAAAACTTAGCCACCCCGGGAACTATAACTTCCACCAACACCAAACAATGCACAAATATCAACCGAGAAAACTCCGACATATTTACAAAAAATAATTAAAATATCGTGATATTTAATATATCTTTATCACGAAAAACTATTAAAAATATGATAAAGACTTGGCCACCACGGAAACTATAATGGCCACCGACACCAAACAACAAACAAATATCAACCTTATAGACCCCGACATATTTACAAAAAATCATTAAAATATCATGATATTTAATAATATCTTTATCACGAAAAACTATTAGAAATATGATAAAAAGTTGGCCACCACGGAAACTATCATGGCCACCGACACCAAAAAACGCACAAATATCAGCCGTTAGGACCCCGACATATTTGCAAAACATCATTAAAATATTCTGATATTTAATATATCTTTATCACGAAAAACTATTAAAAATAAGAAAAAACTTTCCCATCATTGAAACTATAATTTCCACCAACACCAAACAATGCACAAATATCAACCGTGAGGACCCCGACACATTTTTGAAAGATCATTAAAATATCGTTATATTTAATATACCTTTATCACGAAAAACTATTAAAATATGATAAAAACTTGGCCACCACGGAAACTATCATGGCCACTGACACAAACAATGCACAAATATCAACCGTTAGGTCCCCGACATATTTACAGAAAATCATTAAAATATCGTCATATTTAATATATCATTATCACGAAAAAATTTTAAAAATATGAAAAAATTTATCCACCACGGAAACTATATGGCAACCGACACCAAACAACGCATAAACATCAACTTGAAAAACCCCGAAATGTTTACAAAAAAATCATTAAAATATCGTAATATTTAATATATCTTTATCACGAAAAACTTTTAAAAATATCAAATAAACTTGGCCACCATGGAAAGTATAATGGCCAACGACACCAAACAATGCTCATATATGCAAGTTAAGGACGCCGATATATTTACAAAAAAAATATAAAAATATTGTGATATTTAATATATCTTTATCACGAAAAACTATTAAAAATAAGATAAAAACTCTGCCAACACGGAAACTATAATGTCCACCGAAACCAAACAACGCACAAATATCAACCTTAAAAACCCCACCACATTTACAAAAAATCATTAAAATATCGTGAAATTTTAATATCTTTATCAAGAAAAACTATTAAAAATAAGATAAAAACTTGGCCACCACGGAAACTATAATGGCCACCGACACCAAAAAACGCACAAATATCAACCTTAGGGAGCACGACATATTTACAAAAAAATGATTAAAATATCGTGATTTTTAATATATCTTTATCACGAAAAACTATTAAAATATGATTAAGACTTGGCCACCACGGAGCCTATAATGGCCACCAACACCAAACAATGCACAAATATCAACAGTGAGGACCCCGACATATTTACAAAAGATCATTAAAATATCGTGTTATTTAATATATCTTTATCACGAAAAACTATTAAAAATAAGATAAAAACTTGGCCACCACGGAAGCTGTAATTGCCACCGACACCAAACAACGCACAAATATCAACCTTACGGAGCCCGACATATTTACAAAAAGTCATTAAAATATCGTGATATTTAACTATTCTTTATCACGATAAACTATCAAAAATATGATATAAACTTGGGCACCTTGGAAACTATAATGGCCACCGACACCAAACAATGCACAATTATCAACCTAAGGGAGCCCGACATACTTACAAAAAATCATTAAAATATAGTGATATTTAATATATTTTTATCACGAAAAACTATCAAAAATATGATTAAAACTTGGCCACCACGGAAACTATAATGGCCACCGACACCAAACAATGCACAATTATCAATCTTATGGAGCCCAATATATTTGCAAAAAATCATTAAAATATCTTGATATTTAATATATTTTTATCACGAAAAACTATTAAAAATATGATATAAACTAGGCCACAACGGAAACTATAATGGCCACCGACACCAAACAAAGCACAAATATCAACCTTGACGTAACCGACATATATACAAGAAATCGTTAAAATATCGTGATATTAAATATATCTTTTCACGAAAAACTAATAAAAATATGATAAAAACTTGGCCACCACGGAAACTATAATGGCCACCGACACCAAACAATCCACAAATATCAATGTTAGACAACCCGACATATTTACAAAAAATCATTAAAATATCGTGATATTTAATATATCTTTATCACGAAAAACTATTAAAAATATGATAAAAACTTGGCCACCACTGAAACTATGATGGCCGCCGACACCAAACAATGCAAAAATATGAAACTTCGCTACACCGACACATTTAGAAAAAATGATTAAAATATCGTGATATTTAATATATCTTTATTACGAAAAATTATTAAAAATATATAAAAACTTTGCCACCACGGAAACTATAATGGCCACCGACACCAAACAATCCACTAATATCAAACCCCGAAACAACTACATATTTACAAAAAATCATTAAAATATCGTGATATTTAATATATCTTTATCACGAAAAACTATTAAGAATATGATAAAACTTGGCCACCACGGAAACTATAACGGCCACCAACATCAAAAATGCACAAATATCAAACTTCTAGACGCGGACATATGTACAAAAAGTCATTAAAATATCGTGATATTTAATATATCTTTATCACGAAAAACTATTAAAAATATGATAAGGACTTGGCCACCACGGAAGCTATAATGGCCTCCAACACCAAACAATGCACAAATATCAACCTTGGGGAGCCCGATATATTTACGAAAAATCATTAAAATGTCGTGATATTTAATGTATCTTTATCACGAAAATATATTAAAAATATGATATAAACTTGGCCACCATGGAAACTATAATGGCCACCGACAATAAACAATGCACAAATATCAACCTTAAAAACGCCACCACATTTACAGAAAATCATTAAAATATCGTCATATTTAATATATCTTTATCACAAAAAACCAATAAAAAATATGATAAAAAATTGGCCACCACGGAAACTATCATGGCCACCGACACCAAACAATCCACAAATACCAATCTTAGATAAAAAGACATATTTACGAAAAATCGTCAAAATATTCTGAAATTTAATATATCCTTATCACGAAAAAATATTGAAAATATGATTAAAACTTGGCCACCATGGAAACTATAATGGCCACCGACAATAAACAATGCACAAATATCAACCTTAAAAACCCTACCACATTTACAAAAAAACATTAAAATATCGTGATATTTTATATATCTTTATCACGAAAATATATTAAAAATATGATATAAACTTGGCCACCATGGAATCTATAATGGCCACCGACAATAAACAATGCACAAATATCAACCTTAAAAGCCCCACCACATTTACAAAAAATCATTAAAATATCGTGATATTTTATATATCTTTATCACGAAAAACTATTAAAAATAAGGTAAAAACTTGGCCACCACGAAAGCTGTAATGGCCACCGACACCAAACAACGCACGAATATCAACCTTAGGGAGCCCGACATATTTACCAAAAATTATTAAAAATATCGTGATATTTAATATATCTTTATCATGAAAAACTATTAAAAATATGATAAAGACTTCTCCACCACGGAGCCTATAATGGCCACCGACACCAAACAATGCACAAATATCAACCTTAGGGAGCCCGACATATTTACGAAAAATCATTAAAATATCGTGATATTTAATATATCTTTATCACGATAAACTATTAAAAATATGATATAAACTTGGGCACCTTGGAAAATATAATGGCCACCGACACCAAACAATGCACAATTATAAACCTTAGGGAGCCCAATATATTTGCAAAAATCATTAAAATATCTTGATAGTTAATATATCTTTATCACAAAAACCTAATAAAAATATGAGAAAAACCTTGGCCACCACGCAAACCATAAACGCCACCAGCACCCAACAACCCACAAAAATCAACCTTAAAAACCCCACCACATTTACAAAAAAATCATTAAAATATCGTGATATTTAATATAATTTAATAATGGCCACCACGGAAACTATAATGGCCACTGACACCAAACAATGCACAAATATCAACAGTTAGGACCCCGACATATTTACAAAACATCATTAAAATATTCTGATATTTAATATATCTTTATCACGAAAAACTATTAAAAATAAAAAAAACTTGACCATCATTGAAACTATAATGGCCACCGACACCAAAAAACGCATAAACATCAACCTTAAAAACACCGAAATATTTACAAAAAAATCATTAAAATATCGTAATATTTAATATATCTTTATTACGAAAAACTATTAAAAATATGAAATAAACTTGGCCACCATGGAAAGTATAATGGCCAACGACACCAAACAATGCACATATATGAAACTTAAGGACGCCGATATATTTACAAAAAAATTATAAAAATATTGTGACATTTAATATATCTTTATCACGAAAAACTATTAAAAATATGATAAAGACTTGGCCAACACGGAAAATATAATGGCCACCGAAACCAAACAACGCACAAATATCAACCTTAAAAACCCCACAACATTTACAAAAAATCATTAAAATATTGTGAAATTTTAATATCTTTATCAAGAAAAACTATTAAAAATAAGATAAAAACTTGGCCACCACGGAAACTATAATGGCCACCGACACCAAAAAACGCACAAATATCAACCGTAGGGAGCCCGACATATTTACAGAAAAATCATTAAAATATCGTGATATTTAATATATCTTTATCACGAAAAACTATTAAAATATGATAAAGACTTGGCCACCACGAAGCCTATAATGGCCACCAACACCAAACAATGCGCAAATATCAACCGTGAGGACCCCGACTTATTTACAAAAGATCAATAAAATATCGTGATATTTAATATATCTTTATCACGAAAAACTATTAAAAATAAGATAAAAACTTGCCCACCACGGATGCTGTAATGGCCACCGACACCAAACAACGCACAAATATCAACCTTAGGGAGCCGAGATATTTACAAAAAAATCATTAAAATATCGTGATATTTAACTATTCTTTACCACGATAAACTATCAAAAATATGATAAAAAACTTAGACACCACGGAAACTATAACGGCCACCGACACCAAAACAATGCACAAATACCAACGTTAAAAACCCCACCACATTTACAAAAAATCATTAAAATATCGTGATATTTAATATATCTTTATCACGAAAAACTATTAAAAATTAGATATATACTTGGCCACCACGGAAGCTATAATGGCAGCCGACACCAAACAACGCACAAATATCAACATTAGGGAGCCCGACATATTTACAAAAAATCATTAAAATATAGTGATATTTAATATATTTTTATCACGAAAAACTATCAAAAATATGATAAAAAACTTGGCCACCACGGAAACTATAATGGCCACTGACAAAAAACAATGCAAAAATGTCAAACCCTGGGACACCGACATATTTACAAAAGACAATAAAATATCGTGATATTTAATATATCTTTATCACGAAAAAATAATACAAATATCATAAAAACTTGGCCACCGCGGAAACTATAATGGCCACCGACACCAAACAATGCACAAATATGAAACTTCGGGACACCGACATATTTAAAAAAAATGATTAAAATATAGTGATATTTAATATATCTTTATCACGAAAAATTATTAAAAATATATAAAAACTTGGCCACCACGGAAACTATAATGTCCACCGACACCAAAATGCACACATATCAAATCGCGGGACACCGACATATTTACAAAAAATCATTAAAATATCGTGAAATTTAATACATCTTTATCACGAAAAACTATTAAAAATATGATAAAAACTTGGCCACCCCGGAAACTATAACTTCCACCAACACCAAACAATGCACAAATATCAACCGAGAAAACCCCGACATATTTACAAAAAATCATTAAAATATCGTGATATTTAATATATCTTTATCACGAAAAACTATTAAAAATATGATAAAGACTTGGCCACCACGGAAACTACAATGGCCACCGACACCAAACAATGCACAAATAAGAAAAATCGGGACACCGACATATTTACAAAACATGATTAAAATATCGTGATATTTAATATATCTTTATCACGAAGAATTATTAAAAAAATATAAAAACTTGGCCACCATGGAAACTATAACGGCCACCGACACCAAACAATGCACAATTATCAATCTTAGGGAGCCCAATATATTTGCAAAAAATCATTAAAATATCTTGTTATTTAATATATTTTTATCACGAAAAACTATTAAAAATATGATATAAACTAGGCCACCACGGAAACTATAATGGACACCGACACAAAACAACGCACAAATATCAACCTTGAAGTAACCGACATATTTACAAGAAATCGTTAAAATATCGTGATATTAAATTTATCTTTATCTCGAAAAACTAATAAAAATATGATAAAAACCAGGCCACCACGGAAACTATAATGGCCACTGACACCAAACAATGCACAAATGTCAAACCCTGAGAAACCGACATATTTACAAAATATCATTAAAATATCGTGATATTTAATTTATCTTTATCACGAAAAACTATTAAAAATATGATAAAAACTTGGCCACCACGGAAACTATAATGGCCGCCGACACCAAACAATGCAAAAATATGAAACTTCGGTACACCGACACATTTACAAAAAATGATTAAAATATCGTGATATTTAATATATCTTTATTACGAAAAATTATTAAAAATATATAAAAACTTTGCCACCACGGAAACTATAATGGCCACCGACACCAAACAATCCACTAATATCAAACCCCGAAACATTGACATATTTACAAAAAATCATTAAAATATCGTGATATTTAATATATCTTTATCACGAAAAACTACTAAAAATATGTTAAAACTTGGCCACCACGGAAACTATAACGGCCACCAACATCAAAAATGCACAAATATCAACCGTGAGGACCCTGAAATATTTACAAAAAATCATTAAAATATCGTGATATTTAATATAACTTTATCACGAAAAACTATTAAAAATATGATAAAGACTTGGCCACCACGGAAACTACAATGGCCACCGACACCAAACAATGCACAAATAAGAAAAATCGGGACACCGACATATTTACAAAACATGATTAAAATATCGTGATATTTAATATATCTTTATCACGAAGAATTATTAAAAATATATAAAAACTTGGCCACCATGGAAACTATAATGGCCACCGACACCAAACAATGCACATATATCAAACCCCGGGACACCGACATATTTACAAAAAATCATTAAAATATCGTGAAATTTAATATATCTTTATCACGAAAAACTATTAAAAATATGATAAAAACTTAGCCACCCCGGGAACTATAACTTCCACCAACACCAAACAATGCACAAATATCAACCGAGAAAACTCCGACATATTTACAAAAAATAATTAAAATATCGTGATATTTAATATATCTTTATCACGAAAAACTATTAAAAATATGATAAAGACTTGGCCACCACGGAAACTATAATGGCCACCGACACCAAACAACAAACAAATATCAACCTTATAGACCCCGACATATTTACAAAAAATCATTTAAATATCATGATATTTAATATATCTTTATCACGAAAAACTATTAGAAATATGATAAAAAGTTGGCCACCACGGAAACTATCATGGCCACCGACACCAAAAAAACGCACAAATATCAACCGTTAGGACCCCGACATATTTGCAAAACATCATTAAAATATTCTGATATTTAATATATCTTTATCACGAAAAACTATTAAAAATAAGAAAAAACTTGGCCATCATTGAAACTATAATTTCCACCAACACCAAACAATGCACAAATATCAACCGTGAGGACACCCGACACATTTTTGAAAGATCATTAAAATATCGTTATATTTAATATACCTTTATCACGAAAAACTATTAAAATATGATAAAAACTTGGCCACCACGGAAACTATCATGGCCACTGACACAAACAATGCACAAATATCAACCGTTAGGTCCCCGACATATTTACAGAAAATCATTAAAATATCGTCATATTTAATATATCATTATCACGAAAAAATTTTAAAAATATGAAAAAATTTATCCACCACGGAAACTATATGGCAACTGACACCAAACAACGCATAAACATCAACTTGAAAAACCCCGAAATGTTTACAAAAAATCATTAAAATATCGTAATATTTAATATATCTTTATCACGAAAAACTATTAAAAATATCAAATAAACTTGGACACCATGGAAAGTATAATGGCCAACGACACCAAACAATGCTCATATATGCAAGTTAAGGACGCCGATATATTTACAAAAAAAATATAAAAATATTGTGATATTTAATATATCTTTATCACGAAAAACTTAAAAATATGATAAAGACTTGGCCACCACGGAAGCTGTAATTGCCACCGACACCAAACAACGCACAAATATCAACCTTAAAGAGCCCGACATATTTACAAAAAGTCATTAAAATATCGTGATATTTAACTATTCTTTATCACGATAAACTATCAAAAATATGATATAAACTTGGGCACCTTGGAAACTATAATGGCCACCGACACCAAACAATGCACAATTATCAACCTAAGGGAGCCCGACATACTTACAAAAAATCATTAAAATATAGTGATATTTAATATATTTTTATCACGAAAAACTATCAAAAATATGATTAAAACTTGGCCACCACGGAAACTATAATGGCCACCGACACCAAACAATCCACAAATATCAACAGTGAGGACCCCGACATATTTACAAAAGATCATTAAAATATCGTGTTATTTAATATATCTTTATCACGAAAAACTATTAAAAATAAGATAAAAACTTGGCCACCACGGAAGCTGTAATTGCCACCGACACCAAACAACGCACAAATATCAACCTTAAAGAGCCCGACATATTTACAAAAAGTCATTAAAATATCGTGATATTTAACTATTCTTTATCACGATAAACTATCAAAAATATGATATAAACTTGGGCACCTTGGAAACTATAATGGCCACCGACACCAAACAATGCACAATTATCAACCTAAGGGAGCCCGACATACTTACAAAAAATCATTAAAATATAGTGATATTTAATATATTTTTATCACGAAAAACTATCAAAAATATGATTAAAACTTGGCCACCACGGAAACTATAATGGCCACCGACACCAAACAATCCACAAATATCAATGTTAGACAACCCGACATATTTACAAAAAATCATTAAAATATCGTGATATTTAATATATCTTTATCACGAAAAACTATTAAAAATATGATAAAAACTTGGCCACCACTGAAACTATGATGGCCGCCGACACCAAACAATGCAAAAATATGAAACTTCGGTACACCGACACAATTAGAAAAAATGATTAAAATATCGTGATATTTAATATATCTTTATTACGAAAAATTATTAAAAATATATAAAAACTTTGCCACCACGGAAACTATAATGGCCACCGACACCAAACAATCCACTAATATCAAACCCCGAAACAACTACATATTTACAAAAAATCATTAAAATATCGTGATATTTAATATATCTTTATCACGAAAAACTATTAAGAATATGATAAAACTTGGCCACCACGGAAACTATAACGGCCACCAACATCAAAAATGCACAAATATCAAACTTCTGGACGCGGACATATGTACAAAAAGTCATTAAAATATCGTGATATTTAATATATCTTTATCACGAAAAAATTATAAATATGATAAGGACTTGGCCACCACGGAAACTATAATGGCCTCCGACACCAAACAATGCACAAATATCAACCTTGGGGAGCCCGATATATTTACGAAAAATCATTAAAATGTCGTGATATTTAATGTATCTTTATCACGAAAATATATTAAAAATATGATATAAACTTGGCCACCATGGAAACTATAATGGCCACCGACAATAAACAATGCACAAATATCAACCTTAAAAATGCCACCACATTTACAGAAAATCATTAAAATATCGTCATATTTAATATATCTTTATCACAAAAAACCAATAAAAATATGATAAAAAATTGGCCACCACGGAAACTATCATGGCCACCGACACCAAACAATCCACAAATACCAATCTTAGATAAAAAGACATATTTACGAAAAATCGTCAAAATATTCTGATATTTAATATATCCTTATCACGAAAAAATATTGAAAATATGATTAAAACTTGGCCACCATGGAAACTATAATGGCCACCGACAATAAACAATGCACAAATATCAACCTTAAAAACCCTACCACATTTACAAAAAAACATTAAAATATCGTGATATTTTATATATCTTTATCACGAAAATATATTAAAAATATGATATAAACTTGGCCACCATGGAAACTATAATGGCCACCGACAATAAACAATGCACAAATATCAACCTTAAAAGCCCCACCACATTTACAAAAAATCATTAAAATATCGTGATATTTTATATATTTTTATCACGAAAAACTATTAAAAATAAGGTAAAAACTTGGCCACCACGGAAGCTGTAATGGCCACCGACACCAAACAACGCACCAATATCAACCTTAGGGAGCCCGACATATTTACAAAAAATTATTAAAAATATCGTGATATTTAATATATCTTTATCATGAAAAACTATTAAAAATATGATAAAGACTTCTCCACCATGGAGCCTATAATGGCCACCGACACCAAACAATGCACAAATATCAACCTTAGGGAGCCCGACATATTTACGAAAAATCATTAAAATATCGTGATATTTAATATATCTTTATCACGATAAACTATTAAAAATATGATATAAACTTGGGCACCTTGGAAAATATAATGGCCACCGACACCAAACAATGCACAATTATAAACCTTAGGTAGCCCAATATATTTGCAAAAAATCATTAAAATATCTTGATAGTTAATATATCTTTATCACAAAAACCTAATAAAAATATGAGAAAAACCTTGGCCACCACGCAAACCATAAACGCCACCAGCACCCAACAACCCACAAAAATCAACCTTAAAAACCCCACCACATTTACAAAAAATCATTAAAATATCGTGATATTTAATATATCTTTATCACGAAAAACTATTAAAAATAAAAAAAAAAACTTGAACATCATTGAAACTATAATGGCCACCGACACCAAAAAACGCATAAACATCAACCTTAAAAACCCCGAAATATTTACAAAAAAATCATTAAAATATCGTAATATTTAATATATCTTTATTACGAAAAACTATTAAAAATATGAAATAAACTTGGCCACCATGGAAAGTATAATGGCCAACGACACCAAACAATGCACATATATGAAACTTAAGGACGCCGATATATTTACAAAAAAATTATAAAAATATTGTGACATTTAATATATCTTTATCACGAAAAACTATTAAAAATATGATAAAGACTTGGCCAACACGGAAAATATAATGGCCACCGAAACCAAACAACGCACAAATATCAACCTTAAAAACCCCACAACATTTACAAAAAATCATTAAAATATTGTGAAATTTTAATATCTTTATCAAGAAAAACTATTAAAAATAAGATAAAAACTTGGCCACCACGGAAACTATAATGGCCACCGACACCAAAAAACGCACAAATATCAACTGTAGGGAGCCCGACATATTTACAGAAAAATAATTAAAATATCGTGATATTTAATATATCTTTATCACGAAAAACTATTAAAATATGATAAAGACTTGGCCACCACGAAGCCTATAATGGCCACCAACACCAAACAATGCGCAAATATCAACCGTGAGGACCCCGACTTATTTACAAAAGATCAATAAAATATCGTGATATTTAATATATCTTTATCACGAAAAACTATTAAAAATAAGATAAAAACTTGCCCACCACGGATGCTGTAATGGCCACCGACACCAAACAACGCACAAATATCAACCTTAGGGAGCCCGAGATATTTACAAAAAAATCATTAAAATATCGTGATATTTAACTATTCTTTACCACCATAAACTATCAAAAATATGATAAAAACTTGGACACCACGGAAACTATAACGGCCACCGACACCAAAACAATGCACAAATACCAACGTTAAAAACCCCACCACATTTACAAAAAATCATTAAAATATCGTGATATTTAATATATCTTTATCACGAAAAACTATTAAAAATTAGATATAAACTTGGCCACCACGGAAGCTATAATGGCAGCCGACACCAAACAACGCACAAATATCAATATTAGGGAGCCCGACATATTTACAAAAAATCATTAAAATATAGTGATATTTAATATATTTTTATCACGAAAAACTATCAAAAATATGATAAAAAACTTGGCCACCACGGAAACTATAATGGCCACTGACAAAAAACAATGCACAAATGTCAAACCCTGGGACACCGACATATTTACAAAAGACAATAAAATATCGTGATATTTAATATATCTTTATCACGAAAAAATAATACAAATATCATAAAAACTTGGCCACCGCGGAAACTATAATGGCAACCGACACCAAACAATGCACAAATATGAAACTTCGGGACACCGACATATTTAAAAAAAATGATTAAAATATAGTGATATTTAATATATCTTTATCACGAAAAATTATTAAAAATATATAAAAACTTGGCCACCACGGAAACTATAATGTCCACCGACACCAAAATGCACACATATCAAATCGCGGGACACCGACATATTTACAAAAAATCATTAAAATATCGTGAAATTTAATACATCTTTATCACGAAAAACTATTAAAAATATGATAAAAACTTGGCCACCCCGGAAACTATAACTTCCACCAACACCAAACAATGCACAAATATCAACCGAGAAAACCCCGACATATTTACAAAAAATCATTAAAATATCGTGATATTTAATATATCTTTATCACGAAAAACTATTAAAAATATGATAAAGACTTGGCCACCACGGAAACTACAATGGCCACCGACACCAAACAATGCACAAATAAGAAAAATCGGGACACCGACATATTTACAAAACATGATTAAAATATGGTGATATTTAATATATCTTTATCACGAAGAATTATTAAAAAAATATAAAAACTTGGCCACCATGGAAACTATAACGGCCACCGACACCAAACAATGCACAATTATCAATCTTAGGGAGCCCAATATATTTGCAAAAAATCATTAAAATATCTTGTTATTTAATATATTTTTATCACGAAAAACTATTAAAAATATGATATAAACTAGGCCACCACGGAAACTATAATGGACACCGACACAAAACAACGCACAAATATCAACCTTGAAGTAACCGACATATTTACAAGAAATCGTTAAAATATCGTGATATTAAATATATCTTTATCACGAAAAACTAATAAAAATATGATAAAAACCTGGCCACCACGGAAACTATAATGGCCACTGACACCAAACAATGGACAAATGTCAAACCCTGAGAAACCGACATATTTACAAAATATCATTAAAATATCGTGATATTTAATTTATCTTTATCACGAAAAACTATTAAAAATATGATAAAAACTTGGCCACCACGGAAACTACAATGGCCACCGACACCAAACAATGCAC
The DNA here is from genome assembly GCF_964235325.1 of Thermobia domestica. Taxonomy (NCBI): domain Eukaryota; kingdom Metazoa; phylum Arthropoda; class Insecta; order Zygentoma; family Lepismatidae; genus Thermobia; species Thermobia domestica. Next base: position 89,126,956 of record NC_137465.1, read on the forward strand.
AAATAAGAAAAATCGGGACACCGACATATTTACAAAACATGATTAAAATATCGTGATATTTAATATATCTTTATCACGAAGAATTATTAAAAATATATAAAAACTTGGCCACCATGGAAACTATAATGGCCACCGACACCAAACAATGCACATATATCAAACCCCGGGACACCGACATATTTACAAAAAATCATTAAAATATCGTGAAATTTAATATATCTTTATCACGAAAAACTATTTAAAATATGATAAAAACTTAGCCACCCGGGGAACTATAACTTCCACCAACACCAAACAATGCACAAATATCAACCGAGAAAACTCCGACATATTTACAAAAAATAATTAAAATATCGTGATATTTAATATATCTTTATCACGAAAAACTATTAAAAATATGATAAAGACTTGGCCACCACGGAAACTATAATGGCCACCGACACCAAACAACAAACAAATATCAACCTTATAGACCCCGACATATTTACAAAAAATCATTAAAATATCATGATATTTAATATATCTTTATCACGAAAAACTATTAAAAATATGATAAAGACTTGGCCACCACGGAAACTACAATGGCCACCGACACCAAACAATGCACAAATAAGAAAAATCGGGACACCGACATATTTACAAAACATGATTAAAATATCGTGATATTTAATATATCTTTATTACGAAGAATTATTAAAAATATATAAAAACTTGGCCACCATGGAAACTATAATGGCCACCGACACCAAACAATGCACATATATCAAACCCCGGGACACCGACATATTTACAAAAAATCATTAAAATATCGTGAAATTTAATATATCTTTATCACGAAAAACTATTAAAAATATGAGAAAACTTAGCCACCCCGGGAACTATAACTTCCACCAACACCAAACAATGCACAAATATCAACCGAGAAAACTCCGACATATTTACAAAAAATAATTAAAATATCGTGATATTTAATATATCTTTATCACGAAAAACTATTAAAAATATGATAAAGACTTGGCCACCACGGAAACTATAATGGCCACCGACACCAAACAACAAACAAATATCAACCTTATAGACCCCGACATATTTACAAAAAATCATTAAAATATCATGACATTTAATATATCTTTATCACGAAAAACTATTAGAAATGTGATAAAAAGTTGGCCACCACGGAAACTATCATGGCCACCGACACCAAAAAACGCACAAATATCAACCGTTAGGACCCCGACATATTTGCAAAACATCATTAAAATATTCTGATATTTAATATATCTTTATCACGAAAAACTATTAAAAATAAGAAAAAACTTGGCCATCATTGAAACTATAATTTCCACCAACACCAAACAATGCACAAATATCAACCGTGAGGACACCCGACACATTTTTGAAAGATCATTAAAATATCGTTATATTTAATATACCTTTATCACGAAAAACTATTAAAATATGATAAAAACTTGGCCACCACGGAAACTATCATGGCCACTGACACAAACAATGCACAAATATCAACCGTTAGGTCCCCGACATATTTACAGAAAATCATTAAAATATCGTCATATTTAATATATCATTATCACGAAAAAATTTTAAAAATATGAAAAAATTTATCCACCACGGAAACTATATGGCAACCGACACCAAACAACGCATAAACATCAACTTGAAAAACCCCGAAATGTTTACAAAAAATCATTAAAATATCGTAATATTTAATATATCTTTATCACGAAAAACTATTAAAAATATCAAATAAACTTGGACACCATGGAAAGTATAATGGCCAACGACACCAAACAATGCTCATATATGCAAGTTAAGGACGCCGATATATTTACAAAAAAAATATAAAAATATTGTGATATTTAATATATCTTTATCACGAAAAACTATTAAAAATATGATAAAGACTTGGCCACCACGGAAACTACAATGGCCACCGACACCAAACAATGCACAAATAAGAAAAATCGGGACACCGACATATTTACAAAACATGATTAAAATATCGTGATATTTAATATATCTTTATCACGAAGAATTATTAAAAATATATAAAAACTTGGCCACCATGGAAACTATAATGGCCACCGACACCAAACAATGCACATATATCAAACCCCGGGACACCGACATATTTACAAAAAATCATTAAAATATCGTGAAATTTAATATATCTTTATCACGAAAAACTATTAAAAATATGATAAAAACTTAGCCACCCCGGGAACTATAACTTCCACCAACACCAAACAATGCACAAATATCAACCGAGAAAACTCCGACATATTTACAAAAAATAATTAAAATATCGTGATATTTAATATATCTTTATCACGAAAAACTATTAAAAATATGATAAAGACTTGGCCACCACGGAAACTATAATGGCCACCGACACCAAACAACAAACAAATATCAACCTTATAGACCCCGACATATTTACAAAAAATCATTAAAATATCATGATATTTAATATATCTTTATCACGAAAAACTATTAGAAATATGATAAAAAGTTGGCCACCACGGAAACTATCATGGCCACCGACACCAAAAAACGCACAAATATCAACCGTTAGGACCCCGACATATTTGCAAAACATCATTAAAATATTCTGATATTTAATATATCTTTATCACGAAAAACTATTAAAAATAAGAAAAAACTTGGCCATCATTGAAACTATAATTTCCACCAACACCAAACAATGCACAAATATCAACCGTGAGGACACCCGACACATTTTTGAAAGATCATTAAAATATCGTTATATTTAATATACCTTTATCACGAAAAACTATTAAAATATGATAAAAACTTGGCCACCACGGAAACTATCATGGCCACTGACACAAACAATGCACAAATATCAACCGTTAGGTCCCCGACATATTTACAGAAAATCATTAAAATATCGTCATATTTAATATATCATTATCACGAAAAAATTTTAAAAATATGAAAAAATTTATCCACCACGGAAACTATATGGCAACCGACACCAAACAACGCATAAACATCAACTTGAAAAACCCCGAAATGTTTACAAAAAATCATTAAAATATCGTAATATTTAATATATCTTTATCACGAAAAACTATTAAAAATATCAAATAAACTTGGACACCATGGAAAGTATAATGGCCAACGACACCAAACAATGCTCATATATGCAAGTTAAGGACGCCGATATATTTACAAAAAAAATATAAAAATATTGTGATATTTAATATATCTTTATCACGAAAAACTATTAAAAATATGATAAAGACTTGGCCAACACGGAAACTATAATGTCCACCGAAACCAAACAACGCACAAATATCAACCTTAAAAACCCCACCACATTTACAAAAAATCATTAAAATATCGTGAAATTTTAATATCTTTATCAAGAAAAACTATTAAAAATAAGATAAAAACTTGGCCACCACGGAAACTATAATGGCCACCGACACCAAAAAACGCACAAATATCAACCTTAGGGAGCCCGACATATTTACAAAAAAATGATTAAAATATCGTGATTTTTAATATATCTTTATCACGAAAAACTATTAAAATATGATTAAGACTTGGCCACCACGGAGCCTATAATGGCCACCAACACCAAACAATGCACAAATATCAACAGTGAGGACCCCGACATATTTACAAAAGATCATTAAAATATCGTGTTATTTAATATATCTTTATCACGAAAAACTATTAAAAATAAGATAAAAACTTGGCCACCACGGAAGCTGTAATTGCCACCGACACCAAACAACGCACAAATATCAACCTTAAAGAGCCCGACATATTTACAAAAAGTCATTAAAATATCGTGATATTTAACTATTCTTTATCACGATAAACTATCAAAAATATGATATAAACTTGGGCACCTTGGAAACTATAATGGCCACCGACACCAAACAATGCACAATTATCAACCTAAGGGAGCCCGACATACTTACAAAAAATCATTAAAATATAGTGATATTTAATATATTTTTATCACGGAAAACTATCAAAAATATGATTAAAACTTGGCCACCACGGAAACTATAATGGCCACCGACACCAAACAATGCACAATTATCAACCTTATGGAGCCCAATATATTTGCAAAAAATCATTAAAATATCTTGATATTTAATATATTTTTATCACGAAAAACTATTAAAAATATGATAAAAACTTGGCCACCACTGAAACTATGATGGCCGCCGACACCAAACAATGCAAAAATATGAAACTTCGGTACACCGACACAATTAGAAAAATGATTAAAATATCGTTATATTTAATATATCTTTATTACGAAAAAATATTAAAAATATATAAAAACTTGCCAACCACGGAAACTATAATGGCCACCGACACCAAACAATCCACTAATATCAAACCCCGAAACAACTACATATTTACAAAAAATCATTAAAATATCGTGATATTTAATATATCTTTATCACGAAAAACTATTAAGAATATGATAAAACTTGGCCACCACGGAAACTATGATGGCCGCCGACACCAAACATGCAAAATATGAAACTTCGGTACACCGACACAATTAGAAAAAATGATTAAAATATCGTTATATTTAATATATCTTTATTACGAAAAATTATTAAAAATATATAAAAACTTTGCCACCACGGAAACTATAATGGCCACCGACACAAACATGCAAAAATATGAAACTTCGGTACACCGACTCAATTAGAAAAAATGATTAAAATATCGTTATATTTAATATATCTTTATTACGAAAAATTATTAAAATATATAAAAACTTTGCCACCACGGAAACTATAATGGCCACCGACACCAAACAATCCACTAATATCAAACCCCGAAACAACTACATATTTACAAAAAATCATTAAAATATCGTGATATTTAATATATCTTTATCACGAAAAACTATTAAAAATATGATAAAAACTTGGCCACCACTGAAACTATGATGGCCGCCGACACCAAACAATGCAAAAATATGAAACTTCGGTACACCGACACAATTAGAAAAAATGATTAAAATATCGTTATATTTAATATATCTTTATTACGAAAAATTAATAAAAATATATAAAAACTTTGCCACCACGGAAACTATAATGGCCACCGACACCAAACAATCCACTAATATCAAACCCCGAAACAACTACATATTTACAAAAAATCATTAAAATATCGTGATATTTAATATATCTTTATCACGAAAAACTATTAAGAATATGATAAAACTTGGCCACCACGGAAACTATAACGGCCACCAACATCAAAAATGCACAAATATCAAACTTCTGGACGCGGACATATTTACAAAAAGTCATTAAAATATCGTGATATTTAATATATCTTTATCACGAAAAACTATTAAAAATATGATAAGGACTTGGCCACCACGGAAACTATAATGGCCTCCGACACCAAACAATGCACAAATATCAACCTTGGGGAGCCCGATATATTTACGAAAAATCATTAAAATGTCGTGATATTTAATGTATCTTTATCACGAAAATATATTAAAAATATGATATACACTTGGCCACCATGGAAACTATAATGGCCACCGACAATAAACAATGCACAAATATCAACCTTAAAAACGCCACCACATTTACAGAAAATCATTAAAATATCGTCATATTTAATATATCTTTATCACAAAAAACCAATAAAAATATGATAAAAAATTGGCCACCACGGAAACTATCATGGCCACCGACACCAAACAATCCACAAATACCAATCTTAGATAAAAAGACATATTTACGAAAAATCGTCAAAATATTCTGATATTTAATATATCCTTATCACGAAAAAATATTGAAAATATGATTAAAACTTGGCCACCATGGAAACTATAATGGCCACCGACAATAAACAATGCACAAATATCAACCTTAAAACCCTACCACATTTACAAAAAACATTAAAATATCGTGATATTTTATATATCTTTATCACGAAAATATATTAAAAATATGATATAAACTTGGCCACCATGGAAACTATAATGGCCACCGACAATAAACAATGCACAAATATCAACCTTAAAAGCCCCACCACATTTACAAAAAATCATTAAAATATCGTGATATTTTATATATTTTTATCACGACAAACTATTAAAAATAAGGTAAAAACTTGGCCACCACGGAAGCTGTAATGGCCACCGACACCAAACAACGCACCAATATCAACCTTAGGGAGCCCGACATATTTACAAAAAATTATTAAAAATATCGTGATATTTAATATATCTTTATCATGAAAAACTATTAAAAATATGATAAAGACTTCTCCACCACGGAGCCTATAATGGCCACCGACACCAAACAATGCACAAATATCAACCTTAGGGAGCCCGACATATTTACGAAAAATCATTAAAATATCGTGATATTTAATATATCTTTATCACGATAAACTATTAAAAATATGATATAAACTTGGGCACCTTGGAAAATATAATGGCCACCGACACCAAACAATGCACAATTATAAACCTTAGGTAGCCCAATATATTTGCAAAAAATCATTAAAATATCTTGATAGTTAATATATCTTTATCACAAAAACCTAATAAAAATATGAGAAAAACCTTGGCCACCACGCAAACCATAAACGCCACCAGCACCCAAAAACCCACAAAAATCAACCTTAAAAACCCCACCACATTTACAAAAAATCATTAAAATATCGTGATATTTAATATATCTTTATCACGAAAAACTATTAAAAATATGATATAAACTAGGCAACCACGGAAACTATAATGGCCACCGACACCAAACAACGCACAAATATCAACCTTGAAGTAACCGACATATTTACAAGAAATAGTTAAAATATCGTGATATTAAATATATCTTTATCACGAAAAACTAATATAAATATGATAAAAACTTGGCCATCACGGAAACTATAATGGCCTCCGACACCAAACAATCCACAAATATCAATGTTAGACAACCCAACATATTTACAAAAAATTATTAAAATATCGTGATATTTAATATATCTTTATCACGAAAAACTATTAAAAATATGATAAAAACTTGGCCACCACGTAACTATAATGGCCACTGACCCCAAACAATGCACAAATGTCAAGCCCTGGGACACCGACATATTTACAAAAAATCATTAAAATATCGTGATATTAAATATATCTTTATCACGAAAAACTAATAAAAATATGATAAAAACTTGGCCACCACGGAAACTATAATGGCCACCGACACCAAACAATCCACAAATATCAATGTTAGACAACCCGACATATTTACAAAAATTATTAAAATATCGTGATATTTAATATATCTTTATCACGAAAAACTATTAAAAATATGATAAAAACTTGGCCACCACGGAAACTATAATGGCCACTGACACCAAACCATGCACAAATGTCAAACCCTGGGACACCGACATATTTACAAAAAATCATTAAAATATCGTGATATTTGATATATCTTTATCACGAAAATCTATTAAAAATATGATAAAAACTTGGCCACCACGGAAACTATAATGGCCGCCGACACCAAACAATGCACAAATATGAAACTTCGGTACACCGACACATTTACAAAAATCATTAAAATATCGTGATATTTAATATATCTTTATCACGAAAAACTATTAAAAATATGAAAAAAACTTGGCCACCACGTTAACTATAATGGCCACTGACACCAAACAATCCACTAATATCAAACCCCGAAACACCGACATATTTACAAACAATCATTAAAATATCGTGATATTTAATATATCTTTATCACGAAAAACTATTAAAAATATGATAAAACTTGGCCACCACGGAAACTATAACGGCCACCAACACCAAAAATGCACAAATATCAACCGTGAGAACCCGGACATAGTTAAAAAAAATCATTAAAATATCGTGATATTTAATATATCTTTATCACTATAAACTATTAAAAATATGATATAAACTTGGGCACCTTGGAAACTATAATGGCCACCGACACCAAACAATGCACAATTATCAACCTAGGGAGCCCAATATATTTGCAAAAAATCATTAAAATATCTTGATATTTAATATATCTTTATCACAAAAAACTAATAAAAATATGATATAGACTAGGCCACCACGGAAACTATAATGGCCACCGACACCAAACAACGCACAAATATCAACCTTAGGGAGCCCGACATATTTGCAGAAAATCATTAAAATATCGTGATATTTAACATATCTTTATCACAAAAACTAATAAAAATATGAGAAAACTTGGCCACAACGGAAACTATAAAGGCCAACGACACCAAACAATGCAGAAATATGAAACTTAAGGACGCCGACATATTTACAAAAAATCATTAAAATATTGTGATATTTAATATATCTTTATCAAGAAAAACTATTAAAAATATGATAAAGACTTGTCCACTACGGAAACTATAATGGCCACCGACACCAAACATTGCACAATTATCAACCTTAAAAGCCCCACCACATTTACAAAAAATCATTAAAATATCGTGATATTTTATATATCTTTATCACGGAAAACTATTAAAAATAAGATAAAAACTTGGCCACCACGGAAGCTGTAATGGCCACCGATAACAAACAACGCACCAATATCAACCTTAGGGAGCCCGACATATTTACAAAAAAATCATTAAAATATCGTGATATTTAATATACCTTTATCATGAAAAACTATTAAAAATATGATAAAGACTTCTCCACCACGGAGCCTATAATGGCCACCGACACCAAACAATGCACAAATATCAACCTTTTGAGCCCGACATATTTACGAAAAATCATTAAAATATCCTGATATTTAACATATCTTTATCACAAAAAACTAATAAAAATATGAGAAAACTTGGCCACCACGGAAACTATAAAGGTCAACGACACCAAACAATGCAGAAATATGAAACTTAAGGACGCCGACATATTTACAAAAAATCATTAAAATATTGTGATATTTAATATATCTTTATCAAGAAAAACTATTAAAAATATGATAAAGACTTGTCCACCACGGAAACTATAATGGCCACCGACACCAAACATTGCACAATTATCAACCTTAAAAGCCCCACCACATTTACAAAAAATCATTAAAATATCGTGATATTTTATATATCTTTATCACGAAAAACTATTAAAAATAAGATAAAAACTTGGCCACCACGGAAGCTGTAATGGCCACCGACACCAAACAACGCACCAATATCAACCTTAGGGAGCCCGATATATTTAAAAAAAATCATTAAAATATCGTGATATTTAATATATCTTTATCAGGATAAACTATTAAAAATATGATATAAACTTGGGCACCTTGGAAAATATAATGGCCACCGACACCAAACAATGCACAATTATCAACCTTAGGGAGCCCAATATATTTGCAAAAAATCATTAAAATATCTTGATATTTAATATATCTTTATCACAAAAACCTAATAAAAGTATGAGAAAAACCTTGGCCACCACGCAAACTATAAAGGCCACCAGCACCCAACAACGCACAAATATCAACCTTGAAGTAACCGACATATTTACAAGAAATCGTTAAAATATCGTGTCATTAAATATATCTTTATCACGAAAAACTAATATAAATGTGATAAAAACTTGGCCACCACGGAAACTATAATGGCCTCCGACACCAAACAATCCACAAATATCAATGTTAAACAACCCGACATATTTACAAAAAATTACTAAAATATCGTGATATTTAATATATCTTTAACACGAAAAACTATTAAAAATATGATAAAAATTTGGCCACCACGGAAACTATAATGGCCAATGACACCAAACAATGCACAAATGTCAAGCCCTGGGACACCGACATATTTACAAAAATCATTAAAATATCGTGATATTAAAAATATCTTTATCACGAAAAACTAATAAAAATATGATAAAAACTTGGCCACCACGGAAACTATAATGGCCGCCGACACCAAACAATGCACAAATATGAAACTTCGGTACACCGACACATTTACAAAAATCATTAAAATATCGTGATATTTAATATATTTTTATCACGAAAAACTATTAAAAATATGAAAAAAACTTGGCCAGCACGGAAACTATAATGGCCACTGACACCAAACAATCCACTAATATCAAACCCCGAAACACCGACATATTTACAAACAATCATTAAAATATCGTGATATTTAATATATCTTTATCAAGAAAAACTATTAAAAATATGATAAAAACTTGGCCACCTCGGAAACTATAACGGCCACCAACACCAAAAGTGCACAAATATCAAGGGTGAGAACCCGGACATATTTAAAAAAATCATTAAAATATCGTGATATTTAATATATCTTTATCACTATAAACTATTAAAAATATGATATAAACTTGGGCACCTTGGAAACTATAATGACCACCGACACCAAACAATGCACAATTATCAACCTTAGGGAGCCCGACAATTTGCAAAAAATCATTAAAATATCGTGATATTTAATATATCTTTATCACGAAAAACTATTAAAAATATGATAAAGACTTGGTCACCATGGAAACTATAATCGCCACCGACACCAAACAATGCACAATAATCAAAATTAGGGAGCCTGACATATTTACAAAAAATCATTAAAATATTCTGATATTTAACATATCTTTATCACAAAAAACTAATAAAAATATGAGAAAACTTGGCCACCACGGAAACTATAAAGGCCACCGACACCAAACAATGCAGAAATTTCAACCTTAAAAACCCCACCTTATATACAAAAAATCATTAAAATATCGTGATATTTAATATATCTTTATCACGAAAAACTAAAAAAAATATGATAAAAACTTGGCCACCACGGAAACTATAATAGCCACCGACACCTAAAATTAACAAATATCAATGTTAGACAACCCGACATATTTACATAAAATCATTAAAATATTGTGATATTTAATATATCTTTATCACGAAAAACTATTAAAAATATGATAAAACTTGGGCACCACGGAAACTATAACGGCCACCAACACCAGAAATAGACAAATATCAACCATGAGGACCCCGACTTAATTACAAAAAATCATTAAAATATCGTGATATTTAATATATCTTTATCACGAAAACCATTAAAAATAAGATAAAAACTTGGCCACCACGGAAGCTGTAATGGCCACCGACACCAAACAACGCACAAATATCAACGTTAGGGAGCCCGACATATTTACAAAAAAATCATTAAATATCGTGATATTTAATATATCTTTATCACGATAAACTATTAAAAATATGATATAAACTTGCGCACCTTGGAAGCTATAAATGGCCACCGACACCAAACAATGCACAATTATAACCTTAGGGAGCCCGACATATTTACAAAAAATCATTAAAATATCGTGAAATTTAATACATCTTTATCACGAAAAACTATTAAAAATATGATAAAAACTTGGCCACCCCGGAAACTATAACTTCCACCAACAACAAACAATGCAAAAATATCAACCGAGAAAACCCCGACATATTTACAAAAAATCATTAAAATATCGTGATATTTAATATATCTTTATCACGATAAACTCTTAAAAATATGATAAAGACTTGGCCATCACGGAAACTATAATGGCCACCGACACCAAACAACGCACAAATATCAGCCTTAGGGAGCTCGACATATATACGAAAAATCATTAAAATATCGTGATATTTAATATATCTTTATCACGAAAAACTATTAAAAATATGAAAGAAACTTGGCCACCATGGAAACTATAATGGCTAACGACACAAAACAATGCACAAATATGAAACTTAAGGACGCCGACATATTTACAAAAAATCATTTAAATGTTGTGATATCTAATATATCTTTATCACGAAAACTATTAAAAATATGATAAAGACTTGGCCACCACGGAAACTATAATGGCCACCGACACCAAACAATGCACAAATATCAACCTTAAAAACCCCCAGAACATTTACAAAAAATCACTAAATTATCGTGATATTTTATATATCTTTATCACGAAAAACTATTAAAATAAGATAAAAACTTGGCCACCACGGAAGCTGTAATGGCCACCGACACCAAACAACGGACAAATATCAACCGTAGGGAGCCCGAAATATTTAGAAAAAAAATTATTAAAATATCGTGATATTTAATATATCTTTATCACGATAAACTATTAAAAATATGATATAGACTTGGGCACCTTGGAAACTATAATGGCCACCGACACCAAACAATGCACAATTATCAACCTTAGGGAGCCCAATATATTTGCAAAAAAGCATGAAAATATCTTGATATTTAATATATCTTTATCACAAAAAACTAATAAAAATATGAGAAAAACTTGGCCACCACCCAAACTATAAAGGCCACTGACACCAAACAATCCACTAATATCAAACCCCGAAACACCGACATATTTAAAAAAATCATTAAAATATCGTGATATTTAATATATCATTATCACGAAAAACTATTAAAAATATGATAAAACTTGGCCACCACGGAAACTATAACGGCCACCAACACCAAAAATGCACAAATATCAACCGCGTGGGCCCCGACATATTTACAAAAAATCATTAAAATATCGTGATATTTAATATATCTTTATCAGGAAAAACTATTAAAAATATGATAAAGACTTGGCCACCACGGAAACTATAATGGCCACCGACACCAAACAACACACAAATATCAACCTTAGAGAGACCGATATATTTACGAAAAATCATTAAAATATCGTGATATTTAATGTATCTTTATCACGAAAAACTATTAAAAATATGATATAAACTTGGTCACCATGGAAATTATAATGGCCACCGACACCAAACAATGCACAGTTATCAACCTTAGGGAGCCCGACATATTTACAAAAAATAATTAAAATATAGTGATATTTAATATATCTTTATCACGAAAAACTATTAAAAATATGAAAAAAACTTGGCCACCACTGAAACTATAATGGTCACCGACACCAAACAATGCACAAATATCAACCTTAAAAACGCCACCACATTTACAAAAAATCATTAAAATATCGTGATATTTAAAATATCTTTATCACGAAAAACTATTAAAAATAAGATAAAAACTTGGCCACCACGGAAACTATAATGGCAACCGACACCAAAAAAAGCGCAAATATCAACCTTCGGTATCCCGACATATTTACAAAAAATCATTAAAATATCGTCATATTTAATATATCTTTATCACGAAAAACTATTAAAAATATGATAAAGACTTGGCCAGCACGGAGCCTATAACAGCCACCGACACCAAACAATGCACAATTATCAACCTTATGGAGCCCGACATATTTGCAAAAAATCATTAAAATATCGTGAAATTTAATACATCTTTATCACGAAAAACCATTAAAAATATGATAAAAAATTGGCCACCCCGGAAACTATAACCTCCACCAGAACCAAACAATGCACAAATATTAACCGAGAAAACCCCGACATAATTACAAAAAATCATTAAAATATCGTGATATTTAATATATCTTTATCACGAAAAACTATTAAAAATATGAGAAAAACTTGGCCACCACGGAAACTATAACAGCCACCGACACCAAGCATTGCACAAATATCAATCTTAGGGAGCCCGACATATATACGAAAAATCATTAAAATATCGTGATATTTAGTATATCTTTATCACGAAAAACTATTAAAAATATGAAATAAACTTGGCCACCATGGAAACTATAATGGCCACCGACACCAAACAATGCGCAAATATGAAACTTAAGGACGCCGACATATTTACAAAAAATCTTTAAAATATTGTGTTATTTAATATATCTTTATCACGAAAAACTATTAAAAGTTTTTAAAAGCTTGGCCACCACGGAAACTATAATGGCCACCGACACCAAACAATGCACAAATATCAACCTTAAAACCCCGCAAAATTTCCAAAAATTATTAAAATATCGTGATATTTAATATTTCTTTATCACGAAAAACTATTAAAAATAAGATAAAAACTTTGGCACCACGGAAACTATAATGGCAACCGACACCAAACAAAGCACAAATATCAACCTTAGGGAGCCCGACATATTTACAAAAAATCATTAAAATATAGTGATATTTAATATATCTTTATCACGAAAAACTATTAAAAATATGATAAAGACTTGGCCACCACGGAGCCTATAATGGCCACCGACACCAAACAATGCACAAATATCAACCTTAGGGAGCCCGACATATTTACAAAAAATCATTAAAATATCGTGATATTTAATATATCTTTATCACGAAAAAATATTTAAAATATATAAAAACTTGGCCACCACGGAAACTATAATGGCCACTGACACCAAACAATCCACAAATGTCAAACCCTGGGACACCGACATATTTAAAAAAACATTAAAATATCGTGATATTTAATATATCTTTATCACGAAAAACTAATACAAATATGATAAAAACTTGGCCACCACGGAAACTATAATGGCCACCGACACCAAACAATGCACAAATATGAAGCTTCGGGACACCGACATATTTAATAAAATGATTAAAATATTGTGATATTTAATATATCTTTATCACGAAAAATTATTAAAAATATATAAAAACTCGGCCGCCACGGAAACTATAATGGCCACCGACACCAAACAATGCACAAATGTCAAACACTGGGACACCGACATATTTACAAAAAATCATTAAAATATCGTGAAATTTAATACATCTTTATCACGAAAAGCTATTAAAAATATGATAAAAACTTGGCCACCACGGAAACTATAATGGCCACCGACACCAAACAATGCACAAATATCAACCGAGAAAACTTTGACATATTTACAAAAAATCATTAAAATATCGTGAAATTTAATACATCTTTATCACGAAGAACTATTAAAAATATGAAATTAACTTGGCCACCCCGCAAACTATAACTTCCACCAACACCAAACAATGCACAAATATCAAACGAAAAAACTTCGACATATTTACAAAAAATTATTAAAATATCGTTATATTTAATATATCTTTATCACGATAAACTATTAAAAATATGATAAAGACTTGGCCACCACGGAAACTATAATGGCCACCGACACCAAAAAACACACAAATATCAACCTTAGGGACCCCGACATATATAATAAAAATCATTAAAATATCGTGATATTTAATATATCTTTATCATGTAAAACTATTAAAAATATGAAATAAACTTGGCCACCATGGAAACTATAATGGCCAACGACACCAAGCAATGCACAAATATGAAACTTCAGGACGCCGGCATATTTACAAAAAATCATTAAAATATTGTGATATTTAATATATCTTTATCACGAAAAATTATCAAAAATATATAAAAACTTTGCCACCTCGGAAACTATAATGGCCACCGACAACAAACAATGACCACATATCAAACCCCGGTACAACGACATATTTACAAAAAATCATTAAAATATCGTGAAATGTAATACATTTTTATCACGAAAAACTATTAAAAATATGATAAAAACTTGGCCACCCCGGAAACTATAACTTCCACCAACACCAAACAATGCACAAATATCAACCGAGAAAACTTCGACATATTTACAAAAAATCATTAAAATATAGTGATATTTAATAAATCTTTATCACGAAAAACTATTAGAAATATGATATAAACTTGGCCACCATGGAAACTATAATGGCCAACGACACCAAACAATGCGCAAATATGAAACTTCAGGACGCCGACATATTTACAAAAAATCATAAAAAATATAGTGATATTTAATATATCTTTATCACGAAAAACTATTAAAAATATGATAGAGACTAGGCCACCACGGAGCCTATAATGGCGACCGACACCAAACAAGGCACAAATATCAACCTTAGGGAGCCCGACATATTTAAAAAAATTATTAAAATATCGTGATATTTAATATATCTTTATCACGAAAAACTATTAAAAATATGATAAAAACTTGGCCACCCCGGAAACTATAACTTCCACCAACACCAAACAATGCACAAATATCAACCGAGAAAACTTCGACATATTTACAAAAAATCATTAAAATATCGTGATATTTAACATATCTTTATCACGAAAAACTAATAAATATATATAAAAACTTGGCCACCACGGAAACTATAATGGCCACTGACACCAAACAATGCACAAATGTCAAACCCTGGGACACCGACATATTTACAAAAAAACATTAAAATATCGTGATATTTAATATATCTTTATCACGAAAAATTAATACAAATATGATATAAACTTGGCCACCATGGAAATTATAATGGCCACCGACACCAAACAATGCACAATTATCAACCTTAGGGAGCCCGACATATTTGCAAAAAATCATTAAAATATCGTGAAATTTAATACATCTTTATCACGAGAAACCATTAAAAATATGATAAAAACTTGGCCACCCCGGAAACTTTAACCTCCACCAAAACCAAACAATGCACAAATATCAACCGAGAAAACCCCGACATAGTTACAAAAAATCATTAAAATATCGTGATATTTAATATATCTTTATCACGAAAAACTATTAAAAATATGAGAAAAACTTGGCCACCACGGAAACTATAACGGCCACCGACACCAAGCATTGCTCAAATATCAATCTTAGGAAGCCCGACATATATACGAAAAATCATTAAAATATCGTGATATTTAATATATCTTTATCACGAAAAACTATTAAAAATATGAAATAAACTTGGCCACCATGGAAACTATAATGGCCAACGACACCAAATAATGCGCAAATATGAAACTTAAGGACGCCGACATATTTACAAAAAATCTTTAAAATATTGTGTCATTTAATATATCTTTATCACGAAAAACTATTAAAAGTTTTTAAAAGCTTGGCCACCACGGAAACTATAATGGCCACCGACACCAAACAATGCACAAATATCAACCTTAAAAACCCCGCAAAATTTCCAAAAATTATTAAAATATCGTGATATTTAATATTTCTTTATCACGAAAAACTATTAAAAATTAGATAAAAACTTTGCCACCACGGAAACTATAATGGCAACCAACACCAAACAAAGCAAAAATATCAAACCCTGGGACACCGACATATTTACAAAAAACATTAAAATATCGTGATATTTAATATATCTTTATCACGAAAAACTAATACAAATATGATAAAAACTTGGCCACCACGGAAACTATAATGGCCACCGACACCAAACAATGCACAAATATGAAGCTTCGGGACACCGACATATTTACAAAAAATGATTAAAATATTGTGATATTTAATATATCTTTATCACGAAAAATTATTAAAAATATATAAAAACTCGGCCGCAACGGAAACTATAATGGCCACCGACACCAAAAATGCACAAATGTCAAACACTGGGACACCGACATATTTACAAAAAATCATTAAAATATCGTGAAATTTAATACATCTTTATCACGAAAAACTATTAAAAATATGATAAAAACTTGGCCACCCCGGAAACTATAACTTCCACCAACACCAAACAATGCACAAATATCAACCGAGAAAACTTCGACATATTTACAAAAAATCATTAAAATATCGTGATATTTAATATATCTTTATCACGAAAAATTATTAAAAATATTACATAAACTTGGCCACCATGGAAACTATAATGGTCAACGACACCAAACAATGCACAAATATGAAACTTCAGGACGCCAACATATGTACAAAAAATCATTAAAATATTGTGATATTTAATATATCTTTATCACAAAAAACTATTAAAAATTTTTAAAAACTTGGCCACCACGGAAACTCTAATGGCCACCGACACCAAACAATGCACAAATATCAACCTTAAAAACCCCACCACATTTACAAAAAATCATTAAAATATCGTGAAATTTAATACATCTTATCACGAAAAACTATTAAAAATATGATAAAAATTTAGCCACCCCGGAAACTATAACTTCCACCAACACCGAACAATGCACGAATATCAAGCGAAAAAACTTCGACTTATTTACAAAAAATCATTAAAATATCGTGATATTTAATATATCTTTATCACGAAGAACTATTAAAAATATGATAAAGACTTGGCCACCGCGGAAACTATAATGGCCAGCGACACCAAACAACACACAAATATCAACCTTAGGGAGCCCGACATATATACGAAAAATCATTAAAATATTGTGATATATAATATATACTTATCACGAAAAACTATTAAAAATATTAAATAAACTTGGCCACCATGGAAACTATAATGGCCAACGACACCAAACAATGCACAAATATGAAACTTCAGGACGCCGACATATTTACAAAAAATCATTAAAATATTGTGATATTTAATATATCTTTATCACTCAAAACTATTAAAAATTTTAAAAAACTTGGCCACCACGGAAACTCTAACGGCCACCGACACCAAACAAAGCACAAATATCAACCTTAAAAACCCCACCACATTTACAAAAAATCATTAAAATATCGTGATATTTATATATCTTAATCACGAAAAACTATTAAAAATATGATAAAAACTTGGCCACCACGGAAACTATCATGGCCACCGACACCAAACAATCCACAAATACCAATCTTAAATAAACAGACAGATTTACAAAAAATCATTAAAATATCGTGATATTTAATATATCGTTATCACTAAAAACTATTAAAATTATATAAAAACTTGGCCACCACGGAAACTATAATGGCCACCGACATCAAACAATGCACAAATATCAACCGAGAAAACTTTGACATATTTACAAAAAATCATTAAAATATCGTGATATTTAATATATCTTTATCACGAAAAACTATTAAAAATATGATAAAGACTTGACCACCACGGAAATTATAATGGCAACCGACACAAAACAAAGCACAAATATCAACCTTAGGGAGCCCGACATATCTACAAAAAATCATTAAAATATCTTGATATTTAACATATCTTTATCACAAAAAACTAATAAAAATATGAGAAAAACTTGGCCACCACGGAAACTATAAAGGCCACCAAAAACAAACAATGCACAAATTTCAACCTTAAAAACCCCACCACATTTACAAAAAATCATTAAAATATCGTCATATTTAATATATCTTTATCACGAAAAACTAATAAAAATATGATAAAAACTTGGCCACCACGGAAACTATCATGGCCACCGACACCAAACAATCCACAAATACCAATCTTAAATAAACAGACAGATTTACAAAAAATCATTAAAATATCGTGATATTTAATATATCGTTATCACTAAAAACTATTAAAATTATATAAAAACTTGGCCACCACGGAAACTATAATGGCCACCGACATCAAACAATGCACAAATATCAACCGAGAAAACTTTGACATATTTACAAAAAATCATTAAAATATCGTGAAATTTAATACATCTTTGTCACGAAGAACTATTAAAAATATGAAATAAACTTGGCCACACCGCAAACTATAACTTCCACCAACACCAAACAATGCACAAATATCAACCGAGAAAACTTCGACATATTTACAAAAAATCATTAAAATATCGTTATATTTAATATATCTTTATAACGATAAACTATTAAAAATATGATAAAGACTTGGCCACCACGGAAACTATAATGGCCACCGACACCAAAAAACACACAAATATCAACCTTAGGGACCCCGACATATATAATAAAAATCATTAAAATATCGTGATATTTAATATATCTTTATCATGTAAAACTATTAAAAATATGAAATAAACTTGGCCCACATGGAAACTATAATGGCCAACGACACCAAACAATGCACAAATATGAAACTTCAGGACGCCGGCATATTTACAAAAAATCGTTAAAATATTGTGATATTTAATATATCTTTATCACGAAAAATTATCAAAAATATATAAAAACTTTGCCACCTCGGAAACTATAATGGCCACCGACAACAAACAATGACCACATATCAAACCCCGGCACACCGACATATTTACAAAAAAACATTAAAATATCGTGATATTTAATATATCTTTATCACGAAAAACTATTAAAAATATGATAAAGACTTGGCCACCAGGGAGCCTATAATGGCCACCGACACCAAACAATGCACAAATATGAAGCTTTTGGTTACCGACATATTTACAAAAAATGATTAAAATATCGTGATATTTAATATATCTTTATCACGAAAAATTATTAAAAATATATAAAAACTCGGCCATCCCGGAAACTATAACTTCCACCAACACCAAACAATGCACAAATATCAACCGAGAAAACTTCGACATATTTACAAAAAATCATTAAAATATAGTGATATTTAATAAATCTTTATCACGGAAAACTATTAAAAATATGATATAAACTTGGCCACCATGGAAACTATAATGGCCAATGACACCAAAAAATGCGCAAATATGAAACTTCAGGACGCCGACATATTTACAAAAAATCATAAAAAATATAGTGATATTTAATATATCTTTATCACGAAAAACTATTAAAAATATGATAAAGACTTGGCCACCACGGAGCCTATAATGGCCACCGACACCAAACAATGCACAAATATCAACCTTAGGGAGCCCGACATATTTACAAAAAATCATTAAAATATCGTGATATTTAATATATCTTTATCACAAAAATATATTAAAAATATATAAAAACTTTGCCAACATGGAAACTATAATGGCCACTGACACCAAACAATGCACAAATGTCAAACCCTGGAACACCGAAATATTTACAAAAAAACATTAAAATATCGTGATATTTAATATATCTTTATCACGAAAAACTAATACAAATATGATAAAAACTTGGCCACCACGGAAACTATAATGGCCACCGACACCAAACAATGCACAAATATGAAGCTTTTGGATACCGACATATTTACAAAAAATGATTAAAATATCGTGATATTTAATATATCTTTATCACGAAAAATTATTAAAAATATATAAAAACTCGGCCTCCACGGAAACTATAATGGCCACCGACACGAAACAATGCACACATATCAACCTTAAGGAGCCCGACATATCTGCTAAAAATCATTAAAATATCGTGATATTTAATATATCTTTATCACAAAAAACTATTAAAAATTTTTAAAAACTTGGCCACCACGGAAACTCTAATGGCCACCGAAACCAAACAAAGCACAAATATCAACCTTAAAAACCTCACCATATTTACAAAAAATCATTAAAATATCGTGAAATTTAATACATCTTTATCACGAAAAACTATTAAAAATATGATAAAAACTTGGCCACCCCGGAAATTATAACTTCCACCAACACAACACAATGCACAAATAACAACCGAGAAAACTTCGACATATTTACAAAAAATCATTAAAATATCGTGATATTTAATATATCTTTATCACGAAAAACTATTAAAAATATGATAATGACTTGGCCAAAACGGAAACTATAATGGCCACCGACACCAAAGAACACACAAATATCAACCTTAGGGAGCCCGACATTTATACGAAAAATCATTAAAATATCGTGTTATTTAATATATCTTTATCACGAAAAACTATTAAAAATATTAAATAAACTTGGCCACCATGGAAACTATAATGGCCAACGACACCAAACAATGCACAAATATGAAACTTCAGGACGCCGACATATTTACAAAAAATCATTAAAATATTGTGATATTTAATATATCTTTATCACAAAAAACTATTAAAAATTTTTAGAAACTTGGCCACCACGGAAACTCTAATGGCCACCGACACCAAACAATGCACAAATATCAACCTTAAAAACCCTACCACATTTACAAAAAATCATTAAAATATCGTGAAATTTAATACATCTTTATCACGAAAAACTATTAAAAATATGATAAAAATTTAGCCACCCCGGAAACTATAACTTCCACCAACACCAAACAATGCACAAATATCAAGCGCGAAAACTTCGACATATTTACTTAAAATCATTAAAATATTGTGATATTTAATATATCTTTATCACGAAAAACTATTAAAAATATGATAAAGACTTGGCCACCACGGAAACTCTAATGGCCACCAACACCAAACAATGCACAAATATCAACCTTAAAAACCTCACCACATTTACAAAAAATCATTAAAATATCGTGATATTTTATATATCTTAATCACGAAAAACTATTAAAAACAAGATAAAAACTTGACCACCACGGAAACTATAATGGCAACCGACACCAAACAATGCACAATTATCAACCTTAGGGAGCCCGACATATCTACAAAAAATCATTAAAATATCTTGATATTTAACATATCTTTATCACAAAAAACTAATAAAAATATGAGAAAAACCTGGCCACCACGGAAACTATAAAGGCCACCGACAACAAACATTGCACAAATTTCAACCTTAAAAACCCCACCACATTTACAAAAAATCATTAAAATATCGTCATATTTAATATATCTTTATCACGAAAAACTAATAAAAATATGATAAAAACTTGGCCACCACGGAAACTATCATGGCCACCGACACCAAACAATCCACAAATACCAATCTTAGACAAGCAGACATATTTACAAAAAATCATTAAAATATCGTGATATTTAATATATCGTTATCACGAAAAACTATTAAAAATATATAAATACTTGGCCACCACGGAAACTATAATGGCCACTGACACCAAACAATGCACAAATATCAAACCCTGGGACACAGACATATTTACAAAAAACATTAAAATATCGTGATATTTAATATATCTTTATCACGATAAACTATTAAAAATATGATAAAGACTTGGCCACCACGGAAACTATAATGGCCACCGACACCAAAAAACACACAAATATCAAATTTAGGGACCCCGACATATATAATAAAAATCATTAAAATATCGTGATATTTAATATATCTTTATCACGTAAAACTATAAAAAATATGAAACTATAATGGCCAACGACACCAAACAATTCACAAATATGAAACTTCAGGACGCCGGCATATTTACAAAAAATCATTAAAATATTGTGATATTTAATATATCTTTATCACGTAAAATTATTAAAAATATATAAAAACTTTGCCACCTCGGAAACTATAATGGCCACCGACAACAAACAATGACCACATATCAAACCCTGGGACACAGACATATTTACAAAAAAACATTAAAATATCGTGATATTTAATATATCTTAATCACGAAAAACTATTAAAAATATGATAAAAACTTGGCCACCACGGAAACTATAATGGCTACCGACACCAAACAATGCACAAATATCAACCTTAAAAACCCCACCACATTTACCAAAAATTATTAAAATTGCGTGATATCTAATATTTCTTTATCACGAAAAACTATTAAAAATAAGATAAAAACTTGGCCACCACGGAAACTATAATGGCAACCGACACCAAACAAAAGCAAAAATATCAACCTTAGGGAGCCCGACATATTTACAAAAATCATTAAAATATCGTGATATTTAATATATCTTTATCACGAAAAACTATTAAAAATATGATAAAGACTTGGCCACCACGGAGCCTATAATGGCCACCGACACCAAACAATGCACAAATATCAACCTTAGGGAGCCCGACATATTTAAAAAAAATCATTAAAATATCGTGATATTTAATATATCTTTATCACGAAAAAATATTAAAAATATATGAAAACTTGGCCACCACGGAAACTATAACGGCCACTGACACCAAACAATGCACAAATATCAAACCCTGGGACACCGGCATATTTACAAAAAAACATTAAAATATCGTGATATTTAATATATTTTTATCACGAAAAACTAATACAAATATGATAAAAACTTGGCCACCACGGAAACTATAATGGCCACCGACACCAAACAATGCACAAATATGAAGCTTTTGGATACCGACATATTTACAAAAAATTATTAAAATATCGTGATATTTAATATATCTTTATCACGAAAAATTACTAAAAATACATAAAAACTCGGCCACCACGGAAACTATAATGGCCACCGACACCAAACAATGCACACATATCAAACACCGGGACACCGACATATTTACAAAAAATCATTAAAATATCGTGAAATTTAATACATCTTTATCACGAAAAACTATTAAAAATATGATAAAAACTTGGCCACCCCGGAAACTATAACTTCCACCAACACCAAACAATGCACAAATATCAACCGAGAAAACTTCGACATATTTACAAAAAATCATTAAAATATCGTGATATTTAATATATCTTTATCACGAAAAACTAATAAAAATATGATAAAGACTTGGCCACCACGGAAACTATAATGGCCACCGACACCAAACAATCCACAAATATCAACGTTAGACAACCTGCCACATTTACAAAAATTTCATTAAAATATCGTGATATTTAATAAATCTTTATCACGAAAAACAATTAAATATATGATAAAAACTTGGCCACCCCGGAAACTATAACCTCCACCAAAACCAAACAATGCACAAATATCAACCGAGAAAACCCCGACATAGTTACAAAAAATCATTAAAATATCGTGATATTTAATATATCTTTATCACGAAAAACTATTAAAAATATGAGAAAAACTTGGCCACCACGGAAACTATAACGGCCACCGACACCAAGCATTGCACAAATATCAATCTTAGGGAGCCCGACATATATACGAAAAATCATTAAAATATCGTGATATTTAGTATATCTTTATCACGACAAACTATTAAAAATATGAAATAAACTTGGCCACCATGGAAACTATAATGGGCACCGACACCAAACAATGCGCAAATATGAAACTTCAGGACGCCGACATATTTACAAAAAATGATTAAAATTTTGTGATATTTAATATATCTTTATCACGTAAAATTATTAAAAATATATAAAAACTTTGCCACCTCGGAAACTATAATGGCCACCGACAACAAACAATGACCACATATCAAACCCTGGGACACAGACATATTTACAAAAAAACATTAAAATATTGTGTTATTTAATATATCTTTATCACGAAAAACTATTAAAAGTTTTTAAAAGCTTGGCCACCACGGAAACTATAATGGCCACCGACACCAAACAATGCACAAGTATCAACCTTAAAAACCCCGCAAAATTTCCAAAAATTATTAAAATATCGTGATATTTAATATTTCTTTATCACGAAAAACTATTATAAATAAGATAAAAACTTTGCCACCACGGAAACTATAATGGCAACCGACACCAAACAAAGCACAAATATCAACCTTAGGGAGCCCGACATATTTACAAAAAATCATTAAAATATCGTGATATTTAATATATCTTTATCACGAAAAACTATTAAAAATATGATAAAGACTTGGCCACCACGGAGCCTATAATGGCCACCGACACCAAACAATGCACAAATATCAACCTTAGGGAGCCCGACATATTTACAAAAAATCATTAAAATATCGTGATATTTATATATCTTAATCACGAAAAACTATTAAAAACAAGATAAAAACTTGACCACCACGGAAACTATAATGGCAACCGACACAAAACAAAGCACAAATATCAACCTTAGGGAGCCCGACATATCTACAAAAAATCATTAAAATATCTTGATATTTAACATATCTTTATCACACGAAACTAATAAAAATATGAGAAAAACTTGGCATATTTACATTGGACACAGACATATTTACAAAAAACATTAAAATATCGTGATATTTAATATATCTTTATCACGATAAACTATTAAAAATATGATAAAGACTTGGCCACCACGGAAACTATAATGGCCACCGACACCAAAAAACACACAAATATCAACTTTAGGGACCCCGACATATATAATAAAAATCATTAAAATATCGTGATATTTAATATATCTTTATCACGTAAAACTATAAAAAATATGAAACTATAATGGCCAACGACACCAAACAATTCACAAATATGAAACTTCAGGACGCCGGCATATTTACTAAAAATCATTAAAATATTGTGATATTTAATATATCTTTATCACAAAAAACTATTAAAAATATATAAAAACTCTGCCACCTCGGAAACTATAATGGCCACCGACAACAAACAATGACCACATATCAAACCCTGGGACACAGACATATTTACAAAAAAACATTAAAATATTGTGTTATTTAATATATCTACAAAAATTTATATAAAATATATGTAAATAAAAAATATATGTAAATAAAAAATTTATGTAAATAAATATATATTTACAAAAATTTATTAAAATATCGTGATATTTAATATATCTTTATCACGAAAAATTATTAAAAATATTACATAAACCTGGCCACCATGGAAACTATAATGGTCAACGACACCTAACAATGCACAAATATGAAACTTCAGGACGCCAACATATTTACAAAAAATCATTAAAATATTGTGATATTTAATATATCTTTATCACAAAAAACTATTAAAAATATATAAAAACTTGGCCACCACGGAAACTCTAATGGCCACCGACACCAAACAATGCACAAATATCATCCTTAAAAACTCCACCACATTTACAAAAAATCATTAAAATATCGTGAAATTTAATACATCTTTATCACGAAAAACTATTAAAAATATGATAAAAATTTAGCCACCCCGGAAACTATAACTTCCACCAACACCAAACAATGCACGAATATCAAGCGAGAAAACTTCGACATATTTACAAAAAATCATTAAAATATTGTGATATTTAATATATCTTTATCACAAAAAACTATTAAAAATTTTAAAAAACTTGGCCACCACGGAAACTCTAACGGCCACCGACACCAAACAATGCACAAATATCAACCTTAAAAACCCCACCACATTTACAAAAAATCATTAAAATATCGTGATATTTATATATCTTAATCACGAAAAACTATTAAAAACAAGATAAAAACTTGATCACCACGGAAACTATAATGGCAACCGACACAAAACAAAGCACACATATCAACCTTAGGGAGCCCGACATATCTACAAAAAATCATTAAAATATCTTGATATTTAACATATCTTTATCACACGAAACTAATAAAAATATGAGAAAAACTTGGCCACCACGGAAACTATAAAGGCCACCAACAACAAACAATGCACAAATTTCAACCTTAAAAACCCCACCACATTTACAAAAATCATTAAAATATCGTCATATTTAATATATCTTTATCACAAAAAACTAATAAAAATATGATAAAAACTTGGCCACCCCGTAAACTATCATGGCCACCGACACCAAACAATCCACAAATACCAATCTTAAATAAACAGACATATTTACAAAAAATCATTAAAATATCGTGATATTTAATATATCGTTATCACGAAAAACTATTAAAAATATATAAAAACTTGGCCACCACGGAAACTATAATGGCCACTGACACCAAACAATGCACAAATGTCTAACTTTGGGACACCGACATATTTACAAAAAAACATTAAAATATCGTGATATTTAATATATCTTTATCACGAAAAATTAATACAAATATGATAAGAACTTGGCCACCACGGAAACTATAATGGCCACCGACACCAAACAATGCACAAATATCAACCGAGAAAACTTTGACATATTTACAAAAAATCATTAAAATATCGTGAAATTCAATACATCTTTATCAAGAAGAACTATTAAAAATATGAAATAAACTTGGCCACCCCGCAAACTATAACTTCCACCAACACCAAACAATGCACAAATATCAACCGAGAAAACTTCGACATATTTACAAAAAATCATTAAAATATCGTTATATTTAATATATCTTTATAACGATAAACTATTAAAAATATGATAAAGACTTGGCCACCACGGAAACTATAATGGCCACCGACACCAAAAAACACACAAATATCAACCTTAGGGACCCCGACATATATAATAAAAATCATTAAAATATCGTGATATTTAATATATCTTTATCATGTAAAACTATTAAAAATATGAAATAAACTTGGCCACCATGGAAACTATAATGGCCAACGACACCAAACAATGCACAAATATGAAACTTCAGGACGCCGGCATATTTACAAAAAATCATTAAAATATTGTGATATTTAATATATCTTTATCACGAAAAATTATCAAAAATATATAAAAACTTTGCCACCTCGGAAACTATAATGGCCACCGACAACAAACAATGACCACATATCAAACCCCGGTACACCGACATATTTACAAAAAATCATTAAAATATCGTGAAATTTAATACATCTTTATCACGAAAAACTATTAAAAATATGATAAAAACTTGGCCACCCCCGAAACTATAACTTCCACCAACACCAAACAATGCACAAATATCAACCGAGATAACTTCGGCATATTTACATAAAATCATTAAAATATAGTGATATTTAATAAATCTTTATCACGAAAAACTATTAAAAATATGATATAAACTTGGCCACCATGGAAACTATAATGGCCAACGACACCAAACAATGCGCAAATATGAAACTTCAGGACGCCGACATATTTACAAAAAATCATAAAAAATATAGTGATATTTGATATATCTTTATCACGAAAAACTATTAAAAATATGATAAAAACTTGGCCACCACGGAGCCTATAATGGCCACCGACACCAAACAATGCACAAATATCAACCTTAGGGAGCCCGACATATTTACAAAAAATCATTAAAATATCGTGATATTTAATATATCTTTATCACAAAAAAATATTAAAAATATATAAAAACTTGGCCAACATGGAAACTATAATGGCCACTGACACCAAACAATGCACAAATGTCAAACCCTGGAACACCGAAATATTTACAAAAAACATAAAATTATCGTGATATTTAATATATCTTTATCACGAAAAACTAATACAAGTATGATAAAAACTTGGCCACCACGGAAACTATAATGGCCACCGACACCAAACAATGCACAAATATGAAGCTTTTGGATACCGACATATTTACAAAAAATGATTAAAATATCGTGATATTTAATATATCTTTATCACGAAAAATTATTAAAAATATATAAAAACTCGGCCTCCACGGAAACTATAATGGCCACCGACACCAAAAATGCACACATATCAACCTTAAGAAGCCCGACATATCTACGAAAAATCATTAAAATATCGTGATATTTAATATATCTTTATCACAAAAAACTATTAAAAATTTTTAAAAACTTGGCCACCACGGAAACTCTAATGGCCACCGAAACCAAACAAAGCACAAATATCAACCTTAAAAACCCCACCACATTTACAAAAAATCATTAAAATATCGTGAAATTTAATACATCTTTATCACGAAAAACTATTAAAAATATGATAAAAACTTGGCCACCCCGGAAACTATAATTTCCACCAACACAAAACAATGCACAAATAACAACCGAGAAAACTTCGACATATTTACAAAAAATCATTAAAATATCGTGATATTTAATATATCTTTATCACGAAAAACTATTAAAAATATGATAATGACTTGGCCAAAACGGAAACTATAATGGCCACCGACACCAAAGAACACACAAATATCAACCTTAGGGAGCCCGACATTTATACGAAAAATCATTAAAATATTGTGATATTTAATATATCTTTATCACGAAAAACTATTAAAAATATGATAAAGACTTGGCCACCACGGAAACTATAATGGCCACCGACACCAAACAATCCACTAATATCAACCTTAGATAACCCGACATATTTACTAGAAATCATTAATATATCGTGATATTTAATAAATCATTATCGCGAAAAACTATTAAAAATATGATATAAACTTGGCCGCCATGGAAACTATAATGGCCACCGACACCAAACAACAAACAAATATCAACCTTAGGGAGAACGTCATATATGCGAAAAATCATTAAAATATCGTGATATTTGATATATCTTTATCACGAAAAACATTAAAAATATGAAATAAACTTGGCCACCACGGAAACTATAATGGCCAACGACACCAAACAATGCACAAATATGAAACTTCAGGACGCCGACATATTTACGAAAAATCATTAAAATATCGTGATATTTAATATATCTTTATCACGAAAAACTATTAAAAATTTTTAAAAACTTAGCCACCATAAATTTAATACATCTTTATCACGAGAAACTATTAAAAATATGATAAAAACTTGGCCACCCCGCAAACTATAACTTCCACCAACACCAAACAATGCACAAATATCAACCGAGAAAACTTCGACATATTTACAAAAAATCATTAAAATATCGTGATATTTAATATATCTTTATCACGAAAAACTAATAAAAATATGATAAAGACTTGGCCACCACGGAAACTATAATGGCCACCGATACCAAACAATCCACAAATATCAATCTTAGACAACCTGCCACATTTACGAAAATTTCATTAAAATATCGTGATATTTAATAAATCTTTATCACGAAAAACTATTAAAAATATGATATAAACTTGGCCACCATGGAAATTATAATGGCCACCGACACCAAACAGTGCACAATTATCAACCTTAGGGAGCCCGACATATTTGCAAAAAATCATTAAAATATCGTGAAATTTAATACATCTTTATCACGAAAAACCATTAAAAATATGATAAAAACTTGGCCACCCCGGAAACTATAACCTCCACCAAAACCAAGCAATGCACAAATATCAACCGAGAAAACCCCGACATAGTTACAAAAAATCATTAAAATATCGTGATATTTAATATATCTTTATCACGAAAAACTATTAAAAATATGAGAAAAACTTGGCCACCACGGAAACTATAACGGCCACCGACACCAAGCATTGCACAAATATCAATCTTAGGGAGCCCGACATATATACGAACAATCATTAAAATATCGTGATATTTAGTATATCTTTATCACGAAAAACTATTAAAAGTTTTTAAAAGCTTGGCCACCACGGAAACTATACTGGCCACCGACACCAAACAATGCACAAATATCAACCTTAAAAACCCCGCAAAATTTCCAAAAATTATTAAAATATCGTGATATTTAATATTTCTTTATCACGAAAAACTATTAAAAATAAGATAAAAACTTTGCCACCACGGAAACTGTAATGGCAACCGACACCAAACAAAGCACAAATATCAACCTTAGGGAGCCCGACATATTTACAAAAAATCATTAAAATATCGTGATATTTAATATATCTTTATCACGAAAAACTAGTAAAAATATGATAAAGACTTGGCCACCACGGAGCCTATAATGGCCACCGACACCAAACAATGCACAAATAACAACCTTAGAGAGCCCGACATATTTACAAAAAATCATTAAAATATCGTGATATTTAATATATCTTTATCACGAAAAAATATTTAAAATATATAAGAACTTGGCCACCACGGAAACTATAATGGCCACTGACACCAAACAATGCACAAATGTCAAACCCTGGGACACCGACATATTCAAAAAAAATGATTAAAATATTGTGATATTTAATATATCTTTATCACGTAAAATTATTAAAAATATATAAAAACTCGCCTGCCACGGAAACTATAATGGCCACCGACACCAAACAATGTACAAATGTCAAACACTGGGACACCGACATATTTACAAAAAATCATTAAAATATCGTGAAATTTAATACATCTTTATCACGAAAAGCTATTAAAAATATGATAAAAACTTGGCCACCACGGAAACTATAATGGCCAACGACACTAAACAATGCACAAATATGAAACTTCAGGACGCCGGCATATTTACAAAAAATCATTAAAATATTGTGATATTTAATATATCTTTATCACGAAAAATTATCAAAAATATATAAAAACTTTGCCACCTCGGAAACTATAATGGCCACCGACAACAAACAATGACCACATATCAAACCCCGGTACACCGACATATTTGCAAAAAATCATTAAAATATCGTGAAATTTAATACATTTTTATCACGAAAAACTATTAAAAATATGATAAAAACTTGGCCACCCCGGAAACTATAACTTCCACCAACACCAAACAATGCACAAATATCAACCGAGAAAACTTCGACATATTTACAAAAAATCATTAAAATATAGTGATATTTAATAAATCTTTATCACGAAAAACTATTAAAAATATGATATAAACTTGGCCACCATGGAAACTATAATGGCCAACGACACCAAACAATGCGCAAATATGAAACTTCAGGACGCCGACATATTTACAAAAAATCATAAAAAATATAGCGATATTTAATATATCTTTATCACGAAAAACTATTAAAAATATGATAAAAACTTGGCCACCACGGAGCCTATAATGGCAACCGACACCAAACAATGCACAAATATCAACCTTAGGGAGCCCGACATATTTACAAAAAATCATTAAAATATCGTGATATTTAATATATCTTTATCACAAAAAAATATTAAAAATATATAAAAACTTGGCCAACATGGAAACTATAATGGCCACTGACACCAAACAATGCACAAATGTCAAACCCTGGAACACCGAAATATTTACAAAAAAACATAAAAATATCGTGATATTTAATATATCTTTATCACGAAAAACTAATACAAATATGATAAAAACTTGGCCACCACGGAAACTATAATGGCCACCGACACCAAGCAATGCACAAATATGAAGCTTTTGGATACCGACATATTTACAAAAAATGATTAAAATATCGTGATATTTAATATATCTTTATCACGAAAAATTATTAAAAATATATAAAAACTCGGCCTCCACGGAAACTATAATGGCCACCGACACCAAACAATGCACACATATCAACCTTAAGAAGCCCGACATATCTACGAAAAATCATTAAAATATCGTGATATTTAATATATCTTTATCACAAAAAATCTATTAAAAATTTTTAAAAACTTGGCCACCACGGAAACTCTAATGGCCACCGAAACCAAACAAAGCACAAATATCAACCTTAAAAACCCCACCACATTTACAAAAAATCATTAAAATATCGTGAAATTTAATACATTTTTATCGCGAAAAACTATTAAAAATATGATAAAAACTTGGCCACCCCGGAAACTATAATTTCCACCAACACCAAACAATGCACAAATATCAAACGAAAAAACTTCGACATATTTACAAAAAATCATTAAAATATCGTGATATTTAACATATCTTTATCACGAAAAACTAATAAAAATATATAAAAACTTGGCCACCACGGAAACTATAATGGCCACTGACACCAAACAATGCACAAATGTCAAACCCTGGGACACCGAGATATTTACAAAAAAACATTAAAATATCGTGATATTTAATATATCTTTATCACGAAAAATTAATACAAATATGATATAAACTTGGCCACCATGGAAATTATAATGGCCACCGACACCAAACAATGCACAAATATTAACCGAGAAAACTTTGACATATTTACAAAAAATCATTAAAATATCGTGAAATTTAATACATCTCTATCACGAAGAACTATTAAAAATATGATAAAGACTTGGCCACCACGGAGCCTATATTGGCCACCGACACCAAACAATGCACAAATATCAACCTTAGGGAACCCGACATATTTACAAAAAATCAATAAAATATCGTGATATTTAATATATCTTTATCACGAAAAAATATTTAAAATATATAAAAACTTGGCCACCACGGAAACTATAATGGCCACTATAATGGCCACTGACACCAAACAATGCACAAATGTCAAACCCTGGGACACCGACATATTTAAAAAAAACATTAAAATATCGTGATATTTAATATATGTTTATCACGAAAAACTAATACAAATATGATAAAAACTTGGCCACCACGGAAACTATAATGGCCACCGACACCAAACATTGCACAAATATGAAGCTTCGGGACACCGACATATTTACAAAAAAATGATTAAAATATTGTGATATTTAATATATCTTTATCACGAAAAATTATTAAAAATATATAAAAACTCGGCCGCCACGGAAACTATAATGGCCACCGACACCAAACAATGCACAAATGTCAAACACTGGGACACCGACATATTTACAAAAAATCATTAAAATATCGTGAAATTTAATACATCTTTATCACGAAAAGCTATTAAAAATATGATAAAAACTTGGCCACCACGAAAACTATAATGGCCACACCAAACAATGCACAAATATTAACCGAGAAAACTTTGACATATTTACAAAAAATCATTAAAATATCGTGAAATTTAATACATCTCTATCACGAAGAACTATTAAAAATATGAAATAAACTTGGCCACCCCGCAAACTATAACTTCCACCAACACCAAACAATGCACAAATATCAAACGAAAAAACTTCGACATATTTACAAAAAATCATTAAAATATCGTGATATTTAACATATCTTTATCACGAAAAACTAATAAAAATATATAAAAACTTGGCCACCACGGAAACTATAATGGCCACTGACACCAAACAATGCACAAATGTCAAACCCTGGGACACCGAGATATTTACAAAAAAACATTAAAATATCGTGATATTTAATATATCTTTATCACGAAAAATTAATACAAATATGATATAAACTTGGCCACCATGGAAATTATAATGGCCACCGACACCAAACAATGCACAATTATCAACCTTAGGGAGCCCGACATATTTGCAAAAAATCATTGAAATTTCGTGATATTTAATATATCTTTATCACGAAAAAATATTTAAAATATATATAAAAACTTGGCCACCACGGAAACTATAATGGCCACTGAAACCAAACAATGCACAAATACCAACCGAGAAAACCCCGACATAGTTACAAAAAATCATTAAAATATCGTGATATTTAATATATCTTTATCACGAAAAACTATTAAAAATATGAGAAAAACTTGGCCACCACGGAAACTATAACGGCCACCGACACCAAGCATTGCTCAAATATCAATCTTAGGGAGCCCGACATATATACGAAAAATCATTAAATATCGTGATATTTAATATATCTTTATCACGAAAAAATATTTAAAATATATAAAAACTTGGCCACCACGGAAACTATAATGGCCACTGACACCAAACAATGCACAAATGTCAAACCCTGGGACACCGACATATTTACAAAAAACATTAAAATATCGTGATATTTAATATATCTTTATCACGAAAAACTAATACAAATATGATAAAAACTTGGCCACCACGGAAACTATAATGGCCACCGACACCAAACAATGCACAAATATGAAGCTTCGGGACACCGACATATTTACAAAAATGATTAAAATATTGTGATATTTAATATATCTTTATCACGAAAAATTATTAAAAATATATAAAAACTCGGCCGCCACGGAAACTATAATGGACACCGACACCAATCAATGCACAAATATCAACCTTAAAAACCCCGCAAAATTTCCAAAAATTATTAAAATATCGTGATATTTAATATTTCTTTATCACGAAAAACTATTAAAAATTAGATAAAAACTTTGCCACCACGGAAACTATAATGGCAACCGACACCAAACAAAGCACAAATATCAACCTTAGGGAGCCCGACATATTTACAAAAAATCATTAAAATATCGTGATATTTAATATATCTTTATCACGAAAAACTATTAAAAATATGATAATGACTTGGCCACCACGGAGCCTATAATGGCCACCGACACCAAACAATGCACAAATATCAACCTTAGGGAGCCCGACATATTTACAAAAAATCATTAAAATATCGTGATATTTAATATATCTTTATCACGAAAAAATATTTAAAATATATAAAAACTTGGCCACCACGGAAACTATAATGGCCACTGACACCAAACAATGCACAAATGTCAAACCCCTGGGACACCGACATATTTACAAAAAACATTAAAATATCGTGATATTTAATATATCTTTATCACGAAAAACTAATACAAATATGATAAAAACTTGTCCACCACGGAAACTATAATGGCCACCGACACCAAACAATGCACAAATATGAAGCTTCGGGACACCGACATATTTTCAAAAAATGATTAAAATATTGTGATATTTAATATATCTTTATCACGAAAAAGTATTAAAAATATATAAAAACTCGGCCGCCACGGAAACTATAATGGCCCCCGACACCAAACAATGCACAAATGTCAAACACTGGGACACCGACATATTTACAAAAAATCATTAAAATATCGTGAAATTTAATACATCTTTATCACGAAAAACTATTAAAAATATGATAAAAACTTGGCCACCCCGGAAACTATAACTTCCACCAACACCAAACAATGCACAAATATCAACCGAGAAAACTTCGACATATTTACAAAAAATCATTAAAATATCGTCATATTTAATATATCTTTATCACGAAAAACTATTAAAAATATGATAAAGACTTGGCCACCACGGAAACTATAATGGCCACCGACACCAAACAACATACAAATATCAACCTTAGGGAGCCCGACATATATGCGAAAAATCATTAAAATATCGTGATATTTAATATATCTTTATCACGAAAAATTATTAAAAATATTACATAAACTTGGCCACCATGGAAACTATAATGGTCAACGACACCAAACAATGCACAAATATGAAACTTCAGGACGCCAACATATTTACAAAAAATCATTAAAATATTGTGATATTTAATATATCTTTATCACAAAAAACTATTAAAAATTTTTAAAAACTTGGCCACCACGGAAACTCTAATGGCCACCGACACCAAACAATGCACAAATATCAACCTTAAAAGCCCCACCACATTTACAAAAAATCATTAAAATATCGTGAAATTTAATACATCTTTATGACGAAAAACTATTAAAAATATGATAAAAATTTAGCCACCCCGGAAACTATAACTTCCACCAACACCAAACAATGCACGAATATCAAGCGAGAAAACTTCGACTTATTTACAAAAAATCATTAAAATATCGTGATATTTAATATATCTTTATCACGAAAAACTATTAAAAATATGATAAAGACTTGGCCACCGCGGAAACTATAACGGCCAGCGACACCAAACAACACACAAATATCAACCTTAGGGAGCCCGACATATATACGAAAAATCATTAAAATATTGTGATATATAATATATACTTATCACGAAAAACTATTAAAAATATTAAATAAACTTGGCCACCATGGAAACTATAATGGCCAACGACACCAAACAATGCACAAATATGAAACTTCAGGACGCCGACATATTTGCAAAAAATCATTAAAATATTGTGATATTTAATATATCTTTATCACAAAAAACTATTAAAAATTTTAAAAAACTTGGCCACCACGGAAACTCTAACGGCCACCGACACCAAACAATGCACAAATATCAACCTTAAAAACCCCACCACATTTACAAAAAATCATTAAAATATCGTGATATTTATATATCTTAATCACGAAAAACTATTAAAAACAAGATAAAAACTTGACCACCACGGAAACTATAATGGCAACCGACACAAAACAAAGCACAAATATCAACATTAGGGAGCCCGACATATCTACAAAAAATCATTAAAATATCTTGATATTTAACATATCTTTATCACACAAAACTAATAAAAATATGAGAAAAACTTGGCCACCACGGCAACTATAAAGGCCACCAACAACAAACAATGCACAAATTTCAACCTTAAAACCCCCACGACATTTACAAAAAATCATTAAAATATCGTCATATTTAATATATCTTTATCACGAAAAACTAATAAAAATATGATAAAAACTTGGCCACCACGGAAACTATCATGGCCACCGACACCAAACAATCCACAAATACCAATCTTAAATAAACAGACAGATTTACAAAAAATCATAAAAATATCGTGATATTTAATATATCGTTATCACTAAAAACTATTAAAAATATATAAAAACTTGGCCACCACGGAAACTATAATGGCCACTGACACCAAACAATGCACAAATGTCAAACCCTGGGACACCGACATATTTAAAAAAAAAAATTAAAATATCGTGATATTTAATGTCTTTATCACGAAAAATTAATACAAATATGATAAAAACTTGGCCACCACGGAAACTATAATGGCCACCGACACCAAACAATGCACAAATATCAACCGAGAAAACTTTGACATATTTACAAAAAATCATTAAAATATCGTGAAATTTAATACATCTTTATCACGAAGAACTATTAAAGATATGAAATAAACTTGGCAACCCCGCAAACTATAACTTCCACCAACACCAAACAATGCACAAATATCAACCGAGAAAAGTTCGACATATTTACAAAGAATTATTAAAATATCGTTATATTTAATATATCTTTATAACGATAAACTATTAAAAATATGATAAAGACTTGGCCACCACGGAAACTATAATGGCCACCGACACCAAAAAACACACAAATATCAACCTTAGGGACCCCGACATATATAATAAAAATCATTAAAATATCGTGATATTTAATATATCTTTATCATGTAAAACTATTAAAAATATGATAAAGACTTGGCCACCACGGAGCCTATAATGGCCACCGACAACAAACAATGACCACATATCAAACCTCGGTACACCGACATATTTACAAAAAATCATTAAAATATCGTGAAATTTAATACATCCTTATCACTAAAAACTATTAAAAATATGATAAAAACTAGGCCACCCCGGAAACTATAACTTCCACCAACACCAAACAATGCACAAATATCAACCGAGAAAACTTCGACATATTTACAAAAAATCATTAAAATATAGTGATATTTAATAAATCTTTATCACGGAAAACTATTAAAAATATGATATAAACTTGGCCACCATGGAAACTATAATGGCCAACGACACCAAACAATGCACAAATATCAACCTTAGGGAGCCCGACATATTTACAAAAAATCATTAAAATATCGTGATATTTAATATATCTTTATCACGAAAAAATATTTAAAATATATAAAAACTTGGCCACCACGGAAACTATAATGGCCACTGACACCAAACAATGCACAAATGTCAAACCCTGGGACACCGACATATTTACAAAAAACATTAAAATATCGTGATATTTAATATATCTTTATCACGAAAAACTAATACAAATATGATAAAAACTTGGCCACCACGGATACTATAATGGCCACCGACACCAAACAATGCACAAATATGAAGCTTCGGGACACCGACATATTTTCAAAAAATGATTAAAATATTGTGATATTTAATATATCTTTATCACGAAAAAATATTAAAAATATATAAAAACTCGGCCGCCACGGAAACTATAATGGCCCCCGACACCAAACAATGCACAAATGTCAAACACTGGGACACCGACATATTTACAAAAAATCATTAAAATATCGTGAAATTTAATACATCTTTATCACGAAAAACTATTAAAAATATGATAAAAACTTGGCCACCCCGGAAACTATAACTTCCACCAACACCAAACAATGCACAAATATCAACCGAGAAAACTTCGACATATTTACAAAAAATCATTAAAATATCGTCATATTTAATATATCCTTATCACGAAAAACTATTAAAAATATGATAAAGACTTGGCCACCACGGAAACTATAATGGCCACCGACACCAAACAACATACAAATATCAACCTTAGGGAGCCCGACATATATGTGAAAAATCATTAAAATATCGTGATATTTAATATATCTTTATCACGAAAAATTATTAAAAATATTACATAAACTTGGCCACCATGGAAACTATAATGGTCAACGACACCAAACAATGCACAAATATGAAACTTCAGGACGCCAACATATTTACAAAAAATCATTAAAATATTGTGATATTTAATATATCTTTATCACAAAAAACTATTAAAAATTTTTAAAAACTTGGCCACCACGGAAACTCTAATGGCCACCGACACCAAACAATGCACAAATATCAACCTTAAAAGCCCCACCACATTTACAAAAAATCATTAAAATATCGTGAAATTTAATACATCTTTATCACGAAAAACTATTAAAAATATGATAAAAATTTAGCCACCCCGGAAACTATAACTTCCACCAACACCAAACAATGCACGAATATCAAGCGAGAAAACTTCTACTTATTTACAAAAAATCATTAAAATATCGTGATATTTAATATATCTTTATCACGAAAAACTATTAAAAATATGATAAAGACTTGGCCACCGCGGAAACTATAACGGCCAGCGACACCAAACAACACACAAATATCAACCTTAGGGAGCCCGACATATATACGAAAAATCATTAAAATATTGTGATATATAATATATACTTATCACGAAAAACTATTAAAAATATTAAATAAACTTGGCCACCATGGAAACTATAATGGCCAATGACACCAAACAATGCACAAATATGAAACTTCAGGACGGCGACATATTTGCAAAAAATCATTAAAATATTGTGATATTTAATATATCTTTATCACAAAAAACTATTAAAAATTTTAAAAAACTTGGCCACCACGGAAACTCTAACGGCCACCGACACCAAACAATGCACAAATATCAACCTTAAAAACCCCACCACATTTACAAAAAATCATTAAAATATCGTGATATTTATATATCTTAATCACGAAAAACTATTAAAAACAAGATAAAAACTTGACCACCACGGAAACTATAATGGCAACCGACACAAAACAAAGCACAAATATCAACCTTAGGGAGCCCGACATATCTACAAAAAATCATTAAAATATCTTGATATTTAACATATCTTTATCACACAAAACTAATAAAAATATGAGAAAAACTTGGCCACCACGGCAACTATAAAGGCCACCAA
This sequence comes from Thermobia domestica, assembly GCF_964235325.1. Lineage (NCBI taxonomy): Eukaryota > Metazoa > Arthropoda > Insecta > Zygentoma > Lepismatidae > Thermobia > Thermobia domestica. Next base: position 89,167,804 of record NC_137465.1, read on the forward strand.
CAACAAACAATGCACAAATTTCAACCTTAAAACCCCCACGACATTTACAAAAAATCATTAAAATATCGTCATATTTAATATATCTTTATCACGAAAAACTAATAAAAATATGATAAAAACTTGGCCACCACGGAAACTATCATGGCCACCGACACCAAACAATCCACAAATACCAATCTTAAATAAACAGACAGATTTACAAAAAATCATAAAAATATCGTGATATTTAATATATCGTTATCACTAAAAACTATTAAAAATATATAAAAACTTGGCCACCACGGAAACTATAATGGCCACTGACACCAAACAATGCACAAATGTCAAACCCTGGGACACCGACATATTAAAAAAAAAACATTAAAATATCGTGATATTTAATATCTTTATCACGAAAAATTAATACAAATATGGTAAAAACTTGGCCACCACGGAAACTATAATGGCCACCGACACCAAACAATGCACAAATATCAACCGAGAAAACTTTGACATATTTACAAAAAATCATTAAAATATCGTGAAATTTAATACATCTTTATCACGAAGAACTATTAAAGATATGAAATAAACTTGGCAACCCCGCAAACTATAACTTCCACCAACACCAAACAATGCACAAATATCAACCGAGAAAAGTTCGACATATTTACAAAGAATTATTAAAATATCGTTATATTTAATATATCTTTATAACGATAAACTATTAAAAATATGATAAAGACTTGGCCACCACGGAAACTATAATGGCCACGGACACCAAAAAACACACAAATATCAACCTTAGGGACCCCGACATATATAATAAAAATCATTAAAATATCGTGATATTTAATATATCTTTATCATGTAAAACTATTAAAAATATGATAAAGACTTGGCCACCACGGAGCCTATAATGGCCACCGACAACAAACAATGAACACATATCAAACCTCGGTACACCGACATATTTACAAAAAATCATTAAAATATCGTGAAATTTAATACATCCTTATCACTAAAAACTATTAAAAATATGATAAAAACTAGGCCACCCCGGAAACTATAACTTCCACCAACACCAAACAATGCACAAATATCAACCGAGAAAACTTCGACATATTTACAAAAAATCATTAAAATATAGTGATATTTAATAAATCTTTATCACGGAAAACTATTAAAAATATGATATAAACTTGGCCACCATGGAAACTATAATGGCCAACGACACCAAACAATGCGCAAATATGAAACTTCAGGACGCCGACATATTTACAAAAAATCATAAAAAATATAGTGATAATTAATATATCTTTATCACGAAAAACTATTAAAAATATGATAAAGACTTGGCCACCACGGAGCCTATAATGGCCACCGACACCAAACAATGCACAAATATCAACCTTAGGGAGCCCGACATATTTACAAAAAACCATTAAAATATCGTGATATTTAATATATCTTTATCACAAAAAAATATTAAAAATATATAAAAACTTGGCCAACATGGAAACTATAATGGCCACTGACACCAAACAATGCACAAATGTCAAACCCTGGAACACCGAAATATTTACAAAAAAACATAAAAATATCGTGATATTTAATATATCTTTATCACGAAAAACTATTACAAATATGATAAAAACTTGGCCACCACGAAAACTATAATGGCCACCGACACCAAACAATGCACAAATATGAAGCTTTTCGATACCGACATATTTACAAAAAATGATTAAAATATCGTGATATTTAATATATCTTTATCACGAAAAATTATTAAAAATATATAAAAACTCGGCCTCCACGGAAACTATAATGGCCACCGACACCAAACAATGCACACATATCAACCTTAAGGAGCCCGACATATCTACTAAAAATCATTAAAATATCGTGATATTTAATATATCTTTATCACAAAAAACTATTAAAAATTTTTAAAAACTTGGCCACCACGGAAACTCTAATGGCCACCGAAACCAAACAAAGCACAAATATCAACCTTAAAAACCCCACCACATTTGCAAAAAATCATTAAAATATCGTGAAATTTAATACATCTTTATCACGAAAAACTATTAAAAATATGATAAAAACTTGGCCACCCCGGAAACTATAACTTCCACCAACACAAAACAATGCACAAATAACAACCGAGAAAACTTCGACATATTTACAAAAAATCATTAAAATATCGTGATATTTAATATATCTTTATCACGAAAAACTATTAAAAATATGATAATGACTTGGCCAAAACGGAAACTATAATAGCCACCGACACCAAAGAACACACAAATATCAACCTTAGGTAGCCCGACATTTATACGAAAAATCATTAAAATATCGTGATATATAATATATCTTTATCACGAAAAACTATTTAAATAATGATAAAGACTTGGCCACCACGGAAACTATAATGGCCACCGACACCAAACAACATACAAATATCAACCTTAGGGAGCCCGACATATATACGAAAAATCATTAAAATATCGTGTTATTTAATATATCTTTATCACGAAAAACTATTAAAAATATTAAATAAACTTGGCCACCATGGAAACTATAATGGCCAACAACACCAAACAATGCACAAATGTGAAACTTCAGGACGCCGACATATTTACAAAAAAATCATTAAAAAATTGTGATATTTAATATATCTTTATCACAAAAAACTATTAAAAATTTTTAGAAACTTGGCCACCACGGAAACTCTAATGGCCACCGACACCAAACAATGCACAAATATCAACCTTAAAAACCCCACCACATTTACAAAAAATCATTAAAATATCGTGAAATTTAATACATCTTTATCACGAAAAACTATTAAAAATATGATAAAAATTTAGCCACCCCGGAAACTATAACTTCCACCAACACCAAACAATGCACAAATATCAAGCGAGAAAACTTCGACATATTTACTTAAAATCATTAAAATATCGTGATATTTAATATATCTTTATCACGAAAAACTATTAAAAATATGATAAAGACTTGGCCACCACGGAAACTCTAATGGCCACCAACACCAAACAATGCACAAATATCAACCTTAAAAGCCCCACCACATTTACAAAAAATCATTAAAATATCGTGATATTTTATATATCTTAATCACGAAAAACTATTAAAAACAAGATAAAAACTTGACCACCACGGAAACTATAATGGCAACCGACACCAATCAATGCACAATTATCAACCTTAGGGAGCCCGACATATCTACAAAAAATCATTAAAATATCTTGATATTTAACATATCTTTATCACAAAAAACTAATAAAAATATGAGAAAAACTTGGCCACCACGGAAACTATAAAGGCCTCCGACAACAAACAATGCACAAATTTCAACCTTAAAAACCCCACCACATTTACAAAAAATCATTAAAATATCGTCATATTTAATATATCTTTATCACGAAAAACTAATAAAAATATGATAAAAACTTGGCCACCACGGAAACTATCATGGCCACCGATACCAAACAATCCACAAATACCAATCTTAGACAAGCAGACATATTTACAAAAAATCATTAAAATATCGTGATATTTAATATATCGTTATCACGAAAAACTATTAAAAATATATAAAAACTTGGCCACCACGGAATCTATAATGGCCACTGACACCAAACAATGCACAAATGTCAAACCCTGGGACACAGACATATTTACAAAAAAACATTAAAATATCGTGATATTTAATATATCTTTATCACGATAAACTATTAAAAATATGATAAAGACTTGGCCACCACGGAAACTATAATGGCCACCGACACCAAAAAACACACAAATATCAACCTTAGAGACCCCGACATATATAATAAAAATCATTAAAATATCGTGATATTTATTATATCTTTATCACGTAAAACTATGAAAAATATGAAACTATAATGGCCAACGACACCAAACAATTCACAAATATGAAACTTCAGGACGCCGGCATATTTACAAAAAATCATTAAAATATTGTGATATTTAATATATCTTTATCACGAAAAATTATTAAAAATATATAAAAACTTTGCCACCTCGGAAACTATAATGGCCACCGACAACAAACAATGACCAGATATCAAACCCTGGGACACAGACATATTTACAAAAAAACATTAAAATATCGTGATATTTAATATATCTTAATCACGAAAAACTATTAAAAATATGATAAAAACTTGGCCACCACGGAAACTATAATGGCTACCGACACCAAACAATGCACAAATATCAACCTTAAAAACCCCACCACATTTACCAAAAATTATTAAAATTGCGTGATATTTAATATTTCTTTATCACGAAAAACTATTAAAAATAAGATAAAAACTTGGCCACCACGGAAACTATAATGGCAACCGACACCAAACAAAGCACAAATATCAACCTTAGGGAGCCCGACATATTTACAAAAATCATTAAAATATCGTGATATTTAATATATCTTTATCACGAAAAACTATTAAAAATATGATAAAGACTTGGCCACCACGGAGCCTATAATGGCGACCGACACCAAACAATGCACAAATATCAACCTTAGAAAGGCCGACATATCTACAAAAAATCATTAAAATATCGTGATATTTAATATATCTTTATCACGAAAAAATATTAAAAATATATGAAAACTTGGCCACCACGGAAACTATAATGGCCACTGACACCAAACAATGCACAAATGTCAAACACCGGGACACCGACATATTTACAAAAAATCATTAAAATATCGTGAAATTTAATACATCTTTATCACGAAAAACTATTAAAAATATGATAAAAACTTGGCCACCCCAGAAACTATAACTTCCACCAACACCAAACAATGCACAAATATCAACCGAGAAAACTTCGACATATTTACAAAAAATCATTAAAATATCGTGATATTTAATATATCATTATCACGAAAAACTAATAAAAATATGATAAAGACTTGGCCACCACGGAAACTATAATGGCCAACGACACCAAACAATCCACAAATATCAATGTTAGACAACCTGCCACATTTACAAAAATTTCATTAAAATATTGTGTTATTTAATATATCTTTATCACGAAAAACTATTAAAAGTTTTTAAAAGCTTGGCCACCACGGAAACTATAATGGCCACCGACACCAAACAATGCACAAATATCAACCTTAAAAACCCCGCAAAATTTCCAAAAATTATTAAAATATCGTGATATTTAATATTTCTTTATCACGAAAAACTATTAAAAATAAGATAAAAACTTCGCCACCACGGAAACTATAATGGCAACCGACACCAAACAAAGCACAAAAATCAACCTTAGGGAGCCCGACATATTTACAAAAAATCATTAAAATATCGTGATATTTAATATATCTTTATCACGAAAAACTATTAAAAATATGATAAAGACTTGGCCACCACGGAGCCTATAATGGCCACCGACACCAAACAATGCACAAATATCAACCTTAGGGAGCCCGACATATTTACAAAAAATCATTAAAATATCGTGATATTTAATGTATCTTTATCACGAAAAAATATTTAAAATATATAAAAACTTGGCCACCATGGAAACTATAATGGCCACTGACACCAAACAATGCACAAATGTCAAACCCTGGGACATCGACATATTTACAAAAAACATTAAAATATCGTGATATTTAATATATCTTTATCACGAAAAACTAATACAAATATGATAAAAACTTGGCCACCACGGAAACTATCATGGCCACCGACACCAAACAATGCACAAATATGAAGCTTCGGGACACCGACATATTTACAAAAAATGATTAAAATATTGTGATATTTAATATATCTTTATCATGAAAAATTATTAAAAATATATAAAAACTCGGCCGCCACGGAAACTATAATGGCCACCGACACCAAACAATGCACAAATGTCAAACACTGGGACACCGACATATTTACAAAAAATCATTAAAATATCGTGAAATTTAATACATTTTTATCACGAAAAACTATTAAAAATATGATAAAAACTTGGCCACCCCGGAAACTATAACTTCCACCAACACCAAACAATGCACAAATATCAACCGAGAAAACTTCGACATATTTACAAAAAATCATTAAAATATAGTGATATTTAATAAATCTTTATCACGAAAAACTATTAAAAACATGATATAAACTCGGCCACCATGGAAACTATAATGGCCAACGACACCAAACAATGCGCAAATATGAAACTTCAGGACACCGACATATTTAAAAAAATGATTAAAATATTGTGATATTTAATATATCTTTATCACGAAAAATTATTAAAAATATATAAAAACTCGGGCGCCACGGAAACTATAATGGCCACCGACTCCAAACAATGCACAAATGTCAAACACTGGGACACCGACATATTTACAAAAAATCATTAAAATATCGTGAAATTTAATACATTTTTATCACGAAAAACTATTAAAAATATGATAAAAACTTGGCCACCCCGAAAACTATAACTTCCACCAACACCAAACAATGCACAAATATCAACCGAGAAAACTTCGACATATTTACAAAAAATCATTAAAATATAGTGATATTTATTATATCTTTATCACAAAAAACTATTAAAAATATATAAAAACTTGGCCACCACGGAAACTCTAATGGCCACCGACACCAAACAATGCACAAATATCAACCTTAAAACCCCCACCACATTTACAAAAAATCATTAAAATATCGTGAAATTTAATACATCTTTATCACGAAAAACTATTAAAAATATGATAAAAATTTAGCCACCCCGGAAACTATAACTTCCACCAACACCAATCAATGCAGGAATAGCAAGCGAGAAAACTTCGACATATTTACAAAAAATCATTAAAATATTGTGATATTTAATATATCTTTATCACAAAAAACTATTAAAAATTTTAAAAAACTTGGCCACCACGGAAACTCTAACGGCCACCGACACCAAACAATGTAAAATATCAACCTTAAAAACCCCACCACATTTACAAAAAATCATTAAAATATCGTGATATTTATATATCTTAATCACGAAAAACTATTAAAAACAAGATAAAAACTTGACCACCACGGAAACTATAATGGCAACCGACACAAAACAAAGCACAAATATCAACCTTAGGGAGCCCGACATATCTACAAAAAATCATTAAAATATCTTGATATTTAACATATCTTTATCACACGAAACTAATAAAAATATGAGAAAAACTTGGCCACCACGGAAACTATAAAGGCCACCAACAACAAACAATGCACAAATTTCAACCTTAAAAACCCCACCACATTTACAAAAAATCATTAATATATCGTCATATTTAATATATCTTTATCACGAAAAACTAATAAAAATATGAAAAAAACTTGGCCACCCCGGAAACTATCATGGCCACCGACACCAAACAATGCACAAATATCAACCGAGAAAACTTTGACATATTTACAAAAAATCATTAAAATATCGTGAAATTTAATACATCTTTATCACGAAGAACTATTAAAAATATGAAATAAACTTGGCCACCCCGCAAACTATAACTTCCACCAACACCAAACAATGCACAAATATCAACCGAGAAAACTTCGACATATTTACAAAAAATCATTAAAATATCGTTATATTTAATATATCTTTATAACGATAAACTATTAAAAATATGATAAAGACTTGGCCACCACGGAAACTATAATGGCCACCGACACCAAAAAACACACAAATATCACCCTTAGGGACCCCGACATATATAATAAAAATCATTAAAATATCGTGATATTTAATATATCTTTACATGTAAAACTATTAAAAATATGAAATAAACTTGGCCACCATGATAACTATAATGGCCAACGACACCAAACAATGCACAAATATGAAACTTCAGGACGCCGGCATATTTACAAAAAATCATTAAAATATTGTGATATTTAATATATCTTTATCACGAAAAATTATCAAAAATATATAAAAACTTTGCCACCTCGGAAACTATAACGGCCACCGACAACAAACAATGACCACATATCAAACCCCGGTACACCGACATATTTACAAAAAATCATTAAAATATCGTGAAATTTAATACATCTTTATCACGAAAAACTATTAAAAATATGATAAAAACTTGGCCACCCCGGAAACTATAACTTCCACCAACACCAAACAATGCACAAATATCAACCGAGAAAACTTCGACATATTTACAAAAAATCATTAAAATATAGTGATATTTAATAAATCTTTATCACGGAAAACTATTAAAAATATGATATAAACTTGGCCACCATGGAAACTATAATGGCCAACGACACCAAACAATGCGCAAATATGAAACTTCAGGACGCCGACATATTTACAAAAAATCATAAAAAATATAGTGATATTTAATATATCTTTATCACGAAAAACTATTAAAAATATGATAAAAACTTGGCCACCACGGAGCCTATAATGGCCACCGACACCAAACAATGCACTAATATCAACCTTAGGGAGCCCGACATATTTACAAAAAATCATTAAAATATCGTGATATTTAATATATCTTTATCACAAAAAAATATTAAAAATATATAAAAACTTGGCCAACATGGAAACTATAATGGCCACTGACACCAAACAATGCACAAATGTCAAACCCTGGAACACCGAAATATTTACAAAAAAACATAAAAATATCGTGATATTTAATATATCTTTATCACGAAAAACTAATACAAATATGATAAAAACTTGGCCACCACGGAAACTATAATGGCCACCGACACCAAACAATGCACAAATATGAAGCTTTTGGATACCGACATATTTACAAAAAATGATTAAAATATCGTGATATTTAATATATCTTTATCACGAAAAATTATTAAAAATATATAAAAACTCGGCCTCCACGGAAACTATAATGGCCACCGACTCCAAACAATGCACACATATCAACCTTAAGAAGCCCGACATATCTACGAAAAATCATTAAAATATCGTGATATTTAATATATCTTTATCACAAAAAACTATTAAAAATTTTTAAAAACTTGGCCACCACGGAAACTGCAATGGCCACCGAAACCAAACAAAGCACAAATATCAACCTTAAAAACCCCACAACATTTACAAAAAATCATTAAAATATCGTGAAATTTAATACATCTTTATCACGAAAAACTATTAAAAATATGATAAAAACTTGGCCACCCCGGAAACTATAATTTCCACCAACACAAAACAATGCACAAATAGCAACCGAGAAAACCTCGACATATTTACAAAAAATCATTAAAATATCGTGATATTTAATATATCTTTATCACGAAAAACTATTAAAAATATGATAATGACTTGGCCAAAACGGAAACTATAATGGCCACCGACACCAAAGAACTCACAAATATCAACCTTAGGGAGCCCGACATTTATACGAAAAATCATTAAAATATTGTGATATTTAATATATCTTTATCACGAAAAACTATTAAAAATATTAAATAAAAATGGCCACCATGGAAACTATAATGGCCAACGACACCAAACAATGCACAAATATGAAACTTCAGGACGCCGACATATTTAAAAAAATCATTAAAATATTGTGATATTTAATATATCTTTATCACAAAAAACTATTAAAAATTTTTAAAAACTTGGCCACCACGGAAACTTTAATGGCCACCGACACCAAACAATGCACAAATATCAACCTTAAAAACCCCACCACATTTACAAAAAATCATTAAAATATCGTGATATTTTATACATCTTAATCTCGAAAAACTATTAAAAATAAGATAAAAACTTGACCAACACGGAAACTATAATGGCAACCGACACCAAACAAAGCACAAATATTAACCTTAAAGAGCCCGACATATTTACAAAAAATCATTAAAATATCGTGATATTTAATATATCTTTATCACGAAAAAATATTAATAATATGATATAAACTTGGCCAGCAAGGAAACTATAATGGCCACGGACACCAAACAATGCACAATTATCAACCTTAGGGAGCCCGACATATCTACAAAAAATCATTAAAATATCTTGATATTTAACATATCTTTATCACAAAAAACTAATAAAAATATGAGAAAAACTTGGCCACCACGGAAACTATAAAGGCCACCGACACCAAACAATGCACAAATATCAACCGAGAAAACTTTGACATATTTACAAAAAATCTTTAAAATATCGTGAAATTTAATACATCTTTATCACGTAAAACTATTAAAAATATAATAAAAACTTGGCCACTCCGGAAACTATAACTTCCACCAACACCAAACAATGCACAAATATCAACCGAGAAAACTTCGACATATTTACAAAAAATCGTTAAAATATCATGATATTTAATATATCTTTATCACGAAAAACTATTAAAAATATGATAAAGACTTGGCCACCACGGAAACTATAATGGCCACCGACACCAAACAATCCACTAATATCAACCTTAGATAACCCGACATATTTACTAGAAATCATTAATATATCGTGATATTTAATAAATCATTATCACGAAAAACTATTAAAAATATGATATAAACTTGGCCACCACGGAAACTATAATGGCCAACGACACCAAACAATGCACAAATATGAAACTTTAGGACGCCGACATATTTACGAAAAATCATTAAAATATCGTGATATTTAATATATCTTTATCACGAAAAACTATTAAAAATTTTTAAAAACTTAGCCACCATAAATTTAATACATCTTTATCACGAGAAACTATTAAAAATATGATAAAAACTTGGCCACCCCGCAAACTGTAACTTCCACCAACACCAAACAATGCACAAATATCAACCGAGAAAACTTCGACATATTTACAAAAAATCGTTAAAATATCATGATATTTAATATATCTTTATCACAAAAAACTATTAAAAATTTTTAAAAACTTGGCCACCACGGAAACTTTAATGGCCACCGACACCAAACAATGCACAAATATCAACCTTAAAAACCCCACCACATTTACAAAAAATCATTAAAATATCGTGATATTTTATATATCTTAATCTCGAAAAACTATTAAAGATAAGATAAAAACTTGACCACCACGGAAACTATAATGGCAACCGACACCAAACAAAGCACAAATATCAACCTTAGGGAGCCCGACATATTTACAAAAACTCATTAAAATATCGTGATATTTAATATATCATTATCACGAAAAAATATTAATAATATGATATAAACTTGGCCAGCAAGGAAACTATAATGGCCACCGACACCAAACAATGCACAATTATCAACCTTAGGGAGCCCGACATATCTACAAAAAATCATTAAAATGTCTTGATATTTAACATATCTTTATCACAAAAAACTAATAAAAATATGAGAAAAACTTGGCCACCACGGAAACTATAAAGGCCACCGACACCAAACAATGCACAAATATCAACCGAGAAAACTTTGACATATTTACAAAAAATCTTTAAAATATCGTGAAATTTAATACATCTTTATCACGTAAAACTATTAAAAATATAATAAAAACTTGGCCACCCCGGAAACTATAACTTCCACCAACACCAAACAATGCACAAATATCAACCGAGAAAACTTCGACATATTTACAAAAAATCGTTAAAATATCATGATATTTAATATATCTTTATCACGAAAAACTATTAAAAATATGATAAAGACTTGGCCACCACGGAAACTATAATGGCCACCGACACCAAACAATCCACTAATATCAACCTTAGATAACCCGACATATTTACTAGAAATCATTAATATATCGTGATATTTAATAAATCATTATCACGAAAAACTATTAAAAATATGATATAAACTTGGCCACCATGGAAACTATAATGGCCACCGACACCAAACAACAAACAAATATCAACCTTAGGGAGCACGTCATATATACGAAAAATCATTAAAATATCGTGATATTTGATATATCTTTATCACGAAAAACTATTAAAAATATGAAATAAACTTGGCCACCACGGAAACTATAATGGCCAACGACACCAAACAATGCACAAATATGAAACTTCAGGACGCCGACATATTTACGAAAAATCATTAAAATATCGTGATATTTAATATATCTTTATCACGAAAAACTATTAAAAATATATAAAAACTTGGCCACCACGGAAACTATAATGGCTACTGACACCAAACAATACACAAATGTCAAACCCTGGGACACCGACATATTTTCAAAAAAACATTAAAATATCGTGATATTTAATATATCTTTATCACGAAAAACTATTAAAAATTTTTAAAAACTTAGCCACCATAAATTTAATACATCTTTATCACGAGAAACTATTAAGAATATGATAAAAACTTGGCCACCCCGCAAACTATAACTTCCACCAACACCAAACAATGCACAAATATCAACCAAGAAAACTTCGACACATTTACAAAAAATCATTAAAATATCGTGATATTGAACATATGAAGGGCTCGGTGCAATAAGGAGCTAACCCTCAAAATGTTGTTTCCGAGTTAATAGCTTTTGAAAGTTTGAAAAAATCCATAAATCGGAATTATTATTTTTATGTTGTGCAGTTCATTCGAAATGCTTCACTAAAGTTTCTAGTTTATATAAAGACATACAATTATGTACAATTAAAATGAAAAGAGGTTGAATTTGTTCTTTTTGTAATTCAATATTACTCATTGTTGGTTAGCTCCTTATTGCATCAGAATTTTAGGAGTCAGTTCTGTGGGATAACAACTAACATAAATGCACAAGAATTATATTGTGAACAAAAAATATACATAATAATGAAAAATCAAACTGAAGTATGTAAGGAAAAGTAAATTTACAAGTTTACAAGTTTAATGAATATGTAAGTCAGTCACAATGCTCTTAGCGCTGACATGAAATAGTGGCATATTATTGCAGGTCACAAATTACATTGAATTCAACCAAGGTTGACCCTTCTTATGCATCAATCATCAAGTCCATCCAACATTTCTACACACTCTTCTCCAGCTACTTCCGTCGGAACAAGGCTACGATAAAAATTATGGTATATTGGGGGGATCCATTCCAACAGAGACATTAGATCAGAGTATTTCCGGATATCTATAGGAATTCTTTCCTGGTACTTGCATGGCAAATCGTTGAGGTTCACTTCTGGCTGTGGGCGGCCTCGTTTCTTTAGGTTGCACGTAGTCCATACAGGTGCTTCCTTCTGGTACGAATAGCTTACATGCAAAACATAGGGAGTAGCTGATTCCATCTTAAACACGGCTGCATCTGAAAACTTGAGAGGCTGTTTGGTGTCTGTGGTTATTTTCTTGGAAATTGATGACACAAGTGGTGTGAAATCCTTGAAGTCGGTTTGCTGCATGCGAGTTACATGAAATTTCTTCTTTCTGTTGGCACTGCTGATTACATGTGCCCACTCATCTGTTGTATACACAATGGGGTGATGCCTACGTGCGTACAGTTCTATGCGGCCAAAATCACGATCGCATGGCAGTTGTGTGTGGCCTACGACTGGAAAATGATGAAAAATTTTCTTAAATCGTCCACACCGAAGCAGTGCTTCATATAAGGCAATCAAGGTCCAATTCTTATTTTGCCCTTTGCAATTGTCACTAATAATATGAAGTTCTTCACTTTGCACGTTATTTCCCATAATGTATTTAAGTATGCAACTAGAAATTTCAGAGGAACCGCGTTTAGCTATATTTTCACTCCAGAGAAACATAAAGCCAATGTCCGAGCCACAATCATGAACTGCGAAATTATAACTCCAGAGTTTTCTCTTGTAGAAAGCAGGACCAACCGTTAATTTTGGAGTTGGGAGGGTCTTTTGTAAATCAACGCAGATTACATGATATTTCGTAGAATCTGAAGAAGCAAGCTGTGAGAGATAGGTGAGTTTCTCCTTAGCGGCTTCTGCCCTAGCTAGGTGTAGCGCTCTACTGGCTTCTAACTGTTTGGCTTCGTTTTCGTCATGTACAGATTTAGCATGATCCAAATTTATTTTATTCGAGTCGCAAAAGGAACAAGTGTCTGACTTAGGTAATTTAAACCCTATACAAAATTCCTCACAAAAAAGCCTTCGGAATCTGTCAGAACTAATGGACGTTGTCTGCTGAGATGCACACCACGGAATATACTTTGTCTCATATAGAGAATTTATCGTGAGATCGCAGTCCAGGTACTCCTTGTTCGCGTTTTGGCTCCGGCTGTAGTGACTGGCATATTTCGGTATGGATGTTATAAACTTCCTTGCAGATTCCAAACTGGCTTCTGTAAAAGCATTTGGCCGGTTGTGATGCCTACCCCTTCCATCACTTTTGGCTGTGATGTTTCCACCCTTGATTTGTTCCTGAAGTAGCTGTATTCGTTTTCTGCTGCGGTGAAGTCCATGAACTGCAAGAAAGGCCTTCTTGCACACACTAACATCTACACCATTAATTTTCAAATTATAAGAAAACGTGAATGATCTCCTCGAAGATTGTCCTTTTGTGTAGGAACGTTTCGTATTCTGAATTCTCATATTTTGCATGAGGTAGGTGTTTTGTGTTGCATAATCAGCCAAGTCCCAGAATGAATGAAAAATAAACTCTATGTCCCCTTTAATTTTTTTCCAGCAATTTTTTGGACATTTACATGGTTCACCCACTTTCCTGGCTGAAACAACATCCTTCGAATGACTGGAGGTATATTGCTCCCCTTTATTTCTTCTTCTCTTACGCTTCACTCTCTCCCAGTTATCCCTCTCACATCGTCTCTTTCTGGCTGGAGGTTTGATTGGAGATCCCTCTGTCGTCCTTGTGATGTGAAGGTCATTCTGAAAAGGATAAGAGTACGATTTTAATAAATACACACTAGGTTCTTTACAACAGGAAGTTAGAAATACCTAATGAAAATATTCTGGCCATAGTGCTATTGAATCTACTGTATTTCTAAACCGATATGACGTCTCAACCCCACTGCTATTCTGCGTGCGCGAAATTTAGCAAAAATCCTAGTCAGTAACAAAAATTATTTCCATTTGATGAAAATTGTTTCGTAAATAACTTCAGAATGTAAGGGAAATTTGAATACATTTTTAGCAAATTGAAAAGACTGTAATTTTCTGTACATTCCAGCCACACTAGCATTATTCCCAAAATAATTTTACGAAATGGAAAGAACTTTTGTCACTGACTGTACAATCCACTCGAAAATCATAAATATTCGAAACAAATTCATTATTGAAAATGACAAAACAATTCTGATCATTTATCGTGACACAGTGTTGTCACACTTGGTGCAATTGTACCAAATTCAGCACTTTGTCATTCAACGGCCCATTTTCATCCCCTTTTGTGAAAAAGTTGGTACAATTGTACCCAATTGTACCCAATGTAACAAATACTTCTCACATTTTCAAAAATGTCAATAAGACTTTTCCTACATTTTACAGTACTCATACTGTGTGTTGGACTCTTAAAAAATGCTGTTGGACATTCATTCTTTGACGTTGCATCGCTTAACGCTAGAAACTATACCAGGAAATAAATGACGATACATTGGCGCATCCGAGCCCCGTATGAACTAGACGAGAAAGTAACAGTGTTGTGGAAATATATTCTTAATAATAATAATAATAATAATAATAATAATAATAATAATAATAATAATAATAATAATAATAATAATAATAATAATAACACACAAATACGTTGAACCAAGTGTTGAATATTCTGAAGAAAACCAGCCTATGCTCAAATAAGTCTATAATTTATGCGTCGTTGCAAAGATTTTACACCAAACGAAAATAGCACGAAAAATATATTGACATAATTCCTGCCTTACCGCGGCAAGTTGTTTCTAATTACGCCATATTGACGTATATAAAGATACCCGAACATTTCTCCGTTTTATAGATCTGTATCGACGCGTTGATTTGGACCCTTGAAAGAGGGGGGGGGAGGTCTAGAAATTTACTTATTTTAGTTTCGTGTTACAGAGTCATGTATTACACTGGAATAAATTCAACCCTTTTTGTTTCAATTTGGTACTATTTTTCAGCTCCCTTCAGACCTAGGACTGTGGCAACACTGTCCTGACATGATTGCTTTATTACCTTTCTCATTTCATAGCATTTACAGCACCGTTCTTGACGCTACATTGTCAGAATTTGTCATAATCAGAGAAAAATGTACATGTGTAATGTCGCTTTCTTTGTGGTTAATTATTTCAGCAATATGGCGCTAACCAACATTCATTATATTAGCAGCTGTTGTCATCAGAAAAAGTTCAAGATTTTTCTGTACCAACTCGCTAGAGTCCTGACGAATGCATAGGGAATTGATTTGCGTATTAAGATGCACGTAAAAACTCACACTTAAAGACCGTTTTTTACAAGCCTATATCTGAGGCAATAAGGTGTTAACCAACATTTTGCAAAATAACAAAAATAAAACTCGTTTCTTACCTCAGAGTCGGTGCTGTTGTTGCTTGACACTCCAAACACATACTCTGGGTCATCAAAGCTGTTTTCACCGAGTAGGGGGCCATCTTCTTCATCAGAAACACTAATATGTGCGGAGGTGCTCTGCATAACATTCTCGATAACTGACATTTTCCTGTGGCTTAACACCTTGTTGCACACAACTTTCCGCTTGTACGTTTCTTCTCAAGAAGGATATCACGTGATTGCGCGCGATGACGACACAGCACAAGCACCATCTGTTGATGAATGAAGCAGACATTCATGCCTAATGTAGTACACTGTTTATCTCAATTTTGACAAAAGTGAGGGTTAGCTCCTTATTGCACCGAGCCCTTCCTATCTTTATCACGAAAAACTATTAAAATTTGATAAAGACTTGGCCACCACGGAAACTATAATGGCCACCGACACCAAAAAACACACAAATATCAACCTTAGGGACCCCGACATATATAATAAAAATCATTAAAATATCGTGATATTTAATATATCTTTATCACGTAAAACTATTAAAAATATTAAATAAACTTGGCCACCATGGAAACTATAATGGCCAACGACACCAAACAATGCACAAATATCAATCTTAAAAACCCCACCAAATTTACAAAAAATCATTAAAATATCGTGATATTTTATATACCTTTATCACGAAAAACTATTAAAAATAAGATAAAAACTTGGCCACCACGGAAACTATAATGGCCACCGACACCAAACAATGCACACATATCAAACACCGGGACACCGACATATTTACAAAAAATCATTAAAATATCGTGAAATTTAATACATCTTTATCACGAAAAACCATTAAAAATATGATAAAAACTTGGCCACCCCGCAAACTATAACCTCCACCAACACCAAACAATGCACAAATATCAACCGAGAAAACCCCGACATATTTACAAAAAATCATTAAAATATCGTGATATTTAATATATCTTTATCACGAAAAACTATTAAAAATATGAGAAAAACTTGGTCACCCCGGAAACTATAACGGCCACCGACCCCAAGCATTGCACAAATATCAACCTTAGAGAGCCCGACATATATACGAAAAATCATTAAAATATCATGATATTTAAAATATCTTTATCACGAAAAACTATTAAAAATATGAAATAAACTTGGCCACCATGGAAACTATAATGGCCGACGACACAAACAATGCGCAAATATGAAACTTCAGGACGCCGACCTATTTACAAAAAATCATTAAAATATTGTGATATTTAATATATCTTTATCACGAAAAACTATTAAAATTTTTTAAAAACTTGGCCACCACGGAAACTATAATGGCCACCGACACCAAACAATGCACAAATAACAACCTTAAAAACCCCACCAAATTTACAAAAAATCATTAAAATATCGTGATTTTTTATATATCTTTATCACGAAAAACTATTAAAAATAAGATAAAATCTTGGCCACCACGGAAACTATAATGGCCACCGAAACCAAACAATCCACTAATATCAATCTTAGATAACCCGACATATTTACGAGAAATCATTAAAATATCGTGATATTTAATAAATCTTTATCACGAAAAACTATTAAAAATATGATATAAACTTGGCCACCATGGAAACTATAATGGCCACGACACCAAAAAATGCACAATTATCAAAGTTAGGGAGCCCGACATATTTACAAAAAATCATAAAAAATATAGTGATATTTAATATATCTTTAACACGAAAAACTATTAAAAATATGATAAAAACTTGGCCACCACGGAAAATATAATGGCCACCGACACCAAACAATGCACAAATATCAACCTTAAAAACCCCACCACATTTACCAAAAATTATTAAAATATCGTGATATCTAATATTTCTTTATCACGAAAAACTTTAAAAATAAGATAAAAACTTGGCCACCACGGAAACTATAACGGCAACCGACACCAAACAATGCACAAATATCTACCTTAGGGAGCCCGACATATTTACAAAAAATCATTAAAATATCGTGATATTTAATATATCTTTATCACGAAAAACTATTAAAAATATGATAAAGACTTGGCCACCACGGAGTCTATAATGGCCACCGACACCAAACAATGCACAAATATCAACCTTAGGGAGCCCGACATATTTACAAAAAATCATTAAAATATCGTGATATTTAATATATCTTTATTACGAAAAAATATTAAAAATATATAAAAACTTGGCCACCACGGAAACTATAATGGCAACCGACACCAAACAATGCACAAATATCTACCTTAGGGAGCCCGACATATTTACAAAAAATCATTAAAATATCGTTAAATTTAATACATCTTTATCACGAAAAACTATTTAAAATATGATAAAAACTTGTCCACCCCGGAAACTATAACTTCCACCAACACCAAACAATGCACAAATATCAACCGAGAAAACTTCGACAAATTTACAAAAAATCATTAAAATATCGTGATATTTAATATATCTTTATCACGAAAAACTATTAAAAATATGATAAAGACTTGGCCACAACGGAAACTATAATGGCCACTGACAGCAAACAACATACAAATATCAACCTTAGGGAGCCCGACATATATACGAAAAATCATTAAAATATCGTGATATTTAATATATCTTTATCACGAAAAACTATTAAAAATATTAAATAAACTTGGCCACCATGGAAACTATAATGGCCAACGACACCAAACATTGCACAAATATGAAACTTCAGGACGCCGACATATTTGCAAAAAATCATTAAAATATTGTGATATTTAATATATCTTTATCACAAAAAACTATTAAAATTTTTTAAAAACTTGGCCACTACGGAAACTTTAATGGCCACCGACACCAAACAATGCACAAATATCAACCTTAAAAACCCCACCACATTTACAAAAAATCATTAAAATATCGTGATATTTTATATATCTTAATCACGAAAAACTATTACAAATAAGATAAAAACTTGACCACCAATGAAACTATAATGGCAACCGACACCAAACAAAGCACAAATATCAACCTTAGGGAGCCCGACATATTTACAAAAAATCATCAAAATATTGTGATATTTAATATATCTTTATCACGAAAAAATATTAATAATATGATATAAACTTGGCCAGCAAGGAAACTATAATGGCCGCCGACACCAAAATATGCACAATTATCAACCTTAGGGAGCCCGACATATCTACAAAAAATCATTAAAATATCTTGATATTTAACATATCTTTATCACAAAAAACTAATAAAAATATGAGAAAAACTTGGGCACCACGGAAGCTATAATGGCCACCGACACCAAACAATGCACAAAGATCAACCGAGAAAACTTTGACATATTTACAAAAAATCATTAAAATATCGTGAAATTTAATACATCTTTATCACGAAAAACTATTAAAAATATGATAAAAACTTGGACACCCCGCAAACTATAACTTCCACCAACACCAAACAATGCACAAATATCAACCGAGAAAACCCCGACATCTTTACAAAAAAACATTAAAATATCGTGATATTTAATATATCTTTGTCACGAAGACAAATATGATAAAGACTTGGCCACCACGGAAACTATAATGGCCACCGACACCAAAATACAAAAAATATCAACCTTAGGGAGCCCGACATATGTACGAAAAATCATTAAAATATCGTGATATTTAATAAATCTTTATCACGATAAACTATTAAAAATATGATATAAACTTGGGCACCATGGAAACTATAATGGCCACCGACACCAAACAATGCAGAATTATCAACCTTAGGGAGAACAATATATTTGCAAAAAATCATTAAAATATCTTGATATTTAATATATCTTTATCACAAAAAACTAATAAAAATATGAGAAAAACTTGGCCACCACGGAAACTATAATGGACACTGACACCAAACAATGCACAAATGTCAAACCCTGGGACACCGACATATTTGCAAAAAATCATTAAAATATCGTGATCTTTAATATATCTTTATCACGAAAAAATTTTAAAAATATGATAAAAACTTGGCCACCACGGAAACTATAATGGCCAAACACCAAACAATCTACAAAAATCAATGTTAGACAATCCGACATATTTACAAAAAAAATTAAAGTATCGTGATATTTAATATATCTTTATCACGAGAAACTATTAAGAATATGATAAAAACTTGGCCACCACGGAAACTATAATGGCCAACGACACCAAACAATGCACAAATATGAAGCATCAGGACCCCGACATATTTACGAAAAATCATTAAAATATCGTGATATTTAATATATCTTTATCACAAAAAACTAATAAAAATATGAGAAAAACTTGGCCACCACGGAAACTATAAAGGCCACCGACACCCAACAACGCACAAATATCAACCTTAAAAACCCCACCACATTTACAAAAAATCATTAAAATATCGTGATACTTAATATATCTTTATCACGAAAAACTATTAAAAATATGATAAAAACTTTGCCACCACGGAAACTATAATGGCCACTGACACCAAACAATGCACACATGTCAAACCCTAGGACACCGACATATTTGCA
The DNA here is from genome assembly GCF_964235325.1 of Thermobia domestica. NCBI lineage: Eukaryota > Metazoa > Arthropoda > Insecta > Zygentoma > Lepismatidae > Thermobia > Thermobia domestica. Next base: position 89,188,824 of record NC_137465.1, read on the forward strand.
AAAAATCATTAAAATATCGTGATATTTAATATATCTTTATCACGAAAAACTATTCAAAATATTAAATAAACTTGGCCACCATGGAAACTATAATGGCCAACAACACCAAACAATGCACAAATATGAAAATTCAGGACACCGACATATTTACAAAAAATCATTAAAATATTGTGATTTTTAATATATCTTTATCATAAAAATTTATTAAAAATTTTTAAAAACTTGGCCACCACGGAATCTCTAATCACCACCAACACCAAACAAAGCACAAATATCAACCTTAAAAACCCCACCACATTTACAAAAAATCATTAAAATATCGTGATATTTAATATATCTTTATCACGAAAAACTATTAAAAATATGATAAAAACTTGGCCACCACGGAAACTATAATAGCCACTGACACCAAACAATGCCCACATGTCAAACCCTGGGACACCGACATATTTGCAAAAATCATTAAAATATCGTGATATTTAATATATCTTTATCACGAAAAACTATTAAAAATTTTTAAAAACTTAGCCACCACGGAAACTATAATCGCCACCGACACCAGACAATGCACAGATATCAACCATAAAAACCCCACCACATTTGCAAACAATCATTAAAATATCGTGATATTTAATATATCTTTATCACGAAAAACTATTAAAAATATTAAATAAACTTGGCCACCATGGAAACTATAATGGCCAACGACACCAAACAATGCACAAATATGAAAATTCAGGACGCCGACATATTTACAAAAAATCATTAAAATATTGTGATATTTAATATATCTTTATCACAAAAAACTATTAAAATTTTTTAAAAACTTGGCCACTACGGAAACTTTAATGGCCACCGACACCAAACAATGCACAAATATCAACCTTAAAAATCCCACCACATTTACAAAAAATCATTAAAATATCGTGATATTTTATATATCTTAATCACGAAAAACTATTAAAAATAAGATAAAAACTTGACCACCAATGAAACTATAAAGGCAACCGACACCAAACAAAGCACAAATATCAACCTTAGGGAGCCCGACATATTTACAAAAAATCATTAAAATATTGTGATATTTAATATATCTTTATCACGAAAAAATATTAATAATATGATATAAACTTGGCCAGCAAGAAAACTATAATGGCCGCCGACACCAAACAATGCACAATTATCAACCTTAGGGAGCCCGACATATCTACAAAAAATCATTAAAATATCTTGATATTTAACATATCTTTATCACGAAAAACTATTAAAAATATGAAATAAACTTGGCCACCATGGAAACTATAATGGCCGACGACACAAACAATGCGCAAATATGAAACTTCAGGACGCCGACCTATTTACAAAAAATCATTAAAATATTGTGATATTTAATATATCTTTATCACGAAAAACTATTAAAATTTTTTAAAAACTTGGCCACCACGGAAACTATAATGGCCACCGACACCAAACAATGCACAAATAACAACCTTAAAAACCCCACCAAATTTACAAAAAATCATTAAAATATCGTGATTTTTTATATATCTTTATCACGAAAAACTATTAAAAATAAGATAAAAACTTGGCCACCACGGAAACTATAATGGCCACCGAAACCAAACAATCCACTAATATCAATCTTAGATAACCCGACATATTTACGAGAAATCATTAAAATATCGTGATATTTAATAAATCTTTATCACGAAAAACTATTAAAAATATGATATAAACTTGGCCACCATGGAAACTATAATGGCCACGACACCAAAAAATGCACAATTATCAAAGTTAGGGAGCCCGACATATTTACAAAAAATCATAAAAAATATAGTGATATTTAATATATCTTTAACACGAAAAACTATTAAAAATATGATAAAAACTTGGCCACCACGGAAAATATAATGGCCACCGACACCAAACAATGCACAAATATCAACCTTAAAAACCCCACCACATTTACCAAAAATTATTAAAATATCGTGATATCTAATATTTCTTTATCACGAAAAACTTTAAAAATAAGATAAAAACTTGGCCACCACGGAAACTATAACGGCAACCGACACCAAACAATGCACAAATATCTACCTTAGGGAGCCCGACATATTTACAAAAAATCATTAAAATATCGTGATATTTAATATATCTTTATCACGAAAAACTATTAAAAATATGATAAAGACTTGGCCACCACGGAGTCTATAATGGCCACCGACACCAAACAATGCACAAATATCAACCTTAGGGAGCCCGACATATTTACAAAAAATCATTAAAATATCGTGATATTTAATATATCTTTATTACGAAAAAATATTAAAAATATATAAAAACTTGGCCACCACGGAAACTATAATGGCAACCGACACCAAACAATGCACAAATATCTACCTTAGGGAGCCCGACATATTTACAAAAAATCATTAAAATATCGTTAAATTTAATACATCTTTATCACGAAAAACTATTTAAAATATGATAAAAACTTGTCCACCCCGGAAACTATAACTTCCACCAACACCAAACAATGCACAAATATCAACCGAGAAAACTTCGACAAATTTACAAAAAATCATTAAAATATCGTGATATTTAATATATCTTTATCACGAAAAACTATTAAAAATATGATAAAGACTTGGCCACAACGGAAACTATAATGGCCACTGACAGCAAACAACATACAAATATCAACCTTAGGGAGCCCGACATATATACGAAAAATCATTAAAATATCGTGATATTTAATATATCTTTATCACGAAAAACTATTAAAAATATTAAATAAACTTGGCCACCATGGAAACTATAATGGCCAACGACACCAAACATTGCACAAATATGAAACTTCAGGACGCCGACATATTTGCAAAAAATCATTAAAATATTGTGATATTTAATATATCTTTATCACAAAAAACTATTAAAATTTTTTAAAAACTTGGCCACTACGGAAACTTTAATGGCCACCGACACCAAACAATGCACAAATATCAACCTTAAAAACCCCACCACATTTACAAAAAATCATTAAAATATCGTGATATTTTATATATCTTAATCACGAAAAACTATTACAAATAAGATAAAAACTTGACCACCAATGAAACTATAATGGCAACCGACACCAAACAAAGCACAAATATCAACCTTAGGGAGCCCGACATATTTACAAAAAATCATCAAAATATTGTGATATTTAATATATCTTTATCACGAAAAAATATTAATAATATGATATAAACTTGGCCAGCAAGGAAACTATAAGGGCCGCCGACACCAAAATATGCACAATTATCAACCTTAGGGAGCCCGACATATCTACAAAAAATCATTAAAATATCTTGATATTTAACATATCTTTATCACAAAAAACTAATAAAAATATGAGAAAAACTTGGGCACCACGGAAGCTATAATGGCCACCGACACCAAACAATGCACAAAGATCAACCGAGAAAACTTTGACATATTTACAAAAAATCATTAAAATATCGTGAAATTTAATACATCTTTATCACGAAAAACTATTAAAAATATGATAAAAACTTGGACACCCCGCAAACTATAACTTCCACCAACACCAAACAATGCACAAATATCAACCGAGAAAACCCCGACATCTTTACAAAAAAACATTAAAATATCGTGATATTTAATATATCTTTGTCACGAAGACAAATATGATAAAGACTTGGCCACCACGGAAACTATAATGGCCACCGACACCAAAATACAAAAAATATCAACCTTAGGGAGCCCGACATATGTACGAAAAATCATTAAAATATCGTGATATTTAATAAATCTTTATCACGATAAACTATTAAAAATATGATATAAACTTGGGCACCATGGAAACTATAATGGCCACCGACACCAAACAATGCAGAATTATCAACCTTAGGGAGAACAATATATTTGCAAAAAATCATTAAAATATCTTGATATTTAATATATCTTTATCACAAAAAACTAATAAAAATATGAGAAAAACTTGGCCACCACGGAAACTATAATGGACACTGACACCAAACAATGCACAAATGTCAAACCCTGGGACACCGACATATTTGCAAAAAATCATTAAAATATCATGATCTTTAATATATCTTTATCACGAAAAAATTTTAAAAATATGATAAAAACTTGGCCACCACGGAAACTATAATGGCCAAACACCAAACAATCTACAAAAATCAATGTTAGACAATCCGACATATTTACAAAAAAAATTAAAGTATCGTGATATTTAATATATCTTTATCACGAGAAACTATTAAGAATATGATAAAAACTTGGCCACCACGGAAACTATAATGGCCAACGACACCAAACAATGCACAAATATGAAGCATCAGGACCCCGACATATTTACGAAAAATCATTAAAATATCGTGATATTTAATATATCTTTATCACAAAAAACTAATAAAAATATGAGAAAAACTTGGCCACCACGGAAACTATAAAGGCCACCGACACCCAACAACGCACAAATATCAACCTTAAAAACCCCACCACATTTACAAAAAATCATTAAAATATCGTGATACTTAATATATCTTTATCACGAAAAACTATTAAAAATATGATAAAAACTTGGCCACCACGGAAACTATAATGGCCACTGACACCAAACAATGCACACATGTCAAACCCTAGGACACCGACATATTTGCAAAAAATCATTAAAATATCGTGATATTTAATATATCTTTATCACGAAAAACTATTCAAAATATTAAATAAACTTGGCCACCATGGAAACTATAATGGCCAACAACACCAAACAATGCACAAATATGAAAATTCAGGACACTGACATATTTACAAAAAATCATTAAAATATTGTGATTTTTAATATATCTTTATCATAAAAATTTATTAAAAATTTTTAAAAACTTGGCCACCACGGAATCTCTAATCACCACCAACACCAAACAAAGCACAAATATCAACCTTAAAAACCCCACCACATTTAAAAAAAATCATTAAAATATCGTGATATTTAATATATCTTTATCACGAAAAACTATTAAAAATATGATAAAAACTTGGCCACCACGGAAACTATAATAGCCACTGACACCAAACAATGCCCACATGTCAAACCCTGGGACACCGACATATTTGCAAAAATCATTAAAATATCGTGATATTTAATATATCTTTATCACGAAAAACTATTAAAAATTTTTAAAAACTTAGCCACCACGGAAACTATAATCGCCACCGACACCAGACAATGCACAGATATCAACCATAAAAACCCCACCACATTTGCAAACAATCATTAAAATATCGTGATATTTAATATATCTTTATCACGAAAAACTATTAAAAATATTAAATAAACTTGGCCACCATGGAAACTATAATGGCCAACGACACCAAACAATGCACAAATATGAAAATTCAGGACGCCGACATATTTACAAAAAATCATTAAAATATTGTGATATTTAATATATCTTTATCACAAAAAACTATTAAAATTTTTTAAAAACTTGGCCACTACGGAAACTTTAATGGCCACCGACACCAAACAATGCAAAAATATCAACCTTAAAAACCCCACCACATTTACAAAAAATCATTAAAATATCGTGATATTTTATATATCTTAATCACGAAAAACTATTAAAAATAAGATAAAAACTTGACCACCAATGAAACTATAAAGGCAACCGACACCAAACAAAGCACAAATATCAACCTTAGGGAGCCCGACATATTTACAAAAAATCATTAAAATATTGTGATATTTAATATATCTTTATCACGAAAAAATATTAATAATATGATATAAACTTGGCCAGCAAGAAAACTATAATGGCCGCCGACACCAAACAATGCACAATTATCAACCTTAGGGAGCCCGACATATCTACAAAAAATCATTAAAATATCTTGATATTTAACATATCTTTATCACAAAGAACTAATAAAAATATTAGAAAAACTTGGGCACCACGGAAACTATAAAGGCCACCGACACTAAACAATGCACAAATTTCAACCTTAAAAACTCCACCACATTTACAAAAAATCATTAAAATATCGTCATATTTAATATATCTTTATCACGAAAAACTAATAAAAATATGATAAAAACTTGGCCACCACCGAAACTATCATGGACAGCGACATCAAACAATCCCCAAATACCAATCTTAGATAAACAGACATATTTACAAAAAATCATTAAAATATCGTGATATTTAATATATCTTTATCACGAAAAACTAATACAAATATGATAAAAACTTGGCCACCACGGAAACTATAATGGCCACCGACACCAAACAATGCACAAATATCAACCGAGAAAACTTTGACATATTTACAAGAAATCATTAAAATATCGTGAAATTTAATACATCTTTATTACGAAAAACTATTAAAAATATGATAAAAACTTGGAAACCTTGCAAACTATAACTTCCACCAACACCAAACAATGCACAAATATCAACCGAGAAAACCCCGACATCTTTACAGAAAATACATTAAAATATCGTGATATTTAATATATCTTTGTCACGAAAAACTAATACAAATATGATAAAGACTTGGCCACCACGGAAACTATAATGGCCACCGACACCAAACTACAAAAAATATCAACCTTAGGGAGACCGACATATGTACCAAAAATCATTAAAATATCGTGATATTTAATAAATCTTTATCACGAAAAACTATTAAAAATATTAAATAAACTTGGCCACCATGGAAACTATAATGGCCAACGACACCAAAATATCTACAAAAATCAATGTTAGACAATCCGACATATTTACAAAAAAAATTAAAATATCGTGATATTTAATATATCTTTATCACGAGAAACTATCAAAAATATGATAAAAACTTGGCCACCACGGAAATTATAATGGCCAACGACACCAACAATGCACAAATATGAAGCATCAGGACCCCGACATATTTACGAAAAATCATTAAAATATCGTGATATTTAATATATCTTTATCACAAAAAACTAATAAAAATATGAGAAAAACTTGGCCACCACGGAAACTATAAAGGCCACCGAAACCCAACTACGTACAAATATCAACCTTAAAAACCCCACCACATTTACAAAAAATCATTAAAATATCGTGATATTTAATATATCTTTATCACGAAAAACTATTAAAAATATGATAAAAACTTGGCCACCACGGAAACTATAATGGCCACTGACACCAAACAATGCCCAAATGTCAAACCCTGGAACACCGACATATTTACAAAAAATCATTAAAATATCGTGATATTTAATATATCTTTATCACGAAAAACTATTAAAAATATGATAAAAACTTGGCCACCACGGAAACTATAATGGCCACTGACACCAAACAATGCACAAATGTCAAACCCTGGGACACCGACATATTTGCAAAAAATCATTAAAATATCGTGATATTTAATATATCTTTATCACGAAAAACTAATAAAAATATGTTAAAAACTTGGCCACCACGTAAACTATAATGGCCACCGACACCAAACAATCCACAAATACCAATCTTAGATAACCAGACATATATACTAGAAATCATTAAAATATCGTGATATTTAATATATCTTTATCACGAAAAATTATTAAAAATATATAAAAACTTGGCCACCACGGAAACTATAATGGCCACCGACACCAAACAATGCACACATATCAAACACCGGGACACAGACATATTTACAAAAAATCATTAAAATATCGTGAAATTTAGTACATCTTTATCACGAAAAACTATTAAAAATATGATAAAAACTTGGCCACCCCGGAAACTATAACCTCCACCAACACCAAACAATGCACAAATATCAACCGAGAAATCCCCGACATATTTACGAGAAATCATTAAAATATCATGATATTTAATATATCTTTATCACGAAAAACTATTAAAAATATGAGAAAAACTTGGCCACCACGCAAACTATAACGGCCATTGACACAAAGCATTGCACAAATATCAACCTTAGGCAGCCCGACATATATACGAAAAATCATTAAAATATCGTGATATTTCATATATATTTATCACGAAAAACTATTAAAAATATGAAATAAACTTGGCCACCATGGAAACTATAACGGCCGACGACACCAAACAATGCGCAAATATGAAACTTCAGGACGCCGACATATTTACAAAAAATCATTACAATATCGTGATATTTAATATATCTTTTTTCACTAAAAACTATTAAAAGTTTTTAAAAACTTGGCCAGCACGGAAACTATAATGGCCACCGACACCAAACAATGCACAAATATCAACCTTAAAAACCCCACCACATTTACAAAAAATCATTAATATATCGTGATATTTTATATATCTTTATCACGAAAAACTATTAAAAATATGATATAAACTTGGCCACCATGCAAACTATAATGGCCACCGACACCAAACAATGCACAATTATCAACCTTAGGGAGCCCGACATATTTACAAAAAATCATTAAAATATAGTGATATGTAATATATCTTTATCACGAAAAACTAATAAAAATATGATAAAAACTTGGCCACCACGGAAACTATAATGGCCACCGACACCAAACAATCCACAAATATCAATGTTAGACAATCCGACACATTTACAAAAAATCATTAAAATATCGTGATATTTTATATATCTTTATCACGAAAAACTTTAAAAAATATGATAAAAACTTGGCCACCACGGAAACTATAATGGCTACTGACACCAAACAATGCACAAATGTCAAACCCTGGGACACCGACATATTTTCAAAAAATCATTAAAATATCGTGATATTTAATATATTTTTATCACGGAAAAATTTTACAAATATGATAAAAACTTGGCCACCACGGAAACTATAGTGGCCACCGACACCAAACAATGCACAAATGTCAATCTTCGGGACGCCAAAACATTTACAAAAATCATTAAAATATCGTGATATTTAATATATCTTTATCACAAAAAACTATTAAAAATTTTTAAAAACTTAGCCACCACGGAAACTATAATGGCCACCGACACCAAACAATGCACAAATATCAACCATAAAAACCCCACCTCATTTACAAAAAATCATTAAAATATCATGATATTTAATATATCTTTTTCACGAAAAACTATAAAAAATAAGATAAAAACTTGGCCACCACAGAAACTATAATTTCCACCAACACCAAACAATGCACAAATATCAACCGAGAAAACCCCGACATATTTACAAAAAATTATTAAAATATCGTTATATTTAATATATCTTTATGACGATAACTATTAAAAATATGATAAAGACTTGGCCACCACGGAAACTATAATGGCCACCGACAGCAAGCAATGCACAAATATCAACCATAAAAACCCCACCACATTTACAAAAAATCATTAAAATATCGTGATATTTAATATATCTTTATCACGAAAAACTATTAAAAATAAGATAAAAACTTGGGCACCACGGAAACTATAATGGCCACCGACACCAAACAATCCACTAATATCAACCTTAGATAACCCGACAAATTTACTAGAAATCATTAATATATCGTGATATTTAATAAATCATTATCACGAAAAACTAATACAAATATGATATAAACTTGGCCACCATGGAAACTATAATGTCCACCGACACCAAACAATGCACAATTATCAACCTTTGGGAGCCCGACATATTTACAAAAAATCATTAAAATATAGTGAAATTTAATATATCTTTATCACGAAAAACTATTAAAAATATGAAATAAACTTGGCCACCATGGAAACTATAATGGCCACCGACACCAAAAAATGCAGAAATATCAACCTTCTGGACCCCCACATATTTACAAAAAATCATTAAAATATCGTGATATTTAATATATTTTTATCACGAAAAACTATGAAAAATATGAAAAAACTTGGCCACCATTGTAGCTATAATGGCCACCAACACCAAAAAATGCAGAAATATCAACCTTCCTGACCCCCACAGATTTACAAAAAATCATTAAAATATCGTGATATTTAATATATTTTTATCACGATAAACTATGAAAAATATGAAAAAACTTGGCCACCTTTGAAACTATAATGGCCACCAACACCAAAAAATGCAGAAATATCAACCTTCTGGACCCCCACAGATTTACAAAAAATCATTAAAATATCGTGATATTTAATATATCTCTATCACGAAAAACTATTAAAAATAAGAAAAAACTCGGCCACCACGGAAACTATAACGGCCACCAACACCAAAAATGCACAAATATGAACCGTGAGGACCCCGACATATTTACAAAAAATCATTAAAATATCGTGATATTTAATATATCTTTATCGCGAAAAACTATTAAAAGTAAGATAAAAACTTGGCCAGCATGGAAACTGTAATGGCCAACGACACCAAAAAATGCACAAATATCAAGCTTCAAGACACCGACATATTTACAAAAAATCATAAAAATATTGTGATATTTAATATATCTTTATCACGAAAAACTATTAAAAATATGATAAAGACTTGGCCACCACAGAAACTATAATGGCCACCGACACCAAACAATGCACAAATATCAACCATTAAAACCCCGCCACATTTACAAAAAATCATTAAAATATCGTGATATTTAATATATCTTTATCACGAAAAACTATTAAAAATAAGATAAAAAATTGCCCACCACGGAAACTGTAATGGCCACCGACACCAAACAATGCACACATATCAAACCCCGGGACACCGACATATTTACAAAAAATCATTAAAATATCGTGAAATTTAATACATCTTTATCACGAAAAACTATTAAAAATATGATAAAGACTTGGCCACCACGGAAACTATAATGGCCACCGACACCAAACAACAAACAGATATCAACCTTAGGGAGCCCGTCATATATACGAAAAATCATTAAAATATCGTGATATTTGATATATCTTTATCACGAAAAAGTATTAAAAATATGAAATAAACTTGGCCACCATGGAAACTATAATGGCCACCGACACCAAACAATGCACAAATATCAACCATAAAATCCCCACCTCATTTACAAAAAATCATTAAAATATTGTGATATTTAATATATCTTTATCACGAAAAACTATAAAAAATAAGATAAAAACTTGGCCGCCACGGAAACTATAATTTCCACCAACACCAAACAATGCACAAATATCAACCGAGAAAACTTTGACATATTTACAAAAATTTATTAAAATATCGTTATATTTAATATATCTTTATCACGAAAAACTATTAAAAATATGATAAAGACTTGGCCACCACGGAAACTATAACGGCCACCGACACCAAACAACGCACAAATATCAACCTTAGGAAGCCCGACATATATACAAAAAATCATTAAAATATCGTGATATTTAATATATATTTATCACGAAAAACTATTAAAAATATGAAATAAACTTGGCCACCACGGGAACTATAATGGCCACCGACACCAAACAATCCACTAATATCAACCTTAGACCACCCGACATATTTACTAGAAATCATTAATATATCGTGATATTTAATAAATCATTATCACGAAAAACTATTAAAAATATGATATAAACTTGGCCACCATGGAAACTATAATGGCCACTGACACCAAACAATGCACAATTATCAACCTTTGGGAGCCCGACATATTTACAAAAAATCATTCAAATATAGTGATATTTAATATATCTTTATCACGAAAAACTATTAAAAATGTGATAAAAATTTGGCCACCACGGAAACTATCATGGCCACCGACAGGAACAAACGCACAAATATCAACCGTGAGGACCCCGACATATTTGCAAAAGATCATTAAAATATCGTGATATTTAATATATCTTTATCACGAAAAACTATTAAAGATATGAAAAAACTTGGCCACCATTGAAACTATAATGGCCAGCAACACCAAAGAATGCAGAAATATCAAACTTCAAGACTCCGACATATTTACAAAAAAATCATAAAAATATTGTGATATTTAATATATCTTTATCACAAAAAACTATTAAAAATATGATAAAGACTTGGCCACCACAGAAACTATAATGGCCACCGACACCAAACAATGCACAAATATCAACCTTCAAAACCCCACCACATTTACAAAAAATCATTAAAATATCGTGATATTTAATATATCTTTATCACGAAAAACTATTAAAAATAAGATAAAAAATTGCCCACCACGGAAACTATAATGGCAACCGACACCAAACAATGCACAAATATCAACCTTAGGAAGCCCGACATATATACGAAAAATCATTAAAATATCGTGATATTTAATATATCTCTATCACGAACAACTATTAAAAATATGAAATAAACTTGGCCAGCATGGAAACTATAATGGCCAGCAACACCAAAGAATGCAGAAATATCAACCTTCTGGACCGCCACATATTTACAGAAAATCATTATAATATCGTGATATTTAATATATTTTTATCACGAAAAACTATTAAAAATATGAAAAAACTTGGCCACCATTGAAACTATAATGGCCAGCAACACCAAAGAATGCAGAAATATCAACCTTCTGGACCGCCACATATTTACAAAAATCATTAAAATATCGTGATATTTAATATATTTTTATCACGAAAAACTATGAAAAATATGAAAAAACTTGGCCACCATTGAAACTATAACGGCCACCAACACCAAAAAATGCAGAAATATCAACCTTCTGGACCCCCACATATTTACAAAAAATCATTAAAATATCGTGATATTTAATATATCTCTATCACGAAAAACTATTAAAAATAAGAAAAAACTTGGCCACCACGAAAACTATAACGGCCACCAACACCAAAAATGCACAAATATCAACCGTCAGGAACCCGACATATTTACAAAAAATCGTTAAAATATCGTGATATTTAATATATCTTTATCGCGAAAAACTATTAAAAATAAGATAAAAACTCTACCACCACGGAAACTATAATGGCAACCGACACCAAACAACGCAGAAATATCAACCTTAGGAAGCCCGACATATATACGAAAAATCATTAAAATATCGTGATATTTAATATATCTCTATCACGAACAACTATTAAAAATATGAAATAAACTTGGCCAGCATGGAAACTATAATGGCCAACGACACCAAACAATGCACAAATATCAAACTTCAAGACTCCGACATATTTACAAAAAATCATTAAAATATTGTGATATTTAATATATCTTTATCACGAAAAACTATTAAAAAAATGATAAAGACTTCGCCACCACAGAAACTATAATGCCCACCGACAACAAACAATGCACAAATATCAACCATTAAAAATCCCACCACATTTACAAAAAATCATTAAAATATCGTGATATTTAATATATCTTTATTACGAAAAACTATTAAAAATAAGATAAAAAATTGCCCACCAGGGAAAATATATAATGGCCACCGACACCAAACAATGCACACATATCAATCCCCGGGACACCGACATATTTGCAAAACATGATTAAAATATCGTGATATTTAATATATCTTTATCACGAAAAAATATTTAAAATATATAAAAACTTGGCCACCACGGAAACTATAATAGCCACTGACACCAAACAATCCACAAATATCAATCTTAGACAACCTGCCACATTTACAAAAAATCATTAAAATATCGTGATATTTAATATATCTTTATCACGAAAAACTATTAAAAATATATAAAAACTTGGCCTCCACGGAAACTGTAATGGTCACCGACACCAAACAATGCACACATATCAAACTCCGGGACACCGACATATTTACTAAAAATCATTAAAATATCGTGAAATTTAATACATCTTTATCAGGAAAAACTATTAAAAATATGATAAAGACTTGGCCACCACGGAAACTATAATGGCCACCGACACCAAACAACAAACAGATATCAACCTTAGGGAGCCCGTCATATATACGAAAAATCATTAAAATATCGTGATATGTGATATATCTTTATCACGAAAAACTATTAAAAATATGAAATAAACTTGGCCACCATGGAAACTATAATGGCCACCGACACCAAACAATGCACAAATATCAACCATAAAAACCCCACCTCATTTACAAAAAATCATTAAAATATCGTGATATTTAATATATCTTTATCACGAAAAACTATAAAAAATAAGATATAACTTGGCAACCACGGAAACTATAATTTCCACCAACACCAAACAATGCGCAAATATCATCCGAGAAAACCCCGACATATTTACAAAAAATTATTAAAATATCGTTATATTTAATATATCTTTATCACGAAAAACTGTTAAAAATATGATAAAGACTTGGCCACCACGGAAACTATAATGACCACCGACACCAAACAACGCAAAAATATCAACCTTAGGGAGCCCGACATATATACAAAAAACATTAAAATATCGTGATATTTAATATATCTTTATCACGAAAAACTATTAAAAATATGAAATAAACTTGGCCACCACGGAAACTATAATGGCCACCGACACCAAACAATCCACAAATATCAATGGTAGACAATCCGACCCATTTACAAAAAATCATTAAAATATCGTGATATTTAATATATCTTTATCACGAAAAACTTTAAAAAATATGATAAAAACTTGGCCACCACGGAAACTATAATGACCATCGACACGAAACGATGCACAAATATGAAACTTCGGGACACCGACATATTTACAAAACATGATTAAAAGATCGTGATATTTAATATATCTTTATCACGAAAAATTATTAAAAATATATAAAAACTTGGCCACCACGGAAACTGTAATGGCCACCGACACCAAACAATGCACACATATAAAACCCCGGGACACCGACATATTTACAAAGAATCATTAAAATATCGTGAAATTTAATACATCTTTATCACGAAAAACTATTAAAAATATGAAAAAACTTGGCCACCATTGAAACTATAATGGCCAGCAACACCAAAAAATGCAGAAATATCAACCTTCTGAACCCCCACATATTTGCAAAAAATCATTAAAATATCGTGATATTTAATATATTTTTATCACTAAAAACTATTAGAAATATGATAAAAACTTAGACACCACGGAAACTATAATGGCTGCTGACACCAAACAATGCACAAATGTCAAACCCTGGGACACCGACATATTTTCAAAAAATCATTAAAATATCGTGATATTTAATATATCTTTATCACGGAAAAATTTTAAAAATATGATAAAAACTTGGCCAAAACGGAAACTATAATGGCCACCGACACCAAACAATGCACAAATGTCAAACTTCGGGACGCCGACACATTTACAAAAAATCATTAAAATATCGTGATATTTAATATATCTTTATCACGAAAAACTATAAAAAATTTTTATAAACTTAGCCATTACGGAAACTATAACTTCCACGAACACCAAAAAATGCACAAATATCAACCGAGAAAATCCCGACATATTTACAAAAAAAATCATTAAAATATCGTGATATTTAATATATCTTTATCACGAAAAACTATTAAATATATGATAAAGACTTGGCCACCACGGAAACTATAATTTCCACCGACACCAAATTACAAACAAATATCAACCTTAGGGAGCCCGGCATATATAAGAAAAATCATTAAAATATCGTGATATTTGATATATTTCTATCACGAAAAACTATTAAAAATATGAAATAAACTTGGCCACCATGGAAACTATAATGGCCAACGACACTAAACAATGCACAAATATGAAACTTCAGGACGCCGACATATTTACGAAAAATCATTAGAATATCGTGATATTTAATATATCTTTATCACGAAAAAGTATTAAAAATATGATATAAACTTCGGCACCATGGAAACTATAATGGCCACCGACACCGAACAATGCACAATTATCAACCTTAGGGAGCCAAATATATTTGCAAAAAATCATTAAAATATCGTGATATTTAATATATCTTTATCACGAAAAACTATTAAAAATATGATATAAACTTGGCCACCACGGAAACTATAATGGCCACCGACACGAAACAATCCACAAATATCAATTTTAGACAATGCGACACATTTACAAAAAATCATTAAAATATCGTGATATTTAATATATCTTTATCACGAAAAACTTTAAAAAATATGATAAAAACTTGGCCACCACGGAAACTATAATGGCTACTGACACCAAACAATGCACAAATATCAAACCCTGGGACACCGACATATTTTCAAAAAATCATTAAAATATCGTGTTATTTAATATATCTTTATCACGGAAAATTTTTAAAATATGATAAAAACTTGCCCACCACGGAAACTATAATGGCCATCGACACGAAACAATGCACAAATGTCAAACTTCGGGACGCCGACATATTTACAAAAAATCATTAAAATATCGTGATATTTAATATATCTTTATCACGAAAAACTATTAAAATTTTTTAAAAACTTAGCCAACACGGAAACTATAACTTCCACGAACACCAAAAAATGCACAAATATCAACCGAGAAAGTCCCGACATATTTACAAAAAATCATTCAAATATCGTGATATTTAATATATCTTTATCACGAAAAACTATTAAAAATATGATAAAGACTTGGCCACCACGGAAACTATAATTTCCACCGACACCAAACAACAAACAAATATCAACCTTAGGGAAGCCGACATATTTACAAAAAATCATTAAAATATAGTGATATTTAATATATCTTTATCACGAAAAACTATTAAAAATATGATATAAACTAGGCCACCACGGAAACTATAATGGCCACCGACACCAAACAACGCACAAATATCAACCTTGAAGAAACCGACATATTTACAAGAAATCGTTAAAATATCGTGATATTAAATATATCTTTATTTCGAAAAACTAATAAAAATATGATAAAAACTTGGCCACCACGGAAACTATAATGGCCACCGACACCAAACAATCCACAAATATCAACGTTAGACAATCCGACACATTTACAAAAAATCATTAAAATATCGTGATATTTAATAAATCTTTATCACGAAAAACTATTAAAAATATGAAAAAACTTGGCAACCATTGAAACTATAATGGCCAGCAACACCAAAAAATGCAGAAATATCAACCTTCTGGACCCCCACATATTCACAAAAAATCATTAAAATATCGCGATATTTAATATATCTTTATCACGAAAAACTATTAAAAATATGAAATAAACTTGGCCAGCATGGAAACTATAATGGCCAACGACACCAAACAATGCACAAATATCAAACTTCAAGACTCCGACATATTTGCAAAAAATCATTAAAATATCGTGATATTTAATATATCTTTATCACGAAAAACTATTAAAAATTTTTAAAAACTTAGCCACCACGGAAACTATAATCGCCACCGACACCAAACAATGCACAGATATCAACCATAAAAACCCCACCACATTTAATAACAATCATTAAAATATCGTGATATTTAATATATCTTTATCACGAAAAACTATAAAAAAAAGATAAAAACTTGGCCACCACGGAAACTATAATGGCCAAAGACACCAAACAATCTACAAAAATCAATGTTAGACAATCCGACATATTTACAAAAAAAATTAAAGTATCGTGATTTTTAATATATCTTTATCACGAGAAACTATTAAGAATATGATAAAAACTTGGCCACCACGGAAACTATAATGGCCAACGACACCAAACAATGCACAAATATGAAGCATCAGGACCCCGACATATTTACGAAAAATCATTAAAATATCGTGATATTTAATATATCTTTATCACAAAAAACTAATAAAAATATGAGAAAAACTTGGCCACCACGGAAACTATAAAGGCCACCGACACCCAACAACGCACAAATATCAACCTTAAAAACCCCACCACATTTACAAAAAATCATTAAAATATCGGGATATTTAATATATCTTTATCACGAAAAACTATTCAAAATATTAAATAAACTTGGCCACCATGGAAACTATAATGCCCAACGACACCAAACAATGCACAAATATGAAAATTCAGGACACCGACATATTTACTAAAAATCATTAAAATATTGTGATTTTTAATATATCTTTATCATAAAAATTTATTAAAAATTTTTAAAAACTTGGCCACCACGGAATCTCTAATGACCACCGACACCAAACAAAGCACAAATATCAACCTTAAAAACCCCACCACATTTACAAAAAATCATTAAAATATCGTGATATTTAATATATCTTTATCACGAAAAACTATTAAAAATATGATAAAAACTTGGCCACCACGGAAACTATAATAGCCACTGACACCAAACAATGCCCACATGTCAAACCCTGGGACACCGACATATTTGCAAAAATCATTAAAATATCGTGATATTTAATATATCTTTATCACGAAAAACTATTAAAAATTTTTAAAAACTTAGCCACCACGGAAACTATAATCGCCACCGACACCAGACAATGCACAGATATCAACCATAAGAACCCCACCACATTTGCAAACAATCATTAAAATATCGTGATATTTAATATATCTTTATCACGAAAAACTATTAAAAATATTAAATAAACTTGGCCACCATGGAAACTATAATGGCCAACGACACCAAACAATGCACAAATATGAAAATTCAGGACGCCGACATATTTACAAAAAATCATTAAAATATCGTGATATTTTATATATATTAATCACGAAAAACTATTAAAAATAAGATAAAAACTTGACCACCAATGAAACTATAAAGGCAACCGACACCAAACAAAGCACAAATATCAACCTTAGGGAGCCCGACATATTTACAAAAAATCATTAAAATATTGTGATATTTAATATATCTTTATCACGAAAAAATATTAATAATATGATATAAACTTGGCCAGCAAGAAAACTATAATGGCCGCCGACACCAAACAATGCACAATTATCAACCTTAGGGAGCCCGACATATCTACAAAAAATCATTAAAATATCTTGATATTTAACATATCTTTATCACAAAGAACTAATAAAAATATGAGAAAAACTTGGGCACCACGGAAACTATAAAGGCCACCGACACTAAACAATGCACAAATTTCAACCTTAAAAACTCCACCACATTTACAAAAAATCATTAAAATATCGTCATATTTAATATATCTTTATCACGAAAAACTAATAAAAATATGATAAAAACTTGGCCACCACGGAAACTATCATGGACACCGACACCAAACAATCCCCAAATACAAATCTTAGATAAACAGACATATTTACAAAAAATCATTAAAATATCGTGATATTTAATATATCTTTATCACGAAAAACTAATACAAATATGATAAAAACATGGCCACCACGGAAACTATAATGGCCACCGACACCAAACAATGCACAAATATCAACCGAGAAAACTTTGACATATTTACAAGAAATCATTAAAATATCGTGAAATTTAATACATCTTTATTACGAAAAACTATTAAAAATATGATAAAAACTTGGAAACCTTGCAAACTATAAGTTCCACCAACACCAAACAATGCACAAATATCAACCGAGAAAACCCCGACATCTTTTACAGAAAATACATTAAAATATCGTGATATTTAATATATCTTTGTCACGAAAAACTAATACAAATATGATAAAGACTTGGCCACCACGGAATCTATAATGGCCACCGACACCAAACTACAAAAAATATCAACCTTAGGGAGCCCGACATATGTACCAAAAATCATTAAAATATCGTGATATTTAATAAATCTTTATCACGAAAAACTATTAAAAATATTAAATAAACTTGGCCACCATGGAAACTATAATGGCCAACGACACCAAACAATCTACAAAAATCAATGTTAGACAATCCGACATATTTACAAAAAAAATTAAAATATCGTGATATTTAATATATCTTTATCACGAGAAACTATCAAAAATATGATAAAAACTTGGCCACCACGGAAATTATAATGGCCAACGACACCAACAATGCACAAATATGAAGCATCAGGACCCCGACATATTTACGAAAAATCATTAAAATATCGTGATATTTAATATATCTTTATCACAAAAAACTAATAAAAATATGAGAAAAACTTGGCCACCACGGAAACTATAAAGGCCACCGACACCCAACTACGTACAAATATCAACCTTAAAAACCCCACCACATTTACAAAAAATCATTAAAATATCGTGATATTTAATATATCTTTATCACGAAAAACTATTAAAAATATGATAAAAACTTGGCCACCACGGAAACTATAATGGCCACTGACACCAAACAATGCCCAAATGTCAAACCCTGGAACACCGACATATTTACAAAAAATCATTAAAATATCGTGATATTTAATATATCTTTATCACGAAAAACTATTAAAAATATGATAAAAACTTGGCCACCACGGAAACTATAATGGCCACTGACACCAAACAATGCACAAATGTCAAACCCTGGGACACCGACATATTTGCAAAAAATCATTAAAATATCGTGATATTTAATATATCTTTATCACGAAAAACTATTAAAAATATGAAATAAACTTGGCCACCACGTAAACTATAATGGCCACCGACACCAAACAATCCACAAATACCAATCTTAGATAACCAGACATATATACTAGAAATCATTAAAATATCGTGATATTTAATATATCTTTATCACGAAAATTATTAAAAATATATAAAAACTTGGCCACCACGGAAACTATAATGGCCACCGACACCAAACAATGCACACATATCAAACACCGGGACACAGACATATTTACAAAAAATCATTAAAATATCGTGAAATTTAGTACATCTTTATCACTAAAAACTATTAAAAATATGATAAAAACTTGGCCACCCCGGAAACTATAACCTCCACCAACACCAAACAATGCACAAATATCAACCGAGAAATCCCCGACATATTTACGAGAAATCATTAAAATATCATGATATTTAATATATCTTTATCACGAAAAACTATTAAAAATATGAGAAAAACTTGGCCACCACGCAAACTATAACGGCCATTGACACAAAGCATTGCACAAATATCAACCTTAGGCAGCCCGACATATATACGAAAAATCATTAAAATATCGTGATATTTCATATATATTTATCACGAAAAACTATTAAAAATATGAAATAAACTTGGCCACCATGGAAACTATAACGGCCGACGACACCAAACAATGCGCAAATATGAAACTTCAGGACGCCGACATATTTACAAAAAATCATTACAATATCGTGATATTTAATATATCTTTTTTCACTAAAAACTATTAGAAGTTTTTAAAACTTGGCCAGCACGGAAACTATAATGGCCACCGACACCAAACAATGCACAAATATCAACCTTAAAAACCCCACCACATTTACAAAAAATCATTAATATATCGTAATATTTTATATATCTTTATCACGAAAAACTATTAAAAATATGATATAAACTTGGCCACCATGAAAACTATAATGGCCACCGACACCAAACAATGCACAATTATCAACCTTAGGGAGCCCGACATATTTACAAAAAATCATTAAAATATAGTGATATGTAATATATCTTTATCACGAAAAACTAATAAAAATATGATAAAAACTTGGCCACCACGGAAACTATAATGGCCACCGACACCAAACAATCCACAAATATCAATGTTAGACAATCCGACACATTTACAAAAAATCATTAAAATATCGTGATATTTTATATATCTTTATCACGAAAAACTTTAAAAAATATGATAAAAACTTGGCCACCACGGAAACTATAATGGCTACTGACAACAAACAATGCACAAATGTCAAACCCTGGGACACCGACATATTTTCAAAAAATCATTAAAATATCGTGATATTTAATATATTTTTATCACGGAAAAATTTTACAAATATGATAAAAACTTGGCCACCACGGAAACTATAGTGGCCACCGACACCAAACAATGCACAAATGTCAATCTTCGGGACGCCAAAACATTTACAAAAAATCATTAAAATATCGTGATATTTAATATATCTTTATCACAAAAAACTATTAAAAATTTTTAAAAACTTAGCCACCACGGAAACTATAATGGCCACCGACACCAAACAATGCACAAATATCAACCATAAAAACCCCACCTCATTTACAAAAAATCATTAAAATATCATGATATTTAATATATCTTTTTCACGAAAAACTATAAAAAATAAGATAAAAACTTGGCCACCACAGAAACTATAATTTCCACCAACACCAAACAATGCACAAATATCAACCGAGAAAACCCCGACATATTTACAAAAAATCATTAAAATATAGTGAAATTTAATATATCTTTATCACGAAAAACTATTAAAAATATGATAAAAACTTGGCCACCACGGAAACTATCATGGCCACCGACACCAACAAACGCACAAATATCAACCGTGAGGACCCCGACATATTTGCAAAAGATCATTAAAATATCGTGATATTTAATATATCTTTATCACGAAAAACTATTAAAAATATGAAAAAACTTGGCCACCATTGAAACTATAATGGCCAGAAACACCAAAAAATGCAGAAATATCAACCTTCTGAACACCCACATATTTACGAAAAATCATTAAAATATCGTGATATTTAATATATTTTTATCACGAAAAACTATTAAAAATATGAAAAAACTTGGCCACCATTGAAACTATAATGGCCACCAACACCAAAAAATGCAGAAATATCAACCTTCTGGACCCCCACAGATTTACAAAAAATCATTAAAATATCGTGATATTTAATATATATCTATAACGAAAAACTATTAAAAATAAGAAAAAAAATCGGCCACAACGGAAACTATAACGGCCACAAACACCAAAAATGCACAAATATCAACCGTGAGGACCCCGACATATTTACAAAAAATCATTAAAATATCGTGATATTTAATATATCTTTATCGCGAAAAACTATTAAAAATAAGATAAAAACTTGGCCAGCATGGAAACTGTAATGGCCAACGACACCAAACAATGCACAAATATCAAACTTCAAGACTCCGACATATTTACAAAAAATCATAAAAATATTGTGATATTTAATATATCTTTATCACGAAAACTATTAAAAATATGATAAAGACTTGGCCACCACAGAAACTATAATGGCCACCGACACCAAACAATGCACAAATATCAACCATTAACACCCCACCACATTTACAAAAAATCATTAAAATATCGTGATATTTAATATATCTTTTTCACGAAAAACTATTAAAAATAAGATAAAAAATTTCCCACCACGGAAACTATAATGGCCACCGACACAAAACAATGCACACATATCAAACCCCGGGACACCGACATATTTGCAGAACATGATTAAAATATCGTGATATTTAATATATCTTCATCACGAAAAATTATTAAAAATATATAAAACTTGGCCACCACGGAAACTGTAATGGCCACCGACACCAAACAATGCACACATATCAAACCCCGGGACACCGACATATTTACAAAAAATCATTAAAATATTGTGAAATTTAATACATCTTTATCACGAAAAAACTATTAAAAATATGATAAAGACTTGGCCACCACGGAAACTATAATGGCCACCGACACCAAACAACAAACAGATATCAACCTTAGGGAGCCCGTCATATATACGAAAAATTATTAAAATATCGTGATATTTGATATATCTTTATCACGAAAAAGTATTAAAAATATGAAATAAACTTGGCCACCATCGAAACTATCATGGCCACCGACACCAAAAAATGCAGAAATATCAACCTTCTGGACCCCCACATATTTACAAAAAATCATTAAAATATCGTGATATTTAATATATTTTTATCACGAAAAACTATGAAAAATATGAAAAAACTTGGCCACCATTGTAACTATAATGGCCACCAACACCAAAAAATGCAGAAATATCAACCTTCTGGACCCCCACAGATTTACAAAAAATCATTAAAATATCGTGATATTTAATATATTTTTATCACGAAAAACTATGAAAAATATGAAAAAACTTGGCCACCATTGAAACTATAATGGCCACCAACACCAAAAAATGCAGAAATATCAAACTTCTGGACCCCCACAGATTTACAAAAAATCATTAAAATATCGTGATATTTAATATATCTCTATCACGAAAAACTATTAAAAATAAGAAAAAACTCGGCCACCACGGAAACTATAACGGCCACCAACACCAAAAATGCACAAATATCAACCGTGAGGACCCCGACATATTTACAAAAAATTATTAAAATATCGTGATATTTAATATATCTTTATCGCGAAAAACTATTAAAAATAAGATAAAAACTTGGCCAGCATGGAAACTGTAATGGCCAACGACACCAAACAATGCACAAATATCAAGCTTCAAGACACCGACATATTTACAAAAAATCATAAAAATATTGTGATATTTAATATATCTTTATCACGAAAAACTATTAAAAATATGATAAAGACTTGGCCACCACAGAAACTATAATGGCCACCGACACCAAACAATGCACAAATATCAACCATTAAAACCCCGCCACATTTACAAAAAATCATTAAAATATCGTGATATTTAATATATCTTTATCACGAAAAATTATTAAAAATATATAAAAAATTGCCCACCACGGAAACTATAATGGCCACCGACACCAAACAATGCACACATATCAAACCCCGGGACACCGACATATTTACAAAACATGATTAAAATATCGTGATATTTAATATATCTTTATCACGAAAAATTATTAAAAATATATAAAAACTTGGCCACCACGGAAACTGTAATGGCCACCGACACCAAACAATGCACACATATCAAACCCCGGGACACCGACATATTTACAAAAAATCATTAAAATATCGTGAAATTTAATACATCTTTATCACGAAAAACTATTAAAAATATGATAAAGACTTGGCCACCACGGAAACTATAATGGCCACCGACACCAAACAACAAACAGATATCTACCTTAGGGAGCCCGTCATATATACGAAAAATCATTAAAATATCGTGATATTTGATATATCTTTATCACGAAAAAGTATTAGAAATATGAAATAAACTTGGCCACCATGGAAACTATAATGGCCACCGACACCAAACAATGCACAAATATCAACCATAAAATCCCCACCTCATTTACAAAAAATCATTAAAATATTGTGATATTTAATATATCTTTATCACGAAAAACTATAAAAAATAAGATAAAAACTTGGCCACCACGGAAACTATAATCTCCACCAACACCAAACAATGCACAAATATCAACCGAGAAAACCTTGACATATTTACAAAAATTTATTAAAATATCGTTATATTTAATATATCTTTATCACGAAAAACTATTAAAAATATGATAAAGACTTGGCCACCACGGAAACTATAATGGCCACCGACACCAAACAACGCACAAATATCAACCTTAGGAAGCCCGACATATATACAAAAAATCATTAAAATATCGTGATATTTAATATATATTTATCACGAAAAACTATTAAAAATATGAAATAAACTTAGCCACCACGGGAACTATAATGGCCACCGACACCAAACAATCCACTAATATCAACCTTAGACAACCCGACATATTTACTAGAAATCATTAATATATCGTGATATTTAATAAATCATTATCACGAAAAACTATTAAAAATATGATATAAACTTGGCCACCATGGAAACTATAATGGCCACTGACACCAAACAATGCACAATTATCAACCTTTGGGAGCCCGACATATTTACAAAAAATCATTCAAATATAGTGATATTTAATATATCTTTATCACGAAAAACTATTAAAAATATGATAAAAATTTGGCCACCACGGAAACTATCATGGCCACCGACAGGAACAAATGCACAAATATCAACCGTGAGGACCCCGACATATTTGCAAAAGATCATTAAAATATCGTGATATTTAATATATCTTTATCACGAAAAACTATTAAAGATATGAAAAAACTTGGCCACCATTGAAACTATAATGGCCAGCAACACCAAAGAATGCAGAAATATCAAACTTCAAGACTCCGACATATTTACAAAAAAATCATAAAAATATTGTGATATTTAATATATCTTTATCACAAAAAACTATTAAAAATATGATAAAGACTTGGCCACCACAGAAACTATAATGGCCACCGACACCAAACAATGCACAAATATCAACCTTCAAAACCCCACCACATTTACAAAAAATCATTAAAATATCGTGATATTTAATATATCTTTAGCACGAAAAACTATTTAAAATAAGATAAAAAATTGCCCACCACGGAAACTATAATGGCAACCGACACCAAACAATGCACAAATATCAACCTTAGGAAGCCCGACATATATACGAAAAATCATTAAAATATCGTGATATTTAATATATCTCTATCACGAACAACTATTAAAAATATGAAATAAACTTGGCCAGCATGGAAACTATAATGGCCAGCAACACCAAAGAATGCAGAAATATCCACCTTCTGGACCGCCACATATTTACAGAAAATCATTAAAATATCGTGATATTTAATATATTTTTATCACGAAAAACTATTAAAAATATGAAAAAACTTGGCCACCATTGAAACTATAATGGCCAGCAACACCAAAGAATGCAGAAATATCAACCTTCTGGACCGCCACATATTTACAAAAAATCATTAAAATATCGTGATATTTAATATATTTTTATCACGAAAAACTATTAAAAATATGAAAAAACTTGGCCACCATTGAAACTATAACGGCCACCAACACCAAAAAATGCAGAAATATCAACCTTCTGGACCCCCACATATTTACAAAAAATCATTAAAATATCGTGATATTTAATATATCTCTATCACGAAAAACTATTAAAAATAAGAAAAAACTTGGCCACCAGGAAAACTATAACGGCCACCAACACCAAAAATGCACAAATATCAACCGTGAGGAACCCGACATATTTACAAAAAATCGTTAAAATATCGCGATATTTAATATATCTTTATCGCGAAAAACTATTAAAAATAAGATAAAAACTTGGCCAGCATGGAAACTGTAATGGCCAACGACACCAAACAATGCACAAATATCAAACTTCAAGACTCCGACATATTTACAAAAAATCATTAAAATAGTGTGATATTTAATATATCTTTATCACGAAAAACTATTAAAAAAATGATAAAGACTTGGCCACCACAGAAACTATAATGGCCAACGACCACAAACAATGCACAAATATCAACCATTAAAAATCCCACCACATTTACAAAAAATCATTAAAATATCGTGATATTTAATATATCTTTATTACGAAAAACTATTAAAAATAAGATAAAAAATTGCCCACCAGGGAAAATATATAATGGCCACCGACACCAAACAATGCACACATATCAATCCCCGGGACACCGACATATTTGCAAAACATGATTAAAATATCGTGATATTTAATATATCTTTATCACGAAAAAATATTTAAAATATATAAAAACTTGGCCACCACGGAAACTATAATGGCCACTGACACCAAACAATCCACAAATATCAATCTTAGACAACCTGCCACATTTTCAAAAAATCATTAAAATATCGTGATATTTAATATATCTTTATCACGAAAAATTATTAAAAATATATAAAAACTTGGCCTCCACGGAAACTGTAATGGCCACCGACACCAAACAATGCACACATATCAAACCCCGGGACACCGACATATTTACTAAAAATCATTAAAATATCGTGAAATTTAATACATCTTTATCACGAAAAACTATTAAAAATATGATAAAGACTTGGCCACCACGGAAACTATAATGGCCACCGACACCAAACAACAAACAGATATCAACCTTAGGGAGCCCGTCATATATACGAAAAATCATTAAAATATCGTGATATTTGATATATCTTTATCACGAAAAACTATTAAAAATATGAAATAAACTTGGCCACCATGGAAACTATAATGGCCACCGACACCAAACAATGCACAAATATCAACCATAAAAACCCCACCTCATTTACAAAAAATCATTAAAATATCGTGATATTTAATATATCTTTATCACGAAAAACTATAAAAAATAAGATAAAAATTTGGCAACCACGGAAACTATAATTTCCACCAACACCAAACAATGCGCAAATATCATCCGAGAAAACCCCGACATATTTACAAAAAATTATTAAAATATCGTTATATTTAATATATCTTTATCACGAAAAACTGTTAAAAATATGATAAAGACTTGGCCACCACGGAAACTATAATGGCCACCGACACCAAACAACGCAAAAATATCAACCTTAGGGAGCCCGACACATATACAAAAAAACATTAAAATATCGTGATATTTAATATATCTTTATCACGAAAAACTATTAAAAATATGAAATAAACTTGGCCACCACGGAAACTATAATGGCCACCGACACCAAACAATCCACAAATATCAATGTTAGACAATCCGACACATTTACAAAAAATCATTAAAATATCGTGACATTTAATATATCTTTATCACGAAAAACTTTAAAAAATATGATAAAAACTTGGCCACCACGGAAACTATAATGACCATCGACACGAAACAATACACAAATATGAAACTTCGGGACACCGACATATTTACAAAACATGATTAAAAGATCGTGATATTTAATATATCTTTATCACGAAAAATTATTAAAAATATATAAAAACTTGGCCACCACGGAAACTGTAATGGCCACCGACACCAAACAATGCACACATATAAAACCCCGGGACACCGACATATTTACAAAGAATCATTAAAATATCGTGAAATTTAATACATCTTTATCACGAAAAACTATTAAAAATATGAAAAAACTTGGCCACCATTGAAACTATAATGGCCAGCAACACCAAAAAATGCAGAAATATCAACCTTCTGAACCCCCACATATTTGCAAAAAATCATTAAAATATCGTGATATTTAATATATTTTTATCACGAAAAACTATTAGAAATATGATAAAAACTTGGACACCACGGAAACTATAATGGCTGCTGACACCAAACAATGCACAAATGTCAAACCCTGGGACACCGACATATTTTCAAAAAATCATTAAAATATCGTGATATTTAATATATCTTTATCACGGAAAAATTTTAAAAATATGATAAAAACTTGGCCACCACGGAAACTATAATGGCCACCGACACCAAACAATGCACAAATGTCAAACTTCGGGACGCCGACACATTTACAAAAAATCATTAAAATATCGTGATATTTAATATATCTTTATCACGAAAAACTATAAAAAATTTTTATAAACTTAGCCATTACGGAAACTATAACTTCCACGAACACCAAAAAATGCACAAATATCAACCGAGAAAATCCCGACATATTTACAAAAAAAAATCATTAAAATATCGTGATATTTAATATATCTTTATCACGAAAAACTATTAAATATATGATAAAGACTTGGCCACCACGGAAACTATAATTTCCACCGACACCAAATTACAAACAAATATCAACCTTAGGGAGCCCGGCATATATAAGAAAAATCATTAAAATATCGTGATATTTGATATATTTCTATCACGAAAAACTATTAAAAATATGAAATAAACTTGGCCACCATGGAAACTATAATGGCCAACGACACTAAACAATGCACAAATATGAAACTTCAGGACGCCGACATATTTACGAAAAATCATTAGAATATCGTGATATTTAATATATCTTTATCACGAAAAAGTATTAAAAATATGATATAAACTTCGGCACCATGGAAACTATAATGGCCACCGACACCGAACAATACACAATTATCAACCTTAGGGAGCCAAATATATTTGCAAAAAATCATTAAAATATCGTGATATTTAATATTTCTTTATCACGAAAAACTATTAAAAATATGATATAAACTTGGCCACCACGGAAACTATAATGGCCACCGACACGAAACAATCCACAAATATCAATGTTAGACAATGCGACACATTTACAAAAAATCATTAAAATATCGTGATATTTAATATATCTTTATCACGAAAAACTTTAAAAAATATGATAAAAACTTGGCCACCACGGAAACTATAATGGCTACTGACACCAAACAATGCACAAATGTCAAACCCTGGGACACCGACATATTTTCAAAAAATCATTAAAATATCGTGTTATTTAATATATCTTTATCACGGAAAATTTTTTAAAATATTATAAAAACTTGCCCACCACGGAAACTATAATGGCCATCGACACGAAACAATGCACAAATGTCAAACTTCGGGACGCCGACATATTTACAAAAAATCATTAAAATATCGTGATATTTAATATATCTTTATCACGAAAAACTATTAAAATTTTTTAAAAACTTAGCCAACACGGAAACTATAACTTCCACGAACACCAAAAAATGCACAAATATCAACCGAGAAAATCCCGACATATTTACAAAAAATCATTCAAATATCGTGATATTTAATATATCTTTATCACGAAAAACTATTAAAAATATGATAAAGACTTGGCCACCACGGAAACTATAATTTCCACCGACACCAAACAACAAACAAATATCAACCTTACGGAAGCCGACATATTTACAAAAAATAATTAAAATATAGTGATATTTAATATATCTTTATCACGAAAAACTATTAAAAATATGATATAAACTAGGCCACCACGGAAACTATAATGGCCACCGACACCAAACAACGCACAAATATCAACCTTGAAGAAACCGACATATTTACAAGAAATCGTTAAAATATCGTGATATTAAATATATCTTTATTTCGAAAAACTAATAAAAATATGATAAAAACTTGGCCACCACGGAAACTATAATGGCCACCGACACCAAACAATCCACAAATATCAATGTTAGACAATCCGACACATTTACAAAAAATCATTAAAATATCGTGATATTTAATATATCTTTATCACGAAAAACTTTAAAAAATATGATAAAAACTTGGCCACCAAGGAAACTATAATGGCTACTGACACCAAACAATGCACAAATGTCAAACCCTAGGACACCGACATATTTTCAAAAAATCATTATAATATCGTGATATTTGATATATCTTTATCACGAAAAACTATTAAAAATATGAAATAAACTTGGCCACCATGGAAACTATAATGGCCAACGACACCAAACAATGCACAAATATCAAACTTCAGGACGCCGACATATTTACATAAAATCATTAAAATATTGTGATATTTAATATATATTTATCACGAAAAACTATTAAAAATATGATATAGACTTGGCCAGCAGGGAAACTATAATGGCCACCGACAGCAAACAATGCACAAATATCAACCATAAGAACCTCACCACATTTACAAAAAATCATTAAAATATCGTGATATTTAATATATCTTTATCACGAAAAATTATTAAAAATATATAAAAACTTGGCCTCCACGGAAACTGTAATGGCCACCGACACCAAACAATGCACACATATCAAACACCGGGACACCGACATATTTACTAAAAATCATTAAAATATCGTGAAATTTAATACATCTTTATCACGAAAAACTATTAAAAATATGATAAAGACTTGGCCACCACGGAAACTATAATGGCCACCGACACCAAACAACAAACAGATATCAACCTTAGGGAGCCCGTCATATATACGAAAAATCATTAAAATATCGTGATATTTGATATATCTTTATCACGAAAAACTATTAAAAATATGAAATAAACTTGGCCACCATGGAAACTATAATGGCCACCGACACCAAACAATGCACAAATATCAACCATAAAAACCCCACCTCATTTACAAAAAATCATTAAAATATCGTGATATTTAATATATCTTTATCACGAAAAACTATAAAAAATAAGATAAAAATTTGGCAACCACGGAAACTATAATTTCCACCAACACCAAACAATGCGCAAATATCATCCGAGAAAACCCCGACATATTTACAAAAAATTATTAAAATATCGTTATATTTAATATATCTTTATCACGAAAAACTGTTAAAAATATGATAAAGACTTGGCCACCACGGAAACTATAATGACCATCGACACGAAACAATACACAAATATGAAACTTCGGGACACAGACATATTTACAAAACATGATTAAAAGATCGTGATATTTAATATATCTTTATCACGAAAAATTATTAAAAATATATAAAAACTTGGCCACCACGGAAACTGTAATGGCCACCGACACCAAACAATGCACACATATAAAACCCCGGGACACCGACATATTTACAAAGAATCATTAAAATATCGTGAAATTTAATACATCTTTATCACGAAAAACTATTAAAAATATGAAAAAACTTGGCCACCATTGAAACTATAATGGCCAGCAACACCAAAAAATGCAGAAATATCAACCTTCTGAACCTCCACATATTTGCAAAAAATCATTAAAATATCGTGATATTTAATATATTTTTATCACGAAAAACTATTAGAAATATGATAAAAACTTGGACACCACGGAAACTATAATGGCTGCTGACACCAAACAATGCACAAATGTCAAACCCTGGGACACCGACATATTTTCAAAAAATCATTAAAATATCGTGATATTTAATATATCTTTATCACGGAAAAATTTTAAAAATATGATAAAAACTTGGCCACCACGGAAACTATAATGGCCACCGACACCAAACAATGCACAAATGTCAAACTTCGGGACGCCGACACATTTACAAAAAATCATTAAAATATCGTGATATTTAATATATCTTTATCACGAAAAACTATAAAAATTTTTTATAAACTTAGCCATTACGGAAACTATAACTTCCACGAACACCAAAAAATGCACAAATATCAACCGAGAAAATCCCGACATATTTACAAAAAAAATCATTAAAATATCGTGATATTTAATATATCTTTATCACGAAAAACTATTAAATATATGATAAAGACTTGGCCACCACGGAAACTATAATTTCCACCGACACCAAATTACAAACAAATATCAACATTAGGGAGCCCGGCATATATAAGAAAAATCATTAAAATATCGTGATATTTGATATATTTCTATCACGAAAAACTATTAAAAATATGAAATAAACTTGGCCACCATGGAAACTATAATGGCCAACGACACTAAACAATGCACAAATATGAAACTTCAGGACGCCGACATATTTACGAAAAATCATTAGAATATCGTGATATTTAATATATCTTTATCACGAAAAAGTATTAAAAATATGATATAAACTTCGGCACCATGGAAACTATAATGGCCACCGACACCGAACAATGCACAATTATCAACCTTAGGGAGCCAAATATATTTGCAAAAAATCATTAAAATATCGTGATATTTAATATATCTTTATCACGAAAAACTATTAAAAATATGATATAAACTTGGCCACCACGGAAACTATAATGGCCACCGACACGAAACAATCCACAAATATCAATGTTAGACAATGCGACACATTTACAAAAAATCATTAAAATATCGTGATATTTAATATATCTTTATCACGAAAAACTTTAAAAAATATGATAAAAACTTGGCCACCACGGAAACTATAATGGCTACTGACACCAAACAATGCACAAATGTCAATCCCTGGGACACCGACATATTTTCAAAAAATCATTAAAATATCGTGTTATTTAATATATCTTTATCACGGAAAATTTTTTAAAATATTATAAAAACTTGCCCACCACGGAAACTATAATGGCCATCGACACGAAACAATGCACAAATGTCAAACTTCGGGACGCCGACATATTTACAAAAAATCATTAAAATATCGTGATATTTAATATATCTTTATCACGAAAAACTATTAAAATTTTTTAAAAACTTAGCCAACACGGAAACTATAACTTCCACGAACACCAAAAAATGCACAAATATCAACCGAGAAAATCCCGACATATTTACAAAAAATCATTCAAATATCGTGATATTTAATATATCTTTATCACGAAAAACTATTAAAAATATGATAAAGACTTGGCCACCACGGAAACTATAATTTCCAATGACACCAAACAACAAACAAATATCAACCTTACGGAAGCCGACATATTTACAAAAAATCATTAAAATATAGTGATATTTAATATATCTTTATCACGAAAAACTATTAAAAATATGATATAAACTAGGCCACCACGGAAACTATAATGGCCACCGACACCAAACAACGCACAAATATCAACCTTGAAGAAACCGACATATTTACAAGAAATCGTTAAAATATCGTGATATTAAATATATCCTTATTTCGAAAAACTAATAAAAATATGATAAAAACTTGGCCACCACGGAAACTATAATGGCCACCGACACCAAACAATCCACAAATATCAATGTTAGACAATCCGACACATTTACAAAAAACCATTAAAATATCGTGATATTTAATATATCTTTATCACGAAAAACTATTAAAAATATGAAATAAACTTGGCCACCATGGAAACTATAATGGCCAACGACACCAAACAATGCACAAATATCAAACTTCAGGACGCCGACATATTTACATAAAATCATTAAAATATTGTGATATTTAATATATATTTATCACGAAAAACTATTAAAAATATGATATAGACTTGGCCAGCAGGGAAACTATAATGGCCACCGACAGCAAACAATGCACAAATATCAACCATAAAAACCTCACCACATTTACAAAAAATCATTAAAATATCGTGATATTTAATATATCTTTATCACGAAAAACTATAAAAAAAAGATAAAAACTTGGCCACCACGGAAACTATAATGGCCACCGACACCAAACAATCCACTAATATCAACCTTAGATAACCCGACATATTTACTAGAAATCATTAATATATCGTGATATTTAATAAATCTTTATCAAGAAAAACTATTAAAAATATGATATAAACTTGGCTACCATGGAAACTATAATTGCCACCGACACCAAACAATGCACAATTATCAACCTTTGGGAGCCCGACATATTTACAAAAAAGCATTAAAATTTAGTGATATTTAATATATCTTTATCACGAAAAACTAAAAATATGATAAAAACTTGGCCACCACGGAAACTATCATGGCCACCGACACCAACAAACGCACAAATATCAACCGTGAGGACCCCGACATATTTGCAAAACATCATTAAAATATCGTGATATTTAATATATCTTTATCACGAAAAACTATTAAAAATATGAAAAAACTTGGCAACCATTGAAAATATAATGGCCAGCAACACCAAAAAATGCAGAAATATCAACCTTCTGGACCCTCACATATTCACAAAAAATCATTAAAATATCGCGATATTTAATATATCTTTATCACGAAAAACTATTAAAAATATGAAATAAACTTGGCCAGCATGGAAACTATAATGGCCAACAACACCAAACAATGCACAAATATCAAACTTCAAGACTCCGACATATTTACAAAAAATCATTAAAATATTGTGATATTTAATATATCTTTATCACGAAAAACTATTTAAAATACGATAAAGACTTTGCCACCACAGAAACTATAATGGCCACCGACACCAAACAATGCACAAATATCAACCATAAAAACCCCACCACATTTACAAAAAATCATTAAAATATCGTGATATTTAATATATCTTTATCACGAAAAACTAATAAAAATAAGATAAAAAATAAGCCACCACGGAAACTATAATGGCCACCAACACCAAACAATCCACTAATATCAACCTTAGATAACCCGAAATATTTACTACAAATCATTAAAATATCGTGATATTTAATAAATCTTTATCACGAAAAACTATTTAAAATATAAAAACCTGGCCACCACGGAAACTATAATGGCCACCGACACCAAACAATGCACAAATATCAAACTTAAAAACCCACCATATTTACAAAAAACATTAAAATATCATGATATTTAATATATCTTTATCACGAAAAACTATTAAAAATAAGATAAAAACTTGGCCACCACGGAAACTATATAGGCAACTGACACCAAACAACGCACAAATATCAACCTTAGGAAGACCGACATATTTACAAAAAATCATTAAAATATCGTGATATTTAAAATATCTTTATCACGAAAAACTATTAAAAATATGATAAAGACTTGGCCACCACGGAACCTATAATGGCCACCGCCACCAAACAACGCACAAATATCAACCTTAGGAAGACCGACATATTTACAAAAAATCATTAAAATATCGTGATATTTAAAATATCTTTATCACGAAAAAATATTAAAAATATGATATAATTTTGGCCACCATGGAAACTATAATGGCCACCGATACCAAACAACGCACAATTATCAACCTTAGGGAGCCCGACATATTTACAAAAAACCATTAAAATATCTTGATATTTAACATATCTTCATCACAAGAAACTAATAAAAATATGAGAAAAACTTGGCCACCACGGAAACTATAACTTCCACCAACACCAAACAATGCACAAATATCAACCGAGAAAACCCCGACATATTTACCAAAAACCATTAAAATATTGTGATATTTAATATATCTTTATCACGAAAAATTATTAAAAGTTTTTAAAAACTTGGCCACCACGGAATCTATCATGGCCACCGACACCATACAATCCACAAATACCAACCTTAGATAAACAGACATATTTACAAAAAATCATTAAAATATCGTGATATTTAATATATCTTTATCACGAAAAACTATTAAAAATATATAAAAACTTGGCCACCACGGAAACTATAATGGCCACTGACACCAAACAATGCACAAATGTTAAACCCTGGGACACCGACATATTTACAAAAAAACATTAAAATATCGTGATATTTAATATATCTTTATCACGAAAAACTAATACAAATATTATAAAAACTTGGCCACCCCGCAAACTATAACTTCCACCAACACCAAACAATGCACAAATATCAACCGAGAAAACTTCGACACATTTACAAAAAATCATTAAAATATCGTGATATTTAATATATCTTTATCACGAAAAACTATTAAAATTTGATAAAGACTTGGCCACCACGGAAACTATAATGGCCACCGACACCAAAAAACAAACAAATATCAACCTTAGGGACCCCGACATATATAATAAAAATCATTAAAATATCGTGATATTTAATATATCTTTATCACGTAAAACTATTGAAAATATTAAATAAACTTGGCCACCATGGAAACTATAATGGCCAACGACACCAAACAATGCACAAATATCAATCTTAAAAACCCCACCAAATTTACAAAAAATCATTAAAATATCGTGATATTTTATATACCTTTATCACGAAAAACTATTAAAAATAAGATAAAAACTTGGCCACCACGGAAACTATAATGGCCACCGACACCAAACAATGCACACATATCAACCTTAGGGAGCCCGACATATATACGAAAAATCATTAAAATATCATGATATTTAATATATCTTTATCACGAAAAACTATTAAAAATATCAAATAAACTTGTCCACCATGGAAACTATAATGGCCAACGACACACAATGCGCAAATATGAAACTTCAGGACGCCGACCTATTTACAAAAAATCATTAAAATATTGTGATATTTAATATATCTTTATCACGAAAAACTATTAAAAGTTTTTAAAAACTTGGCCACCACGGAAACTATAATGGCCACCGACACCAAACAATGCACAAATATCAACTGAGAAAACCCCACCAAATTTACAAAAAATTATTTAAATATCGTGATATCTAATATTTCTTTATCACGAAAAACTATTAAAAATATTAAATAAACTTGGCCACCACGGAAACTATATAGGCAACTGACACCAAACAACGCACAAATATCAACCTTAGGAAGACCGACATATTTACAAAAAATCATTAAAATATCGTGATATTTAATATATCTTTATCACGAAAAACTATTAAAAATATGATAAAGACTTGGCCACCACGGAATCTATAATGGCCACCGACACCAAACAATGCACACATATCAAACCCCGGGACACCAACATATTTACAAAAAATCATTAAAATATCGTGATATTTAATATATCTTTATAACGAAAAACTATCAAAAATATGATAAAGACTTGGCCACCACGGAAACTATAATGGCCACCGACAGCAAAAAACATACAAATATCAACCTTAGGGAGCCCGACATATATACGAAAAATCATTAAAATATCGTGATATTTAATATCTCTTTATCACGAAAAACTATTAAAAATATTAAATAAACTTGGCCACCATGGAAACTATAATGGCCAACGACACAAAACAATGCACAAATATGAAACTTCAAAACGCCGACATATTTGCAAAAAATCATTAAAATATTGTGATTTTTAATATATCTTTATCACAGAAAACTATTAAAAATTTTTAAAAACTTGGCCACCACGGAATCTCTAATGGCCGCCGACACCAAACAGAGCACAAATATCAACCTTAAAAGCCCCACCACATTTACAAAAAATCATTAAAATATCGTGAAATTAAATACATCTTTATCACAAAAAAACTATTAAAAATATGATAAAAACTTGGCCACAACGGAAACTATAAAATCCACCAACACTAAACAATGCACAAATATCAACCGAGAAAACTTCGACATATTTACAAAAAATGATTAAAATATCGTGATATTTAATATATCTTTATCACGAAAAACTATCAAAATATGATAAAGACTTGGCCACCACGGAAACTATAATGGCCACCGACACCAAACAACACACAAAT
Organism: Thermobia domestica; assembly: GCF_964235325.1. Lineage (NCBI taxonomy): Eukaryota > Metazoa > Arthropoda > Insecta > Zygentoma > Lepismatidae > Thermobia > Thermobia domestica. Next base: position 89,227,615 of record NC_137465.1, read on the forward strand.
ATCAACCTTAGGGAGCCCGACATATGTACGAAAAATCATTAAAATATCGTAATCTTTAATAAATCTTTATCACGAAAAACTATTAAAAATATTAAATAAACTTGGCCACCATGGAAACTATAATGGCCAACGACACCAAACGATGCACAAATATGATGCATCAGGACGCAGACATATTTAAGAAAAATCATTAAAATATCGTGATATTTAATATATCTTTATCACGATAAACTATTAAAAATATGATATAAACTTGGGCACCATGGAAACTATAATGGCCACCGACACCAAACAATGCAGAATTATCAACCTTAAGGAGCCCAATATATTTGCAAAAAATCATTAAAATATCTTGATATTTAATATATCTTTATCACAAAAAACTAATAATAATATGAGAAAAACTTGGCCACCACGGAAACTATAATGGACACTGACACCAAACAATGCACAAATGTCAAACTTCGGGACGCCGACACATTTACAAAAAATCATTAAAATATCGTGATATTTAATATATCTTTATCATGACAAACTACTAAAAATTTTTAAAAACTAAGCCACCACGGAAACTATAATGGCCACCGACACCAAACAATGCACAAATATCAACCATAAAAACCCCACCTCATTTACAAAAAATCATTAAAATATCGTGATATTTAATATATCTTTTTCACGAAAAACTATAAAAAATAAGATAAAACTTGGCCACCACGGAAACTATAATGGCCACCGACACCAAACAACACACAAATATCAACCTTAGGGAGGCCGACATTTATACGAAAAATCATTAAAATATTTTGATATTTAATATATCTTTATCACGAAAAACTGGTAAAAATATTAAATAAACTTGGCCACCATGATAACTATAATGGCCAACGACACCAAACAATGCACAAAATATGAAACTTCAGGACGCCTACATATTTACAAAAAATCATTAAAATATTGTGATATTTAATATATCTTTATCACAAAAAACAATTAAAAATTTTTAAAAACTTGGCCACTACGGAAACTTTATTGGCCACCGACACCAAACAATGCACAAATATCAACCTTAGGGAGCCCGTCATATTTACAAAAAATCATTAAAATATCTTGATATTTAACATATCTTTATCACAAAAAACTAATAAAAATATGAGGAAAACTTGACCACCAAGGAAACTATAATGGCAACCGACACCAAACAAAGCACAAATATCAACCTTAGGGAGCCCGTCATATTTACAAAAAATCATTAAAATATTGTGATATTTAATATATCTTTATCACGAAAAAATATTAATAATATGATATAAACTTTTCCAGCAAGGAAACTATAATGGCCACCGACACCAAACAATGCAGAATTATCAACCTTAGGGAGCCCGACATGTCTACAAAAAATCATTAAAATATCTTGATATTTAACATATCTTTATCACAAAAAACTAATAAAAATATGAGGAAAACTTGACCACCAAGGAAACTATAATGGCAACCGACACCAAACAAAGCACAAATATCAACCTTAGGGAGCCCGTCACATTTACATAAAATCATTAAAATATCGTCATATTTAATATATCTTTATCACGAAAAACTAATAAAAATATGATAAAAACTTGGCAACCACGGAAACTATCATGGCCACCGACCCCAAACAATCCACAAATACCAATCTTAGATAAACAGACATATTTACAAAAAATCATTAAAATATCTTGCTATTTAATATATTTTTATCACGAAAAACTAATACAAATATGACAAAAACTTGGCCACCACGGAAACTATAATGGCCACCGACACCAAACAATGCACAAATATTAACCGAGAAAACTTTGACATATTTACAAAAAATCATTAAAATATCGTGAAATTTAATACATCTTTATCACGAAAAACTATTAAAAATATGATAAAAACTTGGACACCCCGCAAACTATAACTTCCACCAACACCAAACAATGCACAAATATCAAATGAGAAAACCCCGACATCTTTACAGAAAAAACATTAAAATATCGTGATATTTAATATATCTTTGTCACGAAAAACTAATACAAATATGATAAAGACTTGGCCACCACGGAAACTGTAATGGCCACCGACACATAACTACAAAAAAATATCAACTTTAGGGAGCCCGACATATGTACGAAAAATCATTAAAATATCGTGATATTTAATAAATCTTTATCACGAAAAACTATTAAAAATATTAAATAAACTTGGCCACCATGGAAACTATAATGGCCAACGACACCAAACGATGCACAAATATGATGCATCAGGACGCAGACATATTTAAGAAAAATCATTAAAATATCGTGATATTTAATATATCTTTATCACGATAAACTATTAAAAATATGATATAAACTTGGGCACCATGGAAACTATAAAGGCCACCGACACCAAACAATGCAGAATTATCAACCTTAAGGAGCCCAATATATTTGCAAAAAATCATTAAAATATCTTGATATTTAATATATCTTTATCACAAAAAACTAATAATAATATGAGAAAAACTTGGCCACCACGGAAACTATAATGGACACTGACACCAAACAATGCACAAATGTCAAACCCTGGGACACCGACATATTTGCAAAAAATCATTAAAATATCGTGATATTTAATATATCTTTATCACGAAAAAATTTTAAAAATATGATAAAAACTTGGCCACCACGGAAACTATAATGGCCAAAGACACCAAACAATATACAAAAATCAATGTTAGACCATCCGACATATTTACAAAAAAAATTAAAATATCGTGATATTTAATATATCTTTATCACGAAAAACTATTAAAAATATGATAAAAACTTGGCCACCACGGATACTATAATGGCCAACGAAACCAAACGATGCACAAATATGAAGCATCAGGACGCCGACATATTTACGAAAAATCATTAAAATATCTTGATATTTAATATATCTTTATCACAAAAAACCAATAAAAATATGAGAAAAACTTCGCCACCACGGAAACTATAAAGGCCACCGACACCCAACAACGCACAAATATCAACCTTAAAAACCCCACCACATTTACAAAAAAATCATTAAAATATCGTGATATTTAATATATCTTTATCACGAAAAACTATTAAAAATATGATAAAAACTTGGCCACCACGGAAACTATAATGGCCACTGACACCAAACAATGCACAAATGTCAAACCCTGGGACACCGACATATTTACAAAAAATCATTAAAATATCGTGATATTTAATATATCTTTATCACGAAAAACTATTAAAAATATGATAAAGACTTAGCCACCACGGAAACTATAATGGCCACCGACACCAAACAATGCACAGATATCAACCATAAAACCCCCACCTCATTTACAAAAAAACGTTAAAATATCGTGATATTTAATATATCTTTATCACGAAAAACTATTAAAAATATGATAAAAACTTGGCCACCACGGAAACTATAATGGCCACTGACACGAAACAACGCACAAATATCAACCCTGAAGAAACTGACATATTTACAAAAAATCGTTAAAATATCGTGATATTTAATATATCTTTATCACGAAAAACTAATAAAAATATGATAAAAACTTGGCCACCACGTAAACAATAATGGCCACCGACACCAAACAATCCACAAATACCAATCTTAGATAACCAGACATATTTACTAGAAGTCATTAAAATATCGTGATATTTAATATATCTTTATCACGAAAAACTATTAAAAATATATAAAAACTTGGCCACTACGGAAAATAAAATGGCCACTGACACCAAACAATACACAAATGTCAAACCCTGGGTCACCGACAAATTTACAAAAAAACATTAAAATATCGTGATATTTAATATATATTTATCACGAAAAACTAATACAAATGTGATAAAAACTTGGCCACCACGGAAACTATAATGGCCACCGACACCAAACAATGCACAAATATGAAACTTCGGGACACCGACATATTTACAAAAAATGATTAAAATATCGTGATATTTAATATATCTTTATCACGAAAAATTATTAAAAATATAAAAAAAACTTGGCCACCGACACCAAACAATGCACACATATCAAACACCGGGACACAGACATATTTACAAAAAATCATTAAAATATCGTGAAATTTAGTACATCTTTATCACGAAAAACTATTAAAAATATAATAAAAACTTGGCCACCCCGGAAACTATAACGGCCATTGACACAAAGCATTGCACAAATATCAACCTTAGGGAGGCCGACATATATACGAAAAATCATTAAAATATCGTGACATTTCATATATATTTATCACGAAAAACTATTAAAAATATGAAATAAACTTGGCCACCATGGAAACTATAATGGCCAACGATACCAAACAATGCGCAAATATGAAACTTCAGGACGCCGACATATTTACAAAAAATCATTAAAATATCGTGATATTTAATATATCTTTATCACTAAAAACTATTAAAAGTTTTTAAAAACTTGGCCAGCACGGAAAATATAATGGCCACCGACACCAAACAATGCACAAATATCAACCTTAAAAACCCTACCACATTTACAAAAAATCATTAATATATCGTGATATTTTATATATCTTTATCACGAAAAACTATTAAAAATATGATATAAACTTGGCCACCATGGAAACTATAATGGCCACCGACACCAAACAATGCACAATTATCAACCTTAGGGAGCCCGACATATTTACAAAAAATCATTAAAATATAGCGATATTTTATATATCTTTATCACGAAACACTATTAAAAATATGATATAAACTTGGCCACCATGGAAACTATAATGGCCACCGACACCAAACAATGCACAAATATCAACCATAAAAACCCCACCACATTTACAAAAAAAAACATTAAAATATCGTGATATTTAATATATCTTTATCACGAAAAACTATTAAAAATATGATAAAAACTTGGCCACCACGGAAACTATAATGGCCACGGACACCAAACAATGCACAAATATCAACGTTAAAAACCCCACCACATTTACAAAAAATCATTAAAATATCGTGCTATTTAATATACCTTTATCACGAAAAACTATTAAAGATAAGATAAAAACTTGTACACCACGGAAACTGTAATGGCAACCGACACCAAACAAAGCACAAATATCAACCTTAAGGAGCCCGACATATTTACAGAAAATCGTTAAAATATCGTGATTTTTAATATATTTTTATCACGAAAAACTATTAAAAATATGATAAAGACTTGGCCACCACGGAGCCTATAATGGCCACCGACACCAAACAATGCACAAATATCAACCTTAGGGAGCCCGACATATTTACAAAAAATTATTAAAATATCTAATATTAAATATATCTTTATTACGAAAAAATATTAAAAATATATAAAAACTTGGCCACCACGGAAACTATAATGGCCACTGACACCAAACAATGCACAAATATCAAATTCTGGGACACCGAAATATTTACAAAAAAACATTAAAATATGGTGATATTTAATATATCTTTATCACGAAAAACTAATACAAATATGATAAAAACTTGGCCACCACGTTAACTATAATGACCACCGACACCAAACAATCCAAAAATACCAATCTTAGATAACCAGACATATTTACTAGAAATCATTAAAATATCGTGATATTTAATATATCTTTATTACGAAAAACTATTAAAAATATATAAAAACTTGGCCACTACGGAAAATAAAATGGCCACTGACACCAAACAATACACAAATGTCAAACCCTGGGACACCGACAAATTTACAAAAAACATTAAAATATCGTGATATTTAATATATATTTATCACGAAAAACTAATACAAATGTGATAAAAACTTGGCCACCACGGAAACTATAATGGTCACCGACACCAAACAATGCACAAATATGAAACTTGGGGACACCGACATATTTACAAAAAATCATTAAAATATCGTGATATTTAATATATCTTTATCACGAAAAATTATTAAAAATATATAAAAACTTGGCCACCGACACCAAACAATGCACACATATCAAACACCGGGACACAGACATATTTACAAAAAATCATTAAAATATCGTGAAATTTAGTACATCTTTATCACGAAAAACTATAAAAAATATGATAAAAACTTGGCCACCCCGGAAACTATAACCTCCACTAACACCAAACAATGCACATATATCAACCGAGAAAACCCCGACATATTTACGAGAAATCATTATAATATCGTGATATTTAATATATCTTTATCACGAAAAACGTTTAAAAATATGAGAAAAACTTGGCCACCACGCAAACTATAACGGCCATTGACACAAAGCATTGCACAAATATCAACCTTAGGGAGCCCGACATATATACGGAAAATCATTAAAATATCGTGACATTTCATATATCTTTATCACGAAAAACTATTAAAAATATGAAATAAACTTGGCCACCATGGAAACTATAATGGCCAACGATACCAAACAATGCGCAAATATGAAACTTCAGGACGCCGACATATTTACAAAAAATCATTAAAATATCTTGATATTTAATATATCTTTATCACTAAAAACTATTAAAAGTTTTTAAAAACTTGGCCAGCACGGAAACTATAATGGCCACCGACACCAAAGAATTCACAAATATCAACCTTAAAAACCCCACCACATTTACAAAAAATCATTAATATATCGTGATATTTTATATATCTTTATCACGAAAAACTATTAAAAATATGATATAAACATGGCCACCATGGAAACTATAATGGCCACCGACACCAAACAATGCACAATTATCAACCTTAGGGAGCCCGACATATTTACAAAAAATCATTAAAATATAGTGATATTTTATATATCTTTATCACGAAAAACTATTAAAAATATGATATAAACTTGGCCACCATGGAAACTATAATGGCCACCGACACCAAACAATGCACAAATATCAACCATAAAAACCCCACCACATTTACAAAAAAAACATTAAAATATCGTGATATTTAATATATCTTTATCACGAAAAACTATTAAAAATATGATAAAAACTTGGCCACCAAGGAAACTATAATGGCCACGACACCAAACAATGCACAAATATCAACGTTAAAAACCCCACCACATTTACAAAAAATCATTAAAATATCGTGCTATTTAATATATCTTTATCACGAAAAACTATTAAAGATAAGATAAAAACTTGAACACCACGGAAACTATAATGGCAACCGACACCAAACAAAGCACAAATATCAACCTTAAGGAGCCCGACATATTTACAGAAAATCGTTAAAATATCGTGATTTTTAATATATCTTTATCACGAAAAACTATTAAAATATGATAAAGACTTGGCCACCACGGAGCCTATAATGGCCACCGACACCAAACAATGCACAAATATCAACCTTAGGGAGCCCGACATATTTACAAAAAATCATTAAAATATAGCGATATTTTATATATCTTTATCACGAAACACTATTAAAAATATGATATAAACTTGGCCACCATGGAAACTATAATGGCCACCGACACCAAACAATGCACAAATATCAACCATAAAAACCCCACCACATTTACAAAAAAAACATTAAAATATCGTGATATTTAATATATCTTTATCACGAAAAACTATTAAAAATATGATAAAAACTTGGCCACCACGGAAACTATAATGGCCACGGACACCAAACAATGCACAAATATCAACGTTAAAAACCCCACCACATTTACAAAAAATCATTAAAATATCGTGCTATTTAATATACCTTTATCACGAAAAACTATTAAAGATAAGATAAAAACTTGTACACCACGGAAACTGTAATGGCAACCGACACCAAACAAAGCACAAATATCAACCTTAAGGAGCCCGACATATTTACAGAAAATCGTTAAAATATCGTGATTTTTAATATATTTTTATCACGAAAAACTATTAAAAATATGATAAAGACTTGGCCACCACGGAGCCTATAATGGCCACCGACACCAAACAATGCACAAATATCAACCTTAGGGAGCCCGACATATTTACAAAAAATTATTAAAATATCTAATATTAAATATATCTTTATTACGAAAAAATATTAAAAATATATAAAAACTTGGCCACCACGGAAACTATAATGGCCACTGACACCAAACAATGCACAAATATCAAATTCTGGGACACCGAAATATTTACAAAAAAACATTAAAATATGGTGATATTTAATATATCTTTATCACGAAAAACTAATACAAATATGATAAAAACTTGGCCACCACGTTAACTATAATGACCACCGACACCAAACAATCCAAAAATACCAATCTTAGATAACCAGACATATTTACTAGAAATCATTAAAATATCGTGATATTTAATATATCTTTATTACGAAAAACTATTAAAAATATATAAAAACTTGGCCACTACGGAAAACAAAATGGCCACTGACACCAAACAATACACAAATGTCAAACCCTGGGACACCGACAAATTTACAAAAAACATTAAAATATCGTGATATTTAATATATATTTATCACGAAAAACTAATACAAATGTGATAAAAACTTGGCCACCACGGAAACTATAATGGTCACCGACACCAAACAATGCACAAATATGAAACTTGGGGACACCGACATATTTACAAAAAATCATTAAAATATCGTGATATTTAATATATCTTTATCACGAAAAATTATTAAAAATATATAAAAACTTGGCCACCGACACCAAACAATGCACACATATCAAACACCGGGACACAGACATATTTACAAAAAATCATTAAAATATCGTGAAATTTAGTACATCTTTATCACGAAAAACTATAAAAAATATGATAAAAACTTGGCCACCCCGGAAACTATAACCTCCACTAACACCAAACAATGCACATATATCAACCGAGAAAACCCCGACATATTTACGAGAAATCATTATAATATCGTGATATTTAATATATCTTTATCACGAAAAACGTTTAAAAATATGAGAAAAACTTGGCCACCACGCAAACTATAACGGCCATTGACACAAAGCATTGCACAAATATCAACCTTAGGGAGCCCGACATATATACGAAAAATCATTAAAATATCGTGACATTTCATATATCTTTATCACGAAAAACTATTAAAAATATGAAATAAACTTGGCCACCATGGAAACTATAATGGCCAACGATACCAAACAATGCGCAAATATGAAACTTCAGGACGCCGACATATTTACAAAAAATCATTAAAATATCTTGATATTTAATATATCTTTATCACTAAAAACTATTAAAAGTTTTTAAAAACTTGGCCAGCACGGAAACTATAATGGCCACCGACACCAAACAATTCACAAATATCAACCTTAAAAACCCCACCACATTTACAAAAAATCATTAATATATCGTGATATTTTATATATCTTTATCACGAAAAACTATTAAAAATATGATATAAACATGGCCACCATGGAAACTATAATGGCCACCGACACCAAACAATGCACAATTATCAACCTTAGGGAGCCCGACATATTTACAAAAAATCATTAAAATATAGTGATATTTTATATATCTTTATCACGAAAAACTATTAAAAATATGATATAAACTTGGCCACCATGGAAACTATAATGGCCACCGACACCAAACAATGCACAAATATCAACCATAAAAACCCCACCACATTTACAAAAAAAACATTAAAATATCGTGATATTTAATATATCTTTATCACGAAAAACTATTAAAAATATGATAAAAACTTGGCCACCACGGAAACTATAATGGCCACGACACCAAACAATGCACAAATATCAACGTTAAAAACCCCACCACATTTACAAAAAATCATTAAAATATCGTGCTATTTAATATATCTTTATCACGAAAAACTATTAAAGATAAGATAAAAACTTGAACACCACGGAAACTATAATGGCAACCGACACCAAACAAAGCACAAATATCAACCTTAAGGAGCCCGACATATTTACAGAAAATCGTTAAAATATCGTGATTTTTAATATATCTTTATCACGAAAAACTATTAAAATATGATAAAGACTTGGCCACCACGGAGCCTATAATGGCCACCGACACCAAACAATGCACAAATATCAACCTTAGGGAGCCCGACATATTTACAAAAAATCATTAAAATATCTTGATATTTAATATGTCTTTATCACGAAAAAATATTAAAAATATATAAAAACTTGGCCACCACGGAAACTATAATGGCCACTGACACCAAACAATGCACAAATGTCAAATCCTAGGACACCGAAATATTTACAAAAAAACATTAAAATATCGTGATATTTAATATATCTTTATCACGAAAAACTAATACAAATATGATAAAAACTTGGCCACCACGGAAACTATAATGACCACCGACACAAAACAACATACATATATCAACCTTAGGGAGCCCGACATATATGCGAAAAATCATTGAAATATCGTGATATTTAATATATCTTTAACACGAAAAACTATTAAAAATATGAAATAAACTTGGCCACCATGGAAACTATAATGGCCAACGACACAAAACAATGCAAAAATATGAAACTTCAGGACGCCGACATATTTACAAAAAATCATTAAAGTATTGTGATATTTAATATATCTTTATCACGAAAAACTATTAAAAATTCTTAAAAACTTGGCCACCACGGAAACTCTAATGGCCACCGACACCAAACAATGCACAAATATCAACTTTAAAAACCCCACCACATTTACAAAAAATCATTAAAATATCGTGATATTTTATATATCTTTATCAGGAAAAACTAATAAAAAAATGATAAAAACTTGGCCATCACGGAAATTATCATGGCCACCGACACCAAACTATCCACAAATAACGATCTTAGAAAAACAGACATATTTATAAAAAATCATTAAAATATCATGATATTTAATATATCTTTATCACGAAAAACTAATAAAAATATATAAAAATTTGCCACCACGGAAACTATAATGGCCACTGATACCAAACAATGCACAAATGTCAAACCCTGGAACGCCGACATATTTACAAAAAAACATTAAAATATCGTGATATTTAATATATCTTTATCACGAAAAACTAATACAAATATGATAAAAAACTTGGCCACCACGGAAACTATAATGACCACCGACACCAAACTATGCACAAATATGAAACTTCGGGACACCGACATATTTACAAAACATCATTAAAATATGATTAAAATATTGTGATATTTAATATATCTTTATCACGAAAAACTATTAAAAATTTTTAAAAACTTGGCCACCACGGAAACTCTAATGGCCACCGACACCAAACAATGCACAAATATCAACCTTAAAAACCCCACAACATTTACAAAAGGTCATTAAAATATCGTGATATTTTATATATCTTTATCAGGAAAAAATAATAAAAATATGATAAAAACTTGGCAACCACGGAAACTATCATGGCCACCGACACCAAACTATCCACAAATACCAATCTTAGAAAAAAAAACATATTTACAAAAAATGATTAAAATATCGTGATATTTAATATATCTTTATCACGAAAAACTAATAAAAATATATAAAAATTTGGCCACCACGGAAACTATAATGGCCACTGATACTAAACAATGCACAAATGTCAAACGCTGAAACGCCGACATATTTACAAAAAAACATTAAAATATCGTGATATTTAATATATCTTTATCACGAAAAACTAATACAAATATGATAAAAAACTTGGCCACCACGGAAACTATAATGGCCACCGACACCAAACAACAAACAAATATCAACCTTAGGGAGCCCGTCATATATACGAAAAATCATTGAAATATCGTGATATTTGATATATCTTTATCATTAAAAACTATTAAAAATATGAAATAAACTTGGCCACCATGGAAACTATAATGGCCAACGACACCAAACAATGCACAAATATGAAACTTCAGGACGCCGACATATTTACGAAAAATCATTAAAATATCGTGATATTTAATATATCTTTATCACGAAAAACTATTAAAAATATGATAAAAACTTGGCCACCACGGAAACTATAATGGCCACCGACACCAAACAATGCACAAATATCAACCTTAGGGAGCCCGACATATTTACAAAAAATCATTAAAATATCTTGATATTTAATATGTCTTTATCACGAAAAAATATTAAAAATATATAAAAACTTGGCCACCACGGAAACTATAATGGCCACTGACACCAAACAATGCACAAATGTCAAACGCTGAAACGCCGACATATTTACAAAAAAACATTAAAATATCGTGATATTTAATATATCTTTATCACGAAAAACTAATACAAATATGATAAAAACTTGGCCACCACGGAAACTATAATGACCACCGACACAAAACAACATACATATATCAACCTTAGGGAGCCCGACATATATGCGAAAAATCATTGAAATATCGTGATATTTAATATATCTTTAACACGAAAAACTATTAAAAATATGAAATAAACTTGGCCACCATGGAAACTATAATGGCCAACGACACAAAACAATGCAAAAATATGAAACTTCAGGACGCCGACATATTTACAAAAAATCATTAAAGTATTGTGATATTTAATATATCTTTATCACGAAAAACTATTAAAAATTCTTAAAAACTTGGCCACCACGGAAACTCTAATGGCCACCGACACCAAACAATGCACAAATATCAACTTTAAAAACCCCACCACATTTACAAAAAATCATTAAAATATCGTGATATTTTATATATCTTTATCAGGAAAAACTAATAAAAAAATGATAAAAACTTGGCCATCACGGAAATTATCATGGCCACCGACACCAAACTATCCACAAATAACGATCTTAGAAAACAGACATATTTATAAAAAATCATTAAAATATCATGATATTTAATATATCTTTATCACGAAAAACTAATAAAAATATATAAAAATTTGCCACCACGGAAACTTTAATGGCCACTGATACCAAACAATGCACAAATGTCAAACCCTGGAACGCCGACATATTTACAAAAAAACATTAAAATATCGTGATATTTAATATATCTTTATCACGAAAAACTAATACAAATATGATAAAAAACTTGGCCACCACGGAAACTATAATGACCACCGACACCAAACTATGCACAAATATGAAACTTCGGGACACCGACATATTTACAAAACATCATTAAAATATGATTAAAATATTGTGATATTTAATATATCTTTGTCACGAAAAACTATTAAAAATTTTTAAAAACTTGGCCACCACGGAAACTCTAATGGCCACCGACACCAAACAATGCACAAATATCAACCTTAAAAACCCCACAACATTTACAAAAGGTCATTAAAATATCGTGATATTTTATATATCTTTATCAGGAAAAAATAATAAAAATATGATAAAAACTTGGCAACCACGGAAACTATCATGGCCACCGACACCAAATTATCCACAAATACCAATCTTACAAAAAAAGACATATTTACAAAAAATCATTAAAATATCGTGATATTTAATATATCTTTATCACGAAAAACTAAAAAAAATATATAAAAATTTGGCCACCACGGAAACTATAATGGCCACTGATACTAAACAATGCACAAATGTCAAACGCTGAAACGCCGACATATTTACAAAAAAACATTAAAATATCGTGATATTTAATATATCTTTATCATTAAAAACTATTAAAAATATGAAATAAACTTGGCCACCATGGAAACTATAATGGCCAACGACACCAAACAATGCACAAATATGAAACTTCAGGACGCCGACATATTTACGAAAAATCATTAAAATATCGTGATATTTAATATATCTTTATCACGAAAAACTATTAAAAATATGATAAAAACTTGGCCACCACGGAAACTATAATGGCCACCGACACCAAACAACAAACAAATATCAACCTTAGGGAGCCCGTCATATATACGAAAAATCATTGAAATATCGTGATATTTGATATATCTTTATCATTAAAAACTATTAAAAATATGAAATAAACTTGGCCACCATGGAAACTATAATGGCCAACGACACCAAACAATGCACAAATATGAAACTTCAGGACGCCGACATATTTACGAAAAATCATTAAAATATCGTGATATTTAATATATCTTTATCACGAAAAACTATTAAAAATATGATAAAAACTTGGCCACCACGGAAACTATAATGGCTACTGACACCAAACAATGCACAAATGTCAAACCCTAGGACGCCGACATATTTTCAAAAAATCATTAAAATATCGTGATATATAATATATCTTTATCACGGAAAAATTTTAAAAATATGATAAAAACTTGGCCACCACGGAAACTATAATGGCCACCGACACCAAACAATGCACAAATGTCAAACTTCGGGACGCCGACACATTTGAAAAAAATCATTAAAATATCGTGATATTTAATATATTTTTATCACGAAAAACTATTAAAAATTTTTAAAAACTTAGCCACCACGGAAACTATAACTTCCACGAACACCAAAAAATGCACAAATATCAACCGAGAAACCCCGACATATTTACAAAAAATCATTAAAATATCGTGATATTTAATATATCTTTATCATTAAAAACTATTAAAAATATGATAAAGACTTGGCCACCACGGAAACTATAATTGCCACCGACACCAAACAACAAACAAATATCAACCTTAGGGAGCCCGGCATATATACGAAAAATCATTAAAATATCGTGATATTTGATATATCTTTATCACGAAAAACTATTAAAAATATGAAATAAACTTGGCCACCATGGAAACTATAATGGCCAACGACACCAAACAATGCACAAATATGAAACCTCAGGACGCCGACATATTTGCGAAAAATCATTAGAATATCTTGATATTTAATATATCTTTATCACGAAAAACTATTTAAAATATTATATAAACTTGGGCACCATGGAAACTATAATGGCCACCGACACCGAACAATGCACAATTATCAACCTTAGGGATCCCGACATATTTACAAAAAATCATTAAAATATCGTGATATTTTATATATCTTTATCACGTAAAACTATTAAAAATATGATATAAACTAGGCCACCACGGAAACTATAATGGCCACCGACACCAAACAACGCACAAATATCAACCTTGAAGAAAGCGACATATTTACAAGAAATCGTTAAAATATCGTGATATTTAATATATCTTTATCACGAAAAACTTTAAAAAATATGATAAAAACTTGGCCCCCACGGAAACTATAATGGCTACTGACACCAAACAATGCACAAATGTCAAACCCCTGGGACACCGACATATTTTCAAAAAATCATTAAAATATCGTGATATTTAATATATGTTTATCACGGAAAAATTTTAAAAATATGATAAAAACTTGGCCACCACGGAAACTATAGTGGCCACCGACACCAAACAATGCACAAATGTCAAACTTCGGGACGCCGACACATTTACAAAAAATCATTAAAATATCGTGATATTTAATATATCTTTATCACGACAAACTACTAAAAAATTTTAAAAACTAAGCCACCACGGAAACTATAATGGCCACCGACACCAAACAATGCACAAATATCAACCATAAAAACCCCACCTCATTTAAAAAAATCATTAAAATATCGTGATATTTAATATATCTTTTTCACGAAAAACTATAAAAAATAAGATAAAAACTTGGCCACCACGGAAACTATAATTTCCACCAACACCAAACAATGCACAAATATCAACCGAGAAAAACCCGACATATTTACAAAAAATTATTAAAATATCGTTATATTTAATATATCTTTATCACGATAACTATTAAAAATGTGATAAAGACTTGGCCACCACGGAAACTATAATGGCTACCGACACCAAACAACGCACGAATATCAAACTTAGGGAGCCCGACATATATACAAAAAATCATTAAAATATCGTGATATTTAATATATCTCTATCACGAAAAACTATTAAAAATATGAAATAAACTTGGCCACCATGGAAACTATAATGGCCAACGACACCAAACAATGCACAAATATCAAACTTCAGGACGCCGACATATTTACAAAAAATCATTAAAATATTGTGATATTTAATATATATTTATCACGAAAAACTATTAAAAATATGATAAAGACGTGGCCACCACGGAAACTATAATGGCCACCGACAGCAAACAATGCACAAATATCAACCATAAAAACCCCACCACATTTACAAAAAATCATTAAAATATCGTGATATTTAATATATCTTTATCACGAAAAACTATTAAAAATAAGATAAAAACTTGGGCACCACGGAAACTATAATGGCCACCGACACCAAACAATCCACTAATATCAACCTTAGATAACCCGACAAATTTACTAGAAATCATTAATATGTCGTGATATTTAATAAATCATTATCACGAAAAACTATTAAAAATATGATATAAACTTGGCCACCATGGAAACTATAATGGCCACCTACACCAAACAATGCACAATTATCAACCTTTGGGAGCCAGACATATTTGCAAAAAATCATTAAAATATAGTGATATTTAATATATCTTTATCACGAAAAACTATTAAAAATATGACAAAAACTTGGCCACCACGGAAACTATCATGACCACCGACACCAACAAACGCACAAATATCAACCGTGAGGACCCCGACATATTTGCAAAAGATCATTAAAATATCGTGATATTAAATATATCTTTATCACGAAAAACTATTAAAAATATGAAAACACTTGGCCACCATTGAAACTATAATGGCCAGCAACACCAAAAAATGCAGAAATATCAACCTTCTGGACCCCCACATATTTACAAAAAAACATTAAAATATCGTGATATTTAATATATTTTTATCACGAAAAACTATTAAAAATTAGAAAAAACTTGGCCACCATTGAAACTATAATAGCCACCAACACCAAAAAATGCAGAAATATCAACCTTCTGGACCCCCACAAATTCACAAAAAATCATTAAAATATCGTGATATTTAATATATCTCTATCACGAAAAACTATTAAAAATAAGAAAAAACTTGGCCACCACGGAAACTATAACGGCCACCAACACCAAAAATGCACAAATATCAACCGTGAAGACCCCGACATATTTACAAAAAATCATTAAAATATCGTGATATTTAATATATCTTTATCGCGAAAAACTATTAAATATAAGATAAAAACTTGGCCACCGCGGAAACTATAATGGCCACCGACACCAAACAACGCACAAATATCAACCTTAGGAAGCCCGACATATATACGAAAAATCATTAAAATATCGTGATATTTAATATATCTTTATCACGAAAAACTATTAAAAATATGAAATAAACTTGGCCAGCATGGAAACTATAATGGCCAACGACACCAAACAATGCACAAATATCAAACTTCAAGACTCCGACATATTTACAAAAAATCATTAAAATATTGTGATATTTAATATATCTTTATCACGAAAAACTATTAAAAATATGATAAAGACTTGGCCACCACAGAAACTATAATGGCCACCGACACCAAACAATGCACAAATATCAACCATAAAAACCCCACCCTCTTACAAAAAATCATTAAAATATCGTGATATTTAATATATCTTTATCACGAAAAACTATTAAAAGTAAGATAAAAAATTGCCCACCACGGAAACTATAATGGCCACCGACACCAAACAATGCACACATATCAAACCCCGGGACACCGACATATTTACAAAAAATCATTAAAATATCGTGATATTTAATATATCTTTATCACGAAATACTATTAAAAATAAGATAAAAACTTGGGCACCACGGAAACTATAATGGCCACCGACACCAAACAATCCACTAATATCAACCTTAGAGAACCCGACAAATTTGCTAGAAATCATTAATATATCGTGATATTTAATAAATCATTATCACGAAAAACTATTAAAAATATGATATAAACTTGGCCACCATGGAAACTATAATGGCCACCGACACCAAACAATGCACAATTATCAACCTTTGGGAGCCCGACATATTTACAAGAAATCATTAAAATATAGTGATCTATTATATAAAAGAGAACGCAAAAATCCTTTGTTAGCTCATCACGCTAATACGGCTGAACCAATTTCTCTCATTTTTGGGGGGTTATTAGGATTTGGACCCTAGATGGTTTTTATCATATCACTTTAATTTTTAATTACCAGTGTCTTGAGATAATTGACCATTCAAGTGTCCATAACGTACAAATCCTTTGTTAGTTCATCATAGGTATAAAAATAAACGTATTTATATGCAACCCGCATGACCGTGTCACTCGGCGGGTTAACATAAATGGCAGGCGATATAATGTTAACATTTACTGCAAACTACTATGGTTTTTATCATATCACTTGAAAGAGAAAAAGTAAAAATTATCTAAGTAACAAAGTTTATTGCGTTCCGGGGTGACCGCAGCGAAGCGGGGTGAACGCTGCTAGTATTTAATATATCTTTATCACGAAAAACTATTAAAAATATGATAAAAACTTGGCCAAAACGGAAACTATCATGACCACCGACACCAACAAAAGCACAAATATCAACCGTGAGAACCCCGACATATTTGCAAAAGATCATTAAAATATCGTGATATTAAATATATCTTTATCACGAAAAACTATTAAAAATATCAAAACACTTGGACACCATTGAAACTATAATGGCCAGCAACACCAAAAAATGCAGAAATATCAACCTTCTGGACCCCCACATATTTACAAAAAATCATTAAAATATCGTAATATTTAATATATTTTTATCACGAAAAACTATTAGAAATTAGAAAAAACTTGGCCACCATTGAAACTATAATAGCCACCAACACCAAAAAATGCAGAAATATCAACCTTCTGGACCCCCACAAATTCACAAAAAATCATTAAAATATCGTGATATTTAATATATCTCTATCACGAAAAACTATTAAAAAAAAGAAAAAACTTGGCCACCACGGAAACTATAACGGCCACCAACACCAAAAATGCACAAATATCAACCGTGAAGACCCCGACATATTTACAAAAAATCATTAAAATATCGTGATATTTAATATATCTTTATCGCGAAAAACTATTAAAAATAAGATAAAAACTTGGCCACCGCGGAAACTATAATGGCCACCGACACCAAACAACGCACAAATATCAACCTTAGGAAGCCCGACATATATACGAAAAATCATTAAAATATCGTGATATTTAATATATCTTTATCACGAAAAACTATTAAAAATATGAAATAAAATTGGCCAGCATGGAAACTATAATGGCCAACGACACCAAACAATGCACAAATATCAAACTTCAAGACTCCGACATATTTACAAAAAATCATTAAAATATTGTGATATTTAATATATCTTTATCACGAAAAACTATTAAAAATATGATAAAGACTTCGCCACCACAGAAACTATAATGGCCACCGACACCAAACAATGCACAAATATCAACCATAAAAACCCCACCACATTTACAAAAAATCATTAAAATATCGTAGTATTTAATATATCTTTATCACGAAAAACTATTAAAAATAAGATAAAAAATTGCCCACCACGGAAACTATAATGGCCACCGAAACCAAACAATGCACACATATCAAACCCTGGGACACCGACATATTTACAAAACATGATTAAAATATCGTGATATTTAATATATCTTTATCACGAAAAATTATTAAAAATATATAAAAACTTGGCCACCACAGAAACTGTAATGGCCACCGACACCAAACAATGCACACATAAAAAACCCCGGGACACCAACATATTTACAAAAAATCATTAAAATATCGTGAAATTTAATACATCTTTATCACGAAAAACTATTAAAAATAAGATAAAAACTTGGCCACTACTGATACTATAATGGCCACCGACACCAAACAATACACTAATATCAACCTTAGATAACCCGACAAATTTACTAGAAATCATTAATATATCGTGATGTTTAATAAATCATTATCACGAAAAACTATTAAAAATATGATATAAACTTGGCCACCATGGAAACTATAATGGCCACCGACACCAAACAATGCACAATTATCAACCTTTGGGAGCCCGATATATTTACAAAAAATCATAAATATAGTGATATTTAATATATCTTTATCACGAAAAACTATTAAAAATATGATAAAAACTTGGCCATCCCGGAAACTATAACTTCCACCAACACCAAACAATGCACAAATATCAACCGAGAAAACTTCGACATATTTACAAAAAATCATTAAAATATAGTGATATTTAATAAATCTTTATCACGGAAAACTATTAAAAATATGATATAAACTTGGCCACCATGGAAACTATAATGGCCAATGACACCAAACAATGCAGAAATATCAACCTTCTGGACCCCCACATATTTACAAAAAATCATTAAAATATCGTGATATTTAATATATTTTTATCACGAAAAACTATTAAAAATATGAAAAAACTTGGCCACCATTGAAACTATAATGGCCACCAACACCAAAAAATGCAGAAATATCAACCTTCTGGACCCCCACAAATTTACAAAAAATCATTAAAATATCGTGATATTTAATATATCTCTATCACAAAAAACTATTAAAAATAAGAAAAAACTTGGCCACCACGGAAACTATAACGGCCACCAACACCAAAAATGCACAAATATCAACCGTGAGGACCCCGACATATTTACAAAAAATCATTAAAATATCGTGATATTTAATATATCTTTATCGCAAAAACTATTAAAAATAAGATAAAAACTTGGCCACCGCGGAAACATTAATGGCCACCGACACATACAACGCACAAATATAAACCTTAGGAAGCCCGACATATATACGAAAAATCATTAAAATATCGTGATATTTAATATATCTTTATCACGAAAAACTATTAAAAATATGAAATAAACTTGGCCAGCATGGAAACTTTAATGGCCAACGACACCAAACAATGCACAAATATCAAACTTCAAGACTCCGACATATTTACAAAAAATCATTAAAATATTGTGATATTTAATATATCTTTATCACGAAAAACTATTAAAAATAAGATAAAAAATTGCCCACCACGGAAACTATAATGGCCACCGACACCAAACAATGCACACATATCAAACCCCTGGACACCGACATATTTACAAAACATGATTAAAATATCGTGATATTCAATGTATCTTTATCACGAAAAATTATTAAAAATATATAAAAACTTGGCCACCACGGAAACTGTAATGGCCCCCGACACCAAACAATGCACACATATCAAACCCCGAAACACCGACATATTTACAAAAAATCATTAAAATATCGTGAAATTTAATACATCCTTATCACGAAAAACTATGAAAAATAAGATAAAAACTTGGCCACCACGGAAACTATAATGGCCACCGACACCAAACAATCCACTAATATCAACCTTAGATAACCCGACAAATTTTCTAGAAATCATTAACATATCGTGATATTTAATACATCTTTATCACGAAAAACTATTAAAAATAAGATAAAAACTTCGCCACCATGGAAACTATAATGGCCACCGACACCAAACAATGCACAATTATCAACCTTTGGGAGCCCGATATATTTACAAAAAAATCATCAAAATATAGTGATATTTAATTTATCTTTATCACGAAAAAGTATTAAAAATATGATAAAAACTTGGCCACCACGGAAACTATCATGGCCACCGAGACCAACAAACGCACAAATTTCAACCGTGAGGACCCCGACATATTTGCAAAAGATCATTAAAATATCGTGATATTTAATATATCTTTATCACGAAAAACTATTAAAAATATGAAAAAACTTGGCCACCATTAAAAATATAATGGCCAGCAACACCAAAAAATGCAGAAATATCAACCTTCTGGACCCCCACATATTTACAAAGAATCATTAAAATATCGTGATATTTAATATATTTTTATCACGAAAAACCATGAAAAATATGAAAAAACTTGGCCACCATTGAAACTATAACGGCCACCAACACCAAAAATGCACAAATATCAACCGTGAGGACCCCGACATATTTACAAAAAATCATTAAAATATCGTGATATTTAATATATCTTTATCGCGAAAAACTATTAAAAATAAGATAAAAACTTGGCGAGCATGGAAACTGTAATCGCCACCGACACCAAACAATGCACACATATCAAACCCCGGGACACCGACATATTTACAAAAAATCATTAAAATATCGTGAAATTTAATACATCTTTATGACGAAAAACTATAAAAAATATGATAAAGACTTGGCCACCACGGAAACTTTAATGGCCACCGACACCAAACAACAAACAGATATCAACCTTAGGGAGCCCGTCATATACACGAAAAATCATTAAAATAGCGTGATATTTGATATATCTTTATCACGAAAAACTATTAAAAATATGAAATAAACTTGGCCACCATGGAAACTATAATGGCCACCGACACCAAACAATGCACAAATATCAACCATAAAAACCCCACCTCATTTACAAAAAATCATTAAAATATCGTGATATTTAATATATCTTTATCACGAAAAACTATAAAAAATAAGATAAAAACTTGGCCACCACGGAAACTATAATTTCCACCAACACCAAACAATGCACAAATATCAACCGAGAAAACCTTGACATATTTACAAAAAATTATTAAAATATCGTTATATTTAATATATCTTTATCACGAAAAACTATTAAAAATATGATAAAGACTTGGCCACCACGGAAACTATAATGGCCACCGACACCAAACAATGCACAAATATCAACCTTAGGGAGCCCGACATATATACGAAAAATCATAAAATATCGTGATATTTAATACATCTTTATCACGAAAAACTATTAAAAATATGAAGAAACTTGGCCACCATTGAAACTATAATGGCCAGCAACACCAAAGAATGCAGAAATATCAACCTTCTGGACCCCCACATATTTACAGAAAATCATTAAAATATCGTGATATTTAATATATTTTTATCACGAAAAACTATTAAAAATATGAAAAAACTTGGCCACCATTGAAACTATAATGGCCACCAACACCAAAAAATGCAGAAATATCAACCTTCTGGACCCCCACATATTTACAAAAAATCATTAAATATCGTGATATTTAATATATCTCTATCAAGAAAAACTATTAAAAATAAGTAAAAACTTGGCCACCACGAAAACTATAACGGCCACCAACACCAAAAATGCGCAAATATCAACCTTGAGGACCCCGACATATTTACAAAAAATCATTAAAATATCGTGATATTTAATATATCTTTATCGCCAAAAACTATTAACAATAAGATAAAAACTTGGCCACCACGGAACCTATAATGGCAACCGACACCAAACAATGCACAAATATCAACCATAAAAACCCCACCACATTTACAAAAAATCATTAAAATATCGTGATATATAATATATCTTTATCACGAAAAACTATTAAAAATAATATAAAAATTGCCCACCAGGGAAACTATAATGGCCACCGACACCAAACAATGCACACATATCAATCC
The DNA here is from genome assembly GCF_964235325.1 of Thermobia domestica. NCBI lineage: Eukaryota > Metazoa > Arthropoda > Insecta > Zygentoma > Lepismatidae > Thermobia > Thermobia domestica. Next base: position 89,251,200 of record NC_137465.1, read on the forward strand.
CCGGGACACCGACATATTTACAAAACATCATTAAAATATCGTGATATTTAATATATCTTTATCACGAAAAACTATTAAAAATATGATAAAGACTTCGCCACCACAGAAACTATAATGGCCACCGACACCAAACAATGCACAAATATCAACCATAAAAACCCCACCACATTTACAAAAAATCATTAAAATATCGTAATATTTAATATATCTTTATCACGAAAAACTATTAAAAATAAGATAAAAAATTGCCCACCACGGAAACTATAATGGCCACCGAAACCAAACAATGCACACATATCAAACCCTGGGACACCGACATATTTACAAAACATGATTAAAATATCGTGATATTTAATATATCTTTATCACGAAAAATTATTAAAAATATATAAAAACTTGGCCACCACAGAAACTGTAATGGCCACCGACACCAAACAATGCACACATATAAAACCCCGGGACACCGACATATTTACAAAAAATCATTAAAATATCGTGAAATTTAATACATCTTTATCACGAAAAACTATTAAAAATAAGATAAAAACTTGGCCACTACTGATACTATAATGGCCACCGACACCAAACAATCCACTAATATCAACCTTAGATAACCCGACAAATTTACTAGAAATCATTAATATATCGTGATATTTAATAAATCATTATCACGAAAAACTATTAAAAATATGATATAAACTTGGCCACCATGGAAACTATAATGGCCACCGACACCAAACAATGCACAATTATCAACCTTTGGGAGCCCGATATATTTACAAAAAATCATAAATATAGTGATATTTAATATATCTTTATCACGAAAAACTATTAAAAATATGATAAAAACTTGGCCATCCCGGAAACTATAACTTCCACCAACACCAAACAATCCACAAATATCAACCGAGAAAACTTCGACATATTTACAAAAAATCATTAAAATATAGTGATATTTAATAAATCTTTATCACGGAAAACTATTAAAAATATGATATAAACTTGGCCACCATGGAAACTATAATGGCCAATGACACCAAACAATGCAGAAATATCAACCTTCTGGACCCCCACATATTTGCAAAAAATCATTAAAATATCGTGATATTTAATATATTTTTATCACGAAAAACAATTAAAAATATGAAAAAACTTGGCCACCATTGAAACTATAATGGCCACCAACACCAAAAAATGCAGAAATATCAACCTTCTGGACCCCCACAAATTTACAAAAAATCATTAAAATATCGTGATATTTAATATATCTCTATCACAAAAAACTATAAAAAATAAGAAAAAACTTGGCCACCACGGAAACTATAACGGCCACCAACACCAAAAATGCACAAATATCAACCGTGAGGACCCCGACATATTTACAAAAAATCATTAAAATATCGTGATATTTAATATATCTTTATCGCAAAAACTATTAAAAATAAGATAAAAACTTGGCCACCGCGGAAACATTAATGGCCACCGACACATACAACGCACAAATATAAACCTTAGGAAGCCCGACATATATACGAAAAATCATTAAAATATCGTGATATTTAATATATCTTTATCACGAAAAACTATTAAAAATATGAAATAAACTTGGCCAGCATGGAAACTTTAATGGCCAACGACACCAAACAATGCACAAATATCAAACTTCAAGACTCCGACATATTTACAAAAAATCATTAAAATATTGTGATATTTAATATATCTTTATCACGAAAAACTATTAAAAATATTTTAAAGACTTGGCCACCGCAGAAACTATAATGGCCACCGACACCAAACAATGCACAAATATCAACCATAAAAACCCCACCACATTTACAAAAAATCATTAAAATATCGTGATATTTAATATATCTTTATCACGAAAAACTATTAAAAATAAGATAAAAAATTGCCCACCACGGAAACTATAATGGCCACCGACACCAAACAATGCACACATATCAAACCCCTGGACACCGACATATTTACAAAACATGATTAAAATATCGTGATATTCAATGTATCTTTATCACGAAAAATTATTAAAAATATATAAAAACTTGGCCACCACGGAAACTGTAATGGCCCCCGACACCAAACAATGCACACATATCAAACCCCGAAACACCGACATATTTACAAAAAATCATTAAAATATCGTGAAATTTAATACATCCTTATCACGAAAAACTATTAAAAATAAGATAAAAACTTGGCCACCACGGAAACTATAATGGCCACCGACACCAAACAATCCACTAATATCAACCTTAGATAACCCGACAAATTTTCTAGAAATCATTAACATATCGTGATATTTAATACATCCTTATCACGAAAAACTATTAAAAATAAGATAAAAACTTCGCCACCATGGAAACTATAATGGCCACCGACACCAAACAATGCACAATTATCAACCTTTGGGAGCCCGATATATTTACAAAAAAATCATCAAAATATAGTGATATTTAATATATCTTTATCACGAAAAAGTATTAAAAATATGATAAAAACTTGGCCACCACGGAAACTATCATGGCCACCGAGACCAACAAACGCACAAATTTCAACCGTGAGGACCCCGACATATTTGCAAAAGATCATTAAAATATCGTGATATTTAATATATCTTTATCACGAAAAACTATTAAAAATATGAAAAAACTTGGCCACCATTAAAAATATAATGGCCAGCAACACCAAAAAATGCAGAAATATCAACCTTCTGGACCCCCACATATTTACAAAGAATCATTAAAATATCGTGATATTTAATATATTTTTATCACGAAAAACCATGAAAAATATGAAAAAACTTGGCCACCATTGAAACTATAACGGCCACCAACACCAAAAATGCACAAATATCAACCGTGAGGACCCCGACATATTTACAAAAAATCATTAAAATATCGTGATATTTAATATATCTTTATCGCGAAAAACTATTAACAATAAGATAAAAACTTGGCCACCACGGAACCTATAATGGCAACCGACACCAAACAATGCACAAATATCAACCATAAAAACCCCACCACATTTACAAAAAATCATTAAAATATCGTGATATTTAATATATCTTTATCACGAAAAACTATTAAAAATAATATAAAAATTGCCCACCAGGGAAACTATAATGGCCACCGACACCAAACAATGCACACATATCAATCCCCGGGACACCGACATATTTACAAAACATCATTAAAATATCGTGATATTTAATATATCTTTATCACGAAAAATTATTAAAAATATATAAAACTTGGCCACCACGGAAAATTTAATGGCCACCGACACCAAACAGTGCACACATATCAAACCCCGGGACACCGACATATTTACAAAAAATCATTAAAATATCGTGAAATTTAATACATCTTTATCACGAAAAACTATTAAAAATATGATAAAGACTTTGCCACCACGGAAACTATAATGGCCACCGACACCAAACAACAAACAGATATCAACCTTAGGGAGCCCGTCATATATACGAAAAATCATTAAAATATCGTGATATTTGACATATCTTTATCACGAAAAACTATTAAAAATATGAAATAAACTTGGCCACCATGGAAACTATCATGGCCACCGACACCAAACAATGCACAAATATCAACCATAAAAACGCCACGTCATTTACAAAAAATCATTAAAATATCGTGATATTTAATATATCTTTATCACGAAAAACTATAAAAAATAGATAAAAACTTGGCCACCACGGAAACTATAATTTCCACCAACACAAACAATGCACAAATATCAAACGAGAAAACCCCGACATATTTACAAAAAATTATTAAAATATCGTTATATTTAATATATCTTTATCACGAAAAACTAGTAAAAATATGATAAAGACTTGGCCACCACGGTAACTATAATGGCCACCGACACCAAACAACGCACAAATATCAACCTTAGGGATCCCGACAAATATACAAAAAATCATTAAAATATCGTGATATTTAATACATCTTTATCACGAAAAACTATTAAAAATATGAAATAACTTGGCCACCACGGAAACTATAATGGCCACCGACACCAAACAATCCACAAATATCAATGGTTAGACAATCCGACACATTTACAAAAAATCATTAAAATATCGTGATATTTAATATATCTTTATCACGAAAAACTAAAAAATATGATAAAACTTGGCCACCACGGAAACTATAATGACCACCGACACCAAACAATGCACAAATATGAAACTTCGGGACATCGACATAATTACAGAACATGATTAAAAGATCGTGATATTTAATATATCTTTATCACGAAAAATTATTAAAAATATATAAAAACTTGGCCACCACGGAAACTGTAATGGCCACCGACACCAAACAATGCACACAAATCAAACCCCGGACACCGACATATTTACAAAAAAACATTAAAATATCGTGAAATTTAATACATCTTTATCACGAAAAACTATTAAAAATATGAGAAACTTGGCCACCATTGAAACTATAATGGCCAGCAACACCAAAAAATGCAGAAATATCAACCTTCTGGACCCCACATATTTGCAAAAAATCATTAAAATATCGTGATATTTAATAATTTTTATCACGAAAAACTATTAAAAATATGAAAAAACTTGGCCACCATTGAAACTATAATGGCCAGCAGCACCAAAAAATGCAGAAATATCAACCTTTTGGACCCCCACATATTTACAAAATATCATTAAAATATCGTGATATTTAATATATCTCTATCACGAAAAACTATTAAAATATGATAAAGACTTGGCCACCAGGGAAACTATAATGGCCACCGACAGCAAACAATGCACAAATATCAACCATAAAAACCTCACCACATTACAAAAAATCATTAAAATATCGTGATATTTAATATATCTTTATCACGAAAAACTATTAAAAATAAGATAAAAACTTGGCCACCATGGAAACTATAATAGCCACCGACACCAAACAATCCACTAATATCAACCTTAGATAACCCGACATATTTACTAGAAATCATTAATATATCGTGATATTTAATAAATCTTTATCACGAAAAACTATTAAAAATAAGAAATAAACTTGGCCACCATAGAAACTATAATGGCCACCGACACCAAACAATGCACAAATATCAACCATAAAAACCCCACCTCATTTACAAAAAATCATTAAAATATCGTGATATTTAACATATCTTTATCACGAAAAACTATAAAAAATAAGATAAAAACTTGGCCACCACGGAAACTATAATTTCCGCCAACACCAAACAATGCACAAATATCAACCGAGAAAACCTTGACATATTTACAAAAAATTATTAAAATATCGTTATATTTAATATATCTTTATCACGAAAAACTATTAAAAATATGATAAAGACTTGGCCACCACGGAAACTATAACGGCCACCGACACCAAACAACGCACAAATATCAACCTTAGGGAGCCCGACATATATACGAAAAATCATTAAAATATCATGATATTTAATATATCTTTATCACGAAAAACTATTAAAAATATGAAATAAACTTGGCCAGCATGGAAACTATAATGGCCAAAGACACCAAACAATGCACAAATATCAAACTTCAAGACTACGACATATTTACAAAAAATCATCAAAATATTGTGATATTTAATATATCTTTATCACGAAAAACTATTAAAAATATGATAAAGACTTGGCCACCACAGAAACAATAATGGCCACCGAAACCAAACAATGCACAAATATCAACCATAAAAACCCCACCACATTTAAAAAAAATCATTAAAATATCGTGATATTTAATATATCTTTATCACGAAAAACTATTAAAAATAAGATAAAAAATTGCCCAAGAGGGAAACTATAATGGCCACCGACACCAAACAATGCACACATATCAATCCCCGGGACACCGACATATTTACAAAACATCATTAAAATATCGTGATATTTAATATATCTTTATCACGAAAAATTATTAAAAATATATAAAAACTTGGCCACCACGGAAAATGTAATGGCCACTGACACCAAACAGTGCACACATATCAAACCCCGGGACACCGACATATTTACAAAAAATCATTAGAATATCGTGAAATTTAATACATCTTTATCACGAAAAACTATTAAAAATATGATAAAGACTTGGCCACCACGGAAACTATAATGGCCACCGAATCCAAAAAACAAACAGATATCAACCTTAGGGAGCCCGTCATATATACGAAAAATCATTAAAATATCGTGATATTTGACATATCTTTATCACGAAAAACTATTAAAAATATGAAATAAACTTGGCCACCATGGAAACTATCATGGCCACCGACACCAAACAATGCACAAATATCAACCATAAAAACCCCACCTCATTTACAAAAAATCATTAAAATATCGTGATATTTAATATATCTTTATCACGAAAAACTATAAAAAATAAGATAAAAACTTGGCCACCACGGAAACCATAATTTCCACCAACACCAAACAATGCACAAATATCAACCGAGAAAACCCCGACATATTTACAAAAAATTATTAAAATATCGTTATATTTAATATATCTTTATCACGAAAAACTATTAAAAATATGATAAAGACTTGGCCACCACGGAAACTATAATGGCCACCGACACCAAACAACGCACAAATATCAACCTTAGGGATCCCGACACATATACAAAAAATCATTAAACTATCGTGATATTTAATATATCTTTATCACGAAAAACTATTAAAAATATGAAATAAACTTGGCCACCACGGAAACTATAATGGCCACCGACACCAAACAATCCACAAATATCAATGTTAGACAATCCGACACATTTACAAAAAATCATTAAAATATCGTGATATTTAATATATCTTTATCACGAAAAACTTTAAAAAATATGATAAAAACTTGGCCACCACGGAAACTATAATGACCACCGACACCAAACAATGCACAAATATGAAACCTCGGGACATCGACATAATTACAGTAACATGATTAAAAGATCGTGATATTTAATATATCTTTATCACGAAAAATTATTAAAAATATATAAAAACTTGGCCACCACGGAAACTGTAATGGCCACCGACACCAAACAATGCACACAAATCAGACCCCGGGACACAGACATATTTACAAAAAAACATTAAAATATCGTGAAATTTAATACATCTTTATCACGAAAAACTATTAAAATATGAAAAAACTTGGCCACCATTGAAACTATAATGGCCAGCAACACCAAAAAATGCAGAAATATCAACCTTCTGTACCCCCACATATTTGCAAAAAATCATTAAATATCGTGATATTTAATATATTTTATCACGAAAAACTATTAAAAATATGAAAAAACTTGGCCACCATTGAAACTATAATGGCCAGCAACACCAAAAAATGCAGAAATATCAACCTTCTGGACCCCCACATATTTACAAAATATCATTAAAATATCGTGATATTTAATATATCTCTATCACGAAAAACTATTAAAAATATGATAAAGACTTGGCCACCAGGGAAACTATAATGGCCACCGACAGCAAAACAATGCGAAAAATATCAACCATAAAAACCTCACCACATTTACAAAAAAATCATTAAAATATCGTGATATTTAATATATCATTATCACGAAAAACTATTAAAGATAAGATAAAAACTTGGCCACCACGGAAACTATAATGGCCCACCGACACCAAACAATCCACTAATATCAACCTTAGATAACCCGACATATTTACTAGAATCATTAATATATCGTGATATTTAATAAATCTTTATCACGAAAAACTATTAAAAATATGAAATAAACATGGCCACCATGGAAACTATAATGGCCACCGACACCAAACAATCCACAAATATCAACCATAAAAACCCCACCTCATTTTAAAAATCATTAAAATATCGTGATATTTAATATATCTTTATCACGAAAAACTATAAAAAATAAGATAAAAACTTGGCCACCACGGAAACTATAATTCCACAACACCAAACAATGCACAAATATCACCGAGAAAACCTTGACATATTTACAAAAAATTATTAAATATCGTTATATTTAATATATCTATCACGAAAAACTATTAAAAATATGATAAAGACTTGGCCACCACGGGAAACTATAATGGCCACCGACACCAAACAACGCACAAATATCAACCTTAGGAGCCCGACATATATACGAAAAATCATTAAAATATCGTGATATTTAATACATCTTTATCACGAAAAAGTATTAAAAATATGAAAAAACTTGGCCACCATTGAAACTATAATGGCCAGCAACACCAAAAAATGCAGAAATATCAACCTTCTGGACCCCCACATTTTTGCAAAAATCATTAAAATATCGTGATATTTAATATATTTTTATCACGAAAAACTATTAAAATATGAAAAAACTTGGCCACCATTGAAACTATAATGGCCACCAACACCAAAAAAATGCAGAAATATCAACCTCAACCTTCTGGACCCCCACATATTTACAAAATATCATTAAAATATCGTGATATTTAATATATCTTTATCACGAAAAACTATTAAAAATAAGAAAAACTTGGCCACCACAGAAACTATAATGGCCACCGACACCAAAACAATGCACAAATATCAACCATAAAAACCCCACCACATCTACAAAAAAATCATTAAAATATCGTGATATTTAATATATCTTTATCACGAAAAACTATTAAAAATAAGATAAAAAATTGCCCAATAGGGAAACTATAATGGCCACCGACACCAAACAATGCACACATATCAATCCCGGGACACCGACATATTTACAAAACATCATTAAAATATCGTGATATTTAATATATCTTTATCACGAAAATTATTAAAAATATATAAAAACTTGGCAACCACGGAAAATGTAATGGTCACCGACACCAAACAATGCACACATATCAAACCCCGGGACACCGACATATTTACAAAAAATCATTAAAATATCGTGAAATTTAATATATCTTTATCACGAAAAACTATTAAAAATATGATAAAGACTTGGCCACCACGGAAACTATAATGGCCACCGACACCAAACAACAAACAGATATCAAGCTTAGGGAGCCCGTCATATATACGAAAAATCATTAAAATATCGTGATATTTGACATATCTTTATCACGAAAAACTATTAAAAATATGAAATAAACTTGGCCACCATGGAAACTATAATGGCCACCGACACCAAACAATGCACAAATATCAACCATAAAAACGCCACCTCATTTACAAAAAATCATTAAAATATCGTGATATTTAATATATCTTTATCACGAAAAACTATAAAAAATAAGATAAAAACTTGGCCACCACGGAAACAATAATTTCCACCAACAACAAACAATGCACAAATATCAACCGAGAAAACCCCGACATATTTACAAAAAATTATTAAAATATCGTTATATTTAATATATCTTTATCACGAAAAACTATTAAAAATATGATAAAGACTTGGCCACCACGGAAACTATAATGGCCACCGACACTAAACAATGCACAAATATCAATGTTACACAATCCGAGACATTTACAAAAAATCATTAAAATATCGTGATATTTAATATATCTTTATCACGAAAAACTTTAAAAAATATGATAAAAACTTGGCCACCACGGAAACTATAATGACCACCGACACCAAACAATGCACAAATATGAAACTTCGGGACATCGACATAATTACAGAACATGATTAAAAGATCGTGATATTTAATATATCTTTATCAGGAAAAATTATTAAAAATATATAAAAACTTGGCCACCACGGAAACTGTAATGGCCACCGACACCAAACAATGCACACATATCAAACCCCGGGACACCGACATATTTACAAAAAATCATTAAAATATCGTGAAATTTAATACATCTTTATCACGAAAAGGTATTAAAAATATGAAAAAACTTGGCCACCATTGAAACTATAATGGCCAGCAACACCAAAAAATGCAGAAATATCAACCTTCTGGACCCCCACATATTTGAAAAAAATCATTAAAATATCGTGATATTTAATATATTTTTATCACGAAAAACTATTAAAAATATGAAAATCTTGGCCACCATTGAAACTATAATGGCCAGCAACACCAAAAAATGCAGAAATATCAACCTTCTTGACCCCCACATATTTACAAAATATCATTAAAATATCGTGATATTTAATATATCTTTATCAGGAAAAACTATTAAAAATAAGAAAAAACTTGGCCACCACGGAAACTATAATGGCCACCGACACCAAACAATCCACTAATATCAACCTTAGACAACCCGACAAATTTACTAGAAATCATTAATATATCGTGATATTTAATAAATCATTATCACGAAAAACTATTAAAAATATGATATAAACTTCGCCACCATGGAAACTATAATGGCCACCGACACCAAACAATGCACAATTATCAACCTTTGGGAGCCCGAAATATTTACAAAAAATCATTAAAATATAGTGATATTTAATATATCTTTATCACGAAAAACTATAGAAAATATGATAAAAACTTGGCCACCACGGAAACTATCATGGCCACCAACACCAACAAACGCACAAATATCAACCGTGAGGACCCCGACATATTTGCAAAAGATCATTAAAATTTCGTGATATTTAATATATCTTTATCACGAAAAACTATTAAAAATATGAAAAAACTTGGCCACCATTGAAACTATAATGGCCAGCAACACCAAAAAATGCAGAAATATCAACCATCTGGACCCCCACATATTTGCAAAAGATCATTAAGATATCGTGATATTTAATATATTTTTATCACGAAAAACTATGAAAAATATGAAAAAACTTGGCCACCACGGAAACTATAACGGCCACCAACACCAAAAATGCACAAATATCAACCGTGAGGACCCCGACATATTTACAAAAAATCATAAAAATATCGTGATATTTAATATATCTTTATCGCGAAAAACTATTAAAAATAAGATAAAAACTTTCCCACCGCGGAAACTATAATGGCAACCGACACCAAACAACGCACAAATATCAACCTTAGGAAGCCCGACATATATACGAAAAATCATTAAAATATCGTGATATTTAATATATCTTTATCACGAAAAACTATTAAAAATATGAAATAAACTTGGCCACCATGGAAACTATAATGGCCACCGACACCAAACAATGCACAAATATCAACCATAAAAACCCCACCTCATTTACAAAAAATCATTAAAATATCGTGATATTTAATATATCTTTATCACGAAAAACTGTAAAAAATAAGATAAAAACTTGGCCACCCCGGAAACTATAATTTCCACCAACACTAAACAATGCACACATATCAACCGAGAAAACCTTGACATATTTACAAAAAATTATTAAAATATCGTTATATTTAATATATCTTTATCACGAAAAACTATTAAAAATATGATAAAGACTTGGCCACCACGGAAACTATAATGGCCACCGACACCAAACAACGCACAAATATCAACCTTAGGGAGCCCGACATATATACAAAAAATCATTAAAATATCGTGATATTTAATATATCTTTATCACGAAAAACTATTAAAAATATGAAATAAACTTGGCCACCACGGAAACTATAATGGCCACCGACACCAAACAATCCACTAATATCAACCTTAGGTAACCCGACATATTTACTAGAAATCATTAATATATCGTGATTTTTAATAAATCATTTGCACGAAAAACTATTAAAAATATGATATAAACTTGGCCACCATGAAAACTATAATGGCCACCGACACCAAACAATGCACAATTATCAGCCTTTGGGAGCCCGACATATTTACAAAAAATCATTAAAATATAGTGATATTTAATATATCTTTATCACGAAAAACTATTAAAAATATGATAAAAATTTGGCCACCACGGAAACTATCATGGCCACCGACAGCAACAAACGCACAAATATCAACCGTGAGGACCCCGACATATTTGCAAAAGATCATTAAAACATCCTGATATTTAATATATCTTTATCACGAAAAACTATTAAAAATATGAAAAAACTTGGCCACCATTGAAACTATAATGGCCAGCAACACCAAAGAGTGCAGAAATATCAACCTTCTGGACCGCCACATATTTACAAAAAATCATTAAAATATCGTGATATTTAATATATTTTTATCACGAAAAACTATTACAAATATGAAAAAACTTGGCCACAATTGAAACTATAATGGCCACCAACACCAAAAAATGCAGAAATATCAACCTTCTGGACCCCAAAAATTTACAAAAAATCATTAAATATCGTGATATTTAATATATCTCTATCACGAAAAACTATTAAAAATAAGAAACACTTGGCCACCACGAAAACTAGAACGGCCACCAAAACCAAAAATGCGCAAATATCAACCGTGAGGACCCCGACATATTTAAAAAAATTATTAAAATATCATGATATTTAATATATCTTTATCGCGAAAAACTATTAAAAATAAGATAAAAACTTGGCCACCACGGAAACTATAATGGCAACCGACACCAAACAACGCACAAATATCAACCTTAGGAAGCCAGACATATATACGAAAAATCATTAAAATATCGTGATATTTAATATATCTTTATCACGAAAAACTATTACAAATATGATAAAAACTTGGCCACCACGAAAACTATAATGGCCAACGACACAAAACAATGCACAAATATCAAACTTCAAGACTCCGACATATTTACAAAAAATCATTAAAAAATTGTGATATTTATTGTATCTTTATCACGAAAAACTATTAAAAAAATGATAAAGACTTGGCCACCACAGAAACTATAATGGCCACCGACACCAAACAATGCACAAATATCAACCATAAAAACCCCACCACATTTACAAAAAATCATTAAAATATCGTGATATTTAATATATCATTATCACGAAAAACTATTAAAAATGAGATAAAAAATTGCCCACCAGGGAAACTATAATGGCCACCGACACCAAACAATGCACACATATCAATCCCCGGGACACCGACATATTTACAAAACATGATTAAAATATCGTGATATTTAATATATCTTTATCACGAAAAATTATTAAAAATTTATAAAAACTTGGCCACCACGGAAACTGTAATGGCCACCGACACCAAACAATGCACACATATCAAACCCCGGGACACCGACATATTTACAAAAAATGATTAAAATATCGTGATATTTAATACATCTTTATCACGTAAAATTATTAAAAATATATAAAAACTTGGCCACCACGGAAACTGTAATGGCCACCGACACCAAACAATGCACACATATAAAACCCCGGGACACCGATATATTTACAAAGAATCATTCAAATATCGTGAGATTTAATACATCTTTATCACGAAAAACTATTGAAAATATGAAAAAACTTGGCCACCATTGAAACTATAATGGCCAGCAACACCAAAAAATGCAGAAATATCAACCTTCTGGACCCCCACATATTTGCAAAAAATCATTAAAATATCGTGATATTTAATATATTTTTATCACGAAAAACTATTAAAAATATGAAAAAACTTGGCCACCATTGAAACTATAATGGCCAGCAACACCAAAAAATGCAGAATATCAACCTTCTGGACCCCCACATATTTACCAAAAATCATTAAAATATCGTGATATTTAATATATTTTTATCACGAAAAACTATTAAAAATATATAAAAATTTGGCGACCACGGAAACGTGTAATGGCCACCGACACCAAACAATGCACACATATCAATCCCCGGGACACCGACATATTTTCAAAAAATCATTAAAATATCGTGATATTTAATATATCTTTATCACGGAAAAATTTTAAAAATATGATAAAATCTCGGCCACCACGGAAACTATAATGGCCACCGACACCAAACAATGCAAAAGTGTCAAACTTCGGGACGCCGACACATTTACAAAAAATCATTAAAATATCGTGATATTTAATATATCTTTATCACAAAAAACTATTAAAAATATGAAAAAACTTGGCCACCATTGAAACTATAATGGCCAGCAACACCAAAAAATGCAGAAAAATCAACCTTCTGGACCCCCACATATTTACAAAATATCATTAAAATATCGTGATATTTAATATATCTTTATCACGAAAAACTATTAAAAATAAGAAAAAACCTTGCCACCACGGAAACTATAATGGCCACCGACACCAAACAATCCACTAATATCAACCTTAGATAACCCGACAAATTTACTAGAAATCATTAATATATATCGTGATATTTAATAAATCATTATCACGAAAAACTATTAAAAATATGATATAAACTTGGCCAGCATGGAAACTATAATGGCCAACGACACCAAACAATGCACAAATATCAAGTTTCAAGACTCCGACATATTTACAAAAAATCATCAAAATATTGTGATATTTAATATATCTTTATCACGAAAAACTATTAAAAATATGATAAAGACTTGGCCACCACAGAAACTATAATGGCCACCGACACCAAACAATGCACAAATATCAACCATAAAAACCCCACCACATCTACAAAAAATCATTAAAATATCGTGATATTTAATATATCTTTATCACGAAAAACTATTAAAAATAAGATAAAAAATTGCCCAATAGGGAAACTATAATGGCCACCGACACCAAACAATGCACACATATCAATCCCCGGGACACCGACATATTTACAAAACATCATTAAAATATCGTGATATTTAATATATCTTTATCACGAAAAATTATTAAAAATATATAAAAACTTGGCCACCACGGAAAATGTAATGGCCACCGACACCAAACAATGTACACATATCAAACCCCGGGACACCGACATATTTACAAAAAATCATTAAAATATCGTGAAATTTAATACATCTTTATCACGAAAAACTATTAAAAATATGATAAAGACTTGGCCACCACGGAAATTATAATGGCCACAGACACCAAATACAAACAGATATCAACCTTAGGGAGCCCGTCATATATACGAAAAATCATTAAAATATCGTGATATTTGACATATCTTTATCACGAAAAACTATTAAAAATATGAAATAAACTTGGCCAACATGGAAACTATAATGGCCACCGACACCAAACAATGCACAAATATCAACCATAAAAATCCCACCTCATTTACAAAAAATCATTAAAATATCGTGATATTTAATATATCTTTATCACGAAAAACTATAAAAAATAAGATAAAAACTTGGCCACCACGGAAACAATAATTTCCACCAACAACAAACAATGCACAAATATCAACCGAGAAAACCCCGACATATTTACAAAAAATTATTAAAATATCGTTATATTTAATATATCTTTATCACGAAAAACGATTAAAAATATGATAAAGACTTGGCCACCACGGAAACTATAATGGCCACCGAAACTAAAGAATGCACAAATATCAATGTTAGAAAATCCGACACATTTACAAAAAATCATTAAAATATCGTGATATTTAATATATCTTTATCACGAAAAACTATTAAAAATATGAAATAAACTTGGCCACCACGGAAACTATAATGGCCACCGACACCAAACAATCCACAAATATCAATGTTAGACAATCCGACACATTTACAAAAAATCATTAAAATATCGTGATATTTAATATATCTTTATCACGAAAAACTTTAAAAAATATGATAAAAACTTGGCCAAGACGGAAACTATAATGACCACCGACACCAAACAATGCACAAATATGAAACTTCGGGACATCGACATAGTTACAGAACATGATTAAAATATCGTGATATTTAATATATCTTTATCACGAAAAATTATTAAAAATATATAAAAACTTGGCCACCACGGAAACTGTAATGGCCACCGACACCAAACAATGCACACATATCAAGCCCCGGGACACCGACATATTTACAAAAAATCATTAAAATATCGTGAAATTTAATACATCTTTATCACGAAAAACTATTTAAAATATGAAAAAACTTGGCCACCATTGAAACTATAATGGCCAGCAACACCAAAAAATGCAGAAATATCAACCTTCTGGACCCCCACATATTTGCAAAAAATCATTAAAATATCGTGATATTTAATATATTTTTATCACGAAAAACTATTAAAAATATGAAAAAACTTGGCCACCATTCAAACTATAATGGCCAGCAACACCAAAAAATGCAGAAATATCAACCTTCTGGACCCCCACATATTTACAAAATATCATTAAAATATCGTGATATTTAATATATCTTTATCACGAAAAACTATTAAAAATAAGAAAAAACTTGGCCACCAGGGAAACTATAATGGCCACCGACACCAAACAATCCACTAATATCAACCTTAGATAACCCGAAAAATTTACTAGAAATCATTAATATATCGTGATATTTAATAAATCATTATCACGAAAAACTACTAAAAATATGATATAAACTTCGCCACCATGGAAACTATAATGGCCACCGACACCAAACAATGCACAATTATCAACCTTTGGGAGCCCGACATATTTACAAAAAATCATTAAAATATAGTGATATTTAATATATCTTTATCACGAAAAACTATTAAAAATATGATAAAAACTTGGCCACCACGGAAACTATCATGGCCACCGACACCAACAAACGCACAAATATCAACCGTGAGGACCCCGACATATTTGCAAAAGATCATTAAACTATCGTGATATTTAATATGTCTTTATCACGAAAAACTATTAAAAATAAAAAAAACTTGGCCACCATTGAAACTATAATGGCCAGCAACACCAAAAAATGCAGAAATATCAACCATCTGGACCCCCATATATTTGCAAAAGATCATTAAAATATCGTGATATTTAATATATTTTTATCACGAAAAACTATGAAAAATATGAAAAAACTTGGCCACCATTGAAACTATAATGGCCACCAACACCTAAAATGCAGAAATATCAACCTTCTGCACCCCCATATTTACAAAAAATCATTAAAAAATCGTGATATTTAATATATCTCTATCACGAAAAACTATTAAAAATAAGAAAAAACTTGGCCACCACGGAAACTATAACGGCCACCAACACCAAAAATGCACAAATATCAACCGTGAGGACCCCGACATATTTACAAAAAATCATTAAAATATCGTAATATTTAATATATCTTTATCGCGAAAAACTATTAAAAATAAGATAAAAACTTTCCCACCGCGGAAACTATAATGGCAACCGACACCAAACAACGCACAAATATCAACCTTAGGAAGCCCGTCATATATACGAAAAATCATTTAAAAATCGTGATATTTAATATATCTTTATCACGAAAAACTATTAAAAATATGAAATAAACTTGGCCACCATGGAAACTATAATGGCCACCGACACCAAACAATGCACAAATATCAACCATAAAAACCCCACCTCATTTACAAAAAATCATTAAAATATCGTGATATTTAATATATCTTTATCACGAAAAACTATAAAAAATAAGATAAAAACTTGGCCACCACGGAAACTATAATTTCCACCAACACTAAACAATGCACACATATCAACCGAGAAAACCTTGACATATTTACAAAAAATTATTAAAATATCGTTATATTTAATATATCTTTATCACGAAAAACTATTAAAAATATGATAAAGACTTGGCCACCACGGAAACTATAATGGCCACCGACACCAAACAACGCACAAATATCAACCTTAGGGAGCCCGACACATATACAAAAAATGATTAAAATATCGTGATATTTAATATATCTTTATCACGAAAAACTATTAAAAATATGATATAAACTTGGCCACCATGGAAACTATAATGGCCACCGACACCAAACAATGCACAATTATCAGCCTTTGGGAGCCCGACATATTTACAAAAAATCATTAAAATATAGTGATATTTAATATATCTTTATCACGAAAAACTATTAAAAATATGATAAAAATTTGGCCACCACGGAAACTATCATGGCCACCGACAGCAACAAACGCACAAATATCAACCGTGAGGACCCCGACATATTTGCAAAAGATCATTAAAATATCCTGATATTTAATATATCTTTATCACGAAAAACTATTAAAAATATGAAAAAACTTGGCCACCATTGAAACTATAATGGCCAGCAACACCAAAGAATGCAAAAATATCAACCTTCTGGACCGCCACATATTTACAAAAAATCATTAAAATATCGTGATATTTAATATATTTTTATCACGAAAAACTATTACAAATATGAAAAAACTTGGCCACCAACACCAAAAAATGCAGAAATATCAACCTTCTGGACCCCACATATTTACAAAAAATCATTAAATATCGTGATATTTAATATATCTCTATCACGAAAAACTATTAAAAATAAGAAACACTTGGCCACCACGAAAACTAGAACGGCCACCAACACCAAAAATGCGCAAATATCAACCGTGAGGACCCCGACATATTTTAAAAAATTATTAAAATATCATGATATTTAATATGTCTTTATCGCGAAAAACTATTAAAAATAAGATAAAAACTTGGCCACCACGGAAACTATAATGGCAACCGACACCAAACAACGCACAAATATCAACCTTAGGAAGCCCGACATATATACGAAAAATCATTAAAATATCGTGATATTTAATATATCTTTATCACGAAAAACTATTAAAAATATGAAATAAACTTGGCCAGCATGGAAACTATAATGGCCAACGACACCAAACAATGCACAAATATCAAACTTCAAGACTCCGACATATTTACAAAAAATCATTAAAAAATTGTGATATTTAATGTATCTTTATCACGAAAAGCTATTAAAAAAATGATAAAGACTTGGCCACCACAGAAACTATAATGGCCACCGACACCAAACAATGCACAAATATCAACCATAAAAACCCCACCACATTTACAAAAAATCATTAAAACATCGTGATATTTAATATATCATTATCACGAAAAACTATTCAAAATGAGATAAAAAATTGCCCACCAGGGAAACTATAATGGCCACCGACACCAAACAATGCACACATATCAATCCCCGGGACACCGACATATTTACAAAAAATCATTAAAATATCTTGATATTAAACATATCTTTATCACAAAAAACTAATAAAAATATGAGAAAAACTTGGCCACCACGGAAACTATAAAGGCCACCGACACCAAACAATGCACAAATTTCAACCTTAAAAACCCCACCACATTTACAAAAAATCATTAAAATATCATGATATTTAATATATCTTTATCACGAAAAACTAATAAAAATATGATATAAATTTGGCCACCATGGAAACTATAATGGCCACCGATACCAAACAACGCACAATTATCAACCTTAAAAAACCCACCACATTTACAAAAAATCATTAAAATATCGTGATATTTAATATATCTTTATCACGAAAAAATTTTAAATATATGATATAAACTTGGCCACCATGGAAACTATAATGGCTACCGACACCACACAATGCACAATTATCAACCTTAGGAAGACCGACATATTTACAAAAAATCATTAAAATATCGTGATATTTAATATATCTTTATCACGAAAAAATTTTAAAAATATGATATAAACTTGGCCACCATGGAAACTATAATGGCTACCGACACCAAACAATGCACAATTATCAACCTTAGGGAGGCCGACATATTTACAAAAAATCATTAAAATATCTTGATATTTAACATATCTTTATCACAAAAAACTAATAAAAATATGAGAAAAACTTGGCCACCACGGAAACTATAAAGGCCACCGACACCAAACAATGCACAAATTTCAACCTTAAAAACCCCACCACATTTACAAAAAATCATTAAAATATCATGATATTTAATATATCTTTATCACGAAAAACTATTAAAAATATATAAAAACTTGGCCACCACGGAAACTATAATCGCCACCGACACCAAACAATGCACAAAGATGAAACTTCGGGACACCGACATATTTACAAAAAAATGATTAAAATATCGTGATATTTAATATATCTTTATCACGAAAAATTATTAAAAATATATAAAAACTTGGCCAGCACGGAAATTATAATGGCCACCGACACCAAACAATGCACAGTTATCAACCTTAAGGAGCCCGACACATTTACAAAAAATCATTAAAATATCATGATATTTAATATATCTTTATCACGAAAAACTATTAAAAATATCATAAAAACTTGGCCACCCCGGAAACCATAACTTCCACCAACACCAAACAATGCACAAATATCAACCGAGAAAACCCCGACATATTTACAAAAAATCATTAAAATATCGTGATATTTCATATATCTTTATCACGAAGAACTATTAAAAATATGATAAAGACTTGGCCACCACGGAAACTATAATGGCCTCCGACACCAAACAACGCACAAATATCAACCTTAGGGAGCCCGACATATATACAAAAAATCATTAAAATATCGTGATATTTAATAAATCTTTATCACGAAAAACTATTAAAAATATGATATAAACTTGGCCAGCATGGAAACTATAATGGCCACCGACACCAAACAATGCACAATTATCAACCTTTGGGAGCCCGACATATTTACAAGAAAGCATTAAAATATAGTGATATTTAATATATCTTTATCACGAAAAACTAAAAATATGATAAAAACTTGCCCACCACGGAAACTATCATGGCCACCGACACCAACAAACGCACAAATATCAACCGTGAGGACCCTGCAAAAGATCATTAAAATATCGTGATATTTAATATATCTTTATCACGAAAAACTATTAAAAATATGAAAAAACTTGGCAACCATTGAAACTATAATGGCCAGCAACACCAAAAAATGCAGAAATATCAACCTTCTGGACCCCCACATATTTACAAAAAATCATTAAAATATCGTAATATTTAATATATTTTTATCACGAAAAACTATTAAAAATATGAAAAAACTTGGCCACCATTGAAACTATAATGGCCACCAACACCGAAAAATGCAGAAATATCAACCTTCTGGACCCCCCCATATTTACAAAAAATCATTAAAATATCGTGATATTTAATATATCTCTATCACGAAAAACTATTAAAAATAAGAAAAAACTTGGCCACCACGGAAACTATAACGGCCACCAACACCAAAAATGCACAAATATCAACCGTGAGGACCCCGACATATTTACAAAAAATCATTAAAATATCGTGATATTTTATATATCTTTATCGCGAAAAACTATTAAAAATAAGATAAAAACCTGGCCACCACGGAACCTATAATGGCAGCCGACACCAAACAACGCACAAATATCAACCTTTGGGAGCCCGACATATATACGAAAAATCATTAAAATATCGTGATATTTAATATATCTTTATCACGAAAAACTATTAAAAATATTAAATAAACTTGGCCAGCATGGAAACTATAATGGCCAACGACACCAAACAATGCACAAATATCAAACCTCAAGACTCCGACATATTTACAAAAAATCATTAAAATATCGTGATATTTAATATATCTTTATCACGAAAAACTATTAAAAATATGATAAAGACTTGGCCACCACGGAACCTATAATGGCCACCGCCACCAAAAATGCACAAATATCAACCGTGAGGACCCCGACATATTTACGAAAAATCATTAAAATATCGTGATATTTAATATATCTTTATCACGAAAAAATATTAAAAATATGATATAAATTTGGCCACCATGGAAACTATAGTGGCCACCGATACCAAACAACGCACAATTATCAACCTTAGGGAGCCCGACATATTTACAAAAAATCATTAAAATATCTTGATATTTAACATATCTTTATCACGAAAAAATTTTAAAAATATGATATAAACTTGGCCACCATGGAAACTATAATGGCTACCGACACAAAACAATGCACAATTATCAACCTTAGGGAGCCCGACATATTTACAAAAAATCATTAAAATATCTTGATATTAAACATATCTTTATCACAAAAAACTAATAAAAATATAAGAAAAACTTGGCCACCACGGAAACTATAAAGGCCACCGACACCAAACAATGCACAAATTTCAACCTTAAAAACCCCACCGCATTTACAAAAAATCATTAAAATATCATTATATTTAATATATCTTTATCACGAAAAACTAATAAAAATATGATATAAATTTGGCCACCATGGAAACTATAACGGCCACCGATACCAAACAACGCACAATTATCAACCTTAAAAAACCCACCACATTTACAAAAAATCATTAAAATATCGTGATATTTAATATATCTTTATCACAAAAAAATTTTAAATATATGATATAAACTTGGCCACCATGGAAACTATAATGACTACCGACACCAAACAATGCACAATTATCAACCTTAGGGAGCCCGACATATTTACAAAAAATCATTAAAATATCGTGATATTTAATATATCTTTATCACGAAAAAATTTTAAAAATATGATATAAACTTGGCCACCATGGAAACTATAATGGCTACCGACACCAAACAATGCACAATTATCAACCTTAGGGAGCCCGACATATTTACAAAAAATCATTAAAATATCTTGATATTAAACATATCTTTATCACAAAAAACTAATAAAAATATGAGAAAAACTTGGCCACCACGGAAACTATAAAGGCCACCGACACCAAACAATGCACAAATTTCAACCTTAAAAACCCCACCACACTTACAAAAAATCATTAAAATATCATGATATTTAATATATCTTTATCACGAGAAACTATTAAAAATATATAAAAACTTGGCCACCACGGAAACTATATTCGCCACCGACACCAAACAATGCACAAAGATGAAACTTCGGGACACCGACATATTTACAAATAAATGATTAAAATATCGTGATATTTAATATATCTTTATCACGAAAAATTATTAAAAATATATAAAAACTTGGCCACCACGGAAACTATAAGGGCCACCGACACCAAACAATGCACACATACCAAATCCCGGGACACCGACACATTTACAAAAAATCATTAAAATATCGTGAAATTTAATACATCTTTATCACTAAAAACTATTAAAAATATTATAAAAACTTTCCACCCCGGAAACTATAACTTCCACCAACACCAAACAATGCACAAATATCAACCGAGAAAACCCCGACATATTTACAAAAAATCATTAAAATATCGTGATATTTGATATATCTTTATCACGAAAAACTATTAAAAATATGATAAAGACTTGGCCACCACGGAAACTGTAATGGCCGCCGACACCAAAGAATGCACAAATATGAAACTTCGGGACACCGACATATTTACAAAAAATGATTAAAATATCGTGATATTTAATATATCTTTATTACGAAAAATTATTAAAAATATATAAAAACTTTGCCACCACGGAAACTATAATGGCCACCGACACCAAACAATGCACACATATCAAACCCCGAAACACCGACATATTCACAAAAAATCATTAAAATATCGTTATATTTAATATATCTTTATCACGAAAAACTATTTTAGCTGATAGTATTTTATTATATATCAAAGAAATACTTTTACATTATTCTCATAATATATGATTCAGTTACAATAAAAGTACATATTCCTTGTTATACCTAAAATGAATTTTACCGGAAATGTTTCTGAAAATTTTTTCTAATTTAAATATGTAGGAGATTATACGTACATACACACACACACACACACACATATATATGTATATATATATATATATATATATATATATATATATAGAGAGAGAGAGAGAGAGAGAGAGAGAGAGAGAGAGAGAGAATGATGGAAAGAGAGAGAGAGGGGAAAGTTACCAATATCAGCCCCCTATCCCTAATCCGGCGCCCCAGTCTCTAGCGTCTCTGTGAAGCGTAAACGACCAAGTGATGTGCTGCGCACATTACTTACTCCGATTAAGAAAAGGCGCTGATATTAGAAACTAATCCTACACAGTTTGGGGGCTGAGAATCAATAGGCATTGTGATTTGAGTGACTTGCAAGTTTTGGTAGTGTCAGAGAAATCTGAAGTTTCACGATAAATGAGTATGAGTAGGCAAAATTTTCATTATAGTAGCTAATTAAGGAACTACAAAGTAAGTAAACACGTGTTTAGTAATGCATTATAAGCTTTAATTGCGAAACTATTACGTTTGTTTCCGCCATGTGCTGAAATCATAATTCGGCACCCCTTTTGGAGTCCTAAACCGGCACCCTCTTTAATGGCATATATGTCATTAGTAGACCCTATAGCTTCTAATCTTTATAGGCTATAGTCTTATATAAAATGAAATAGAGTTGCTCGAGTTCTGAGGGAGTTTTTCATTGTTGCAACGCCGAAAAGAAGCCGCCTTAATTAGGGAAACGGAAAGAAAACCACGCACTATAATCACAATTGGCCAAAAGAAAATATGACTGAGGCCATAACTGCTGTGAGATCGAAGGAAATGTGATGAAAGATCGCTCAGTATCTCAGAATTCAGCTCTCTTTTCAACACTTGAAATTTTCATTGAATACACTGCTTCACCAGAAAATGATGTTTCATGTATGTTCTGTTCACACAATGATGAAATGTGAGTTATGCGTCTTATGTGTTCAGACTGGGCACATGTTAAATATATTGGTGCTGACAAAGACGATTACATATGTGACGTTTGCCGAAGATTGTGATTGGTGCTTTTTGTTTTGTTTATTGAACAGTTTTCATAATTATATTGAACGTTTACGCAAGAAGCGCATACATACAATGAAAATAAAAATGTTTATATTTCTTCAACATTTTTATGTTTTATCAGTCAAATTATTGATATTTTCTGAAATAAAGTCATGGTACGTCATTATCTGATCATATTTAATTTTCTTCAGTTTATTTGGTAATTTTTAGGTAACTCACTGCTAGTAATATACGAGGATGCTGATTTAGGCTATCTTTTTTCAGACTCATGAATTTGATAGGTTTCAGAGAAACCTTTATAGCTTCAACCACGTAAGGCTTATCAACTTTCTACTGCCAACTGAACATAAGAAACTTGTTTAACTTTTTATATTGAATACTTAAAAATGACAAATTCTAATTCTATCAATTATAGGACTGAAAAACAAACTGGGGTGCCGGATTTGGCTACTTTCCTCTATATATATTAGTGCACTGCACGGTTCGGGCTCAGGCGGTCCAGCTCTGCTGTTTCCTTAGCCCAGGCTGGGCTAGGACGGGCCGGCGCTTCAAGTAGGGCTGGGTTCGGGCGATTATTTGTAGTTCTTTAATAATTATTGACTCTAGTTAAATGATAATTCCAATAAAACTAACGAGGAGTGAAAGGTATTACAAACAATGCAACGTTTACAGTTTGTATTGCATAGCGGCTCAACTTTTTCTATATAGAGAATTAATTGTTCACCCTAGTAACCGGCCGGGCTTGGGCGAGTTGGCTCCACTATTAATTTGGGCCGGGCCGGGCCGGGCTTGGGACAAAAATTTCCTAAATTTTCCGAGCCTGCATGCTCGAGCAGGATTAGGCTCGGGCCGAAAAATTCGGCTCTTGCAGATCTCTAATGTATATATATATATTCTTGCTGTACTGTACTGTGAGGTTACAACCACAGTTATTTGCTCAATTATCAGTTCTTTACTGAAAGAATGTGTGGATAGCACTTCGCATGGCAAGAGAGAAAGTACGTGGGGATCTGAGCAGTACAGCGCTGAAGTAATTAATTGGGGATGAATGAAATGAAATGCATGTTTTCTAATAGAAGAAATCACAGAGACGCAAAGGTTAGGAAAGGAAAGGGTTTTACTGTACTTCAGCCATTTCGATATGATGAGCCTCTTCAAATATCGCGTGAAGCCTTATCCTCCAATTCGTTGAGTGTTTCCGTCTGGTATCGATCCCGGGCCTCACGTTCGAGAGTGAAGAACCTCTCGACCTCAGGACAACAGCTCCCAGATGTCCTGGCCTCTTCAGAATGACACCTCTGTCATGCAATGGTTGGTGAGGGCCCAGGCGTGCCGACCGTCTCTCAATTGCTTCTACGACGACTCTTCTGAATAGGGGTCCAAAGTGTGTTTCTGGCGGCTTCTGTCACACTTCTCACCTGGAGGGTCCCGTGTCCCCTGGTTTTGTTCTACTTTCTTGCTTTCGCTTCTTCCTGGTGATCCGCACGTGGGTGACTAGCTCATCACAATTATCTTGGTCAATAGGGAAGTTTGTTAATTGCTGAAACTGTTTGGCTGAGTTTGTTTTGATGAAGTTACGGAAACTAGGAAGAGAATGGTAAGCATGAATTTGTATTGGGATGAGGTGACAACATAGGGAAGTCTCTTCTTTATTATTTAATAATTACAATTTCTTGTTTGAAACACAAAATAACAACATACAGGGAGAATTCAAAATAGGTGCTAAGCCTGATATCCTCTACACTCCCTGCTCTATTTCTCCACGACGATTTTGCAAAAAATTCGGACTGTTCTCCTGGAGAAGAGTGTTGATGACCCAAAGATGCTGTAGTAATTCTCCAATGTCCTTAAGATGGCGGTCAGTTATGAATTAATTATAATATGTTGTCGAAGGTTGCCCTCTGGCGGACGCTCCCATTACTACGTAGAAACTGAAGATGTAGAAGGATAGAATTCAAGGTTGCGCTGATTCAGATTTTTTTACATGAAAGAAAAATAAAACGAATTAGTTCATAGTACTTCAGGAAGTGTGGTGTTATGCAATCTTGATGGGAGGTAAGTGTAATAATTTTAATATGGGATTATTAATATATATTATGGCTGAGATACAAGTAAGGGGTTAAGTGGGAAGGAAAAAATGACATTTGAAAGAAAAATTAATTGTAACTTGCTTATATACAATAATTGTATGATTCCTTAACCTAATTGTGATATATAAAATAAATATATGAATATATGTAATATAATAAGATAAATTATAAATAATGAATAACATATAAGATAAATAATATATATATATTATACATATGCAAAGTAAAATCTCTCTAAGTTTAGGTATTCGTAAAAGTTTGTGTTAGTTAAAATTGATATTCGTGGGAGTGTTAGAATATGGGAGGATACAATTAGATTAACTAATTTGGTTAGTAGCATTTCCTCTACTAGGTGCCTGAGAAGCGCGGACTACTCGGTAACGGTATATGAAGAGTAGCACTATTCCAGATTAGTTAAATGACTGGGATACCACGAGCTAAAATACGTTACACATAAGGGATGTAATTGTTTAAATACGATGGTGAGATATTTCTCGGAGTAAGTTCTAGCGTGTAGGGATGCAAGTCCTCGCGTGTTTCTGTCGAGGCATTGTTTCTAGCAGTAGCAGGCAAAAATCTTGGAAGAGTACGATGAAGAGATGATGGTTTCTTTTGTAGTGATCGGAAGATTTTTATTAACACAGATAACATGAGAACTAGGGTTATAAAGATGAGCAGGTCAGTAATTCCTAAAAAGCTTTGAAACGCCATTGCTCTCACAGGCTTGGAACAAAATGGCAGAATTAACATTTTGTTTTGTTCGAGAACGTAAATTACGTAAATGGTGAGTATTAATTGCCAAAGAAAAATGATTCCGGGAACAAACCAGTCATGTTCAAAGATAGGACGTTGAAATGGTGTTTCAACCAATGAAAAAGGCGTTACATTCATGTGGCTAACAGATGAAATCCACAAATCATTCACTAATGTATTGACATTAAAGAAAACATTGGGTTTGAATTTTTGTCCAACGAGAAATAAATCATTGTTTACAATCATTGCCGGAAATAAATGTAGAAGTTTGGGTTTTGATAAATCATTATCGAAGCAGGGAAAATTTGTTTTTACAAAGAGATGCTGAGTGACTTCCAATTTGATGTTACACGGTAGAGTTATTTGTACAGCACCAAAATTCAAGTGATCAGGTAATGAGAGGTTGGTCGGGATACTATTATTCCATACGGTAACAAATTTTGGAGGGTGCGTTAATAAGTATTGGTGGTCATCTAATTCCATTATTTGAACTGTTGTGACTGATTCACATCGAAAATCGCAAGTAGAAGTAATATCCTTTACAGTTTGTCCTCTATATCCATGCGTAATACATTCTGTTTGGCGAGAATTTGTAATAACGTGGTTGGGAATTTTACATAAGCGAGTAGTTCGAAACTGGCAACCAAGCATATCAGATCCTATTATGGGAATTATAGTCTTTTTGTTTTGAACGGCTACAATAGCACGTTTCAAATCGACGACACATGTCTGGTTTCTAATTGCGAACGGTATACTTCTTGCAGAAAAAAAGTCAAAGCTAGAATCTTTTTCCAGAATAGGAATTTTCAGTTGCAAAAATATGTAATTTTCTGTTATAGAGCATGATAGCGTTGAAATTCTGTAATAAATTTCTAATAGGTTTCTATCAATGGCTAAAACGAACCCAGATTTAATAAGAGTAGATTCTAAAGCTAATAGTTGTGCATCAAGAACATCATATGGTATAGTATTGGCATTGAGTTTGCCATCTCTACAGCTTTCTACTAATAAATCATATTTATAAATTTCCAAAAATTTCAAAAATTGTGCCGTGATTTCATAAAATTCAGAGATAAAAGCATACGATTCAGCCGTCACTTTAGAGTCTAGCGTGTTAAGAGATTTGCCTAATCTTTTTTCTTGTTCTACGATGTGTTGGGAAAATTTTCTAATTCTCTGGAAGTTGTTTTGAATGTGAGCCTGAAAATTTGAAAGTTCTTGAGATGAGTTCTGTAAAAATATGTTATTTTTCATTAATTGTTTCTGAACTTGCAATACAGTTTCTTCTAACTTTTCTTCCTTTTGATGCAAAGCATCTACAGTTGATGATTCAGCTACATCACAACAATATCCTAGAAGATTGCCAATAAAACCCAATAACGCTCTCTTAGATTTCTTAGGTGCCGGCTTTTGAAACATAGGTTTCGGTTTATGCAAAAAGTTTTTCAAAATGTGATCGTGTAATTGCTTAAGCGTATCTGCGGCTTTGCATACATCCATGTGATAATACTGTTGTGTATTGCAGTGTAAAAATTTATACAACGTAGGAGAGTTTAATTTTTCCGGGAACACAAAACAGATATTGAAAGTTAATGGTACTGAGTGTTGATAGATGATAATATTACTTAACTTTTTAAAATAAAATCCAGACGAAATACTGAATTCTAAAGTTGCTACTGTAGTGACAGCAGTTATCGTCACAAAAAGCAGAATGAGATATTTTGCCTGCAACAAAGTGAGAAAAGTGGCACATTAGAATAGAAATCGTGCCTAGTTCTACAATTAAATATAGATTTGAAGCAGTATTCTTGTGTTTACTTCTTAACTTCATGGTGAAAAGCTATGAGCAATAATAAAACAATATTAAAATTATCTACTATATACAGCACTTGAAACATCTGAGTGCTTCTTTCCCTTATTTCGTTTAATATGTACATACATATATTTTTATTTATTTATTTCCATGTTACTTGAAGGTTCACTGACAATGAAAAAAACGACCAACAAAAAGGTCAAGAAAGAATATGAAACATATTCAAAGAACACTTGTCATGCAACCCACTACTCATACACAATAAATAATACTCAAATGAAAGGACTATAAAAATATCCCACAGAAACTAAAAAGTAGTTTCAAAATTATCAAAAATAGAGTATCAATACTTCACTATACATTACTAATGTATCGTAATAACAAGATTAGCTTATTCACTCATATGCTCAAGCTCACTTTTTTTTACACCACAGGAAAATATTCATGCATCAAATGTTCGTAGATTCGTTTATTCTGTACATCGTAAACACAAAAAATAATTTTATCTATGGAATCCAAATTTTCCTCCAAGAAATTTCTCACAGTTCTTAAGGCTATGTGACATGCTGGTGTTTTAGGATATAAAAATGCACCTGTTGAAATGGTGGGCAATGCAACTGTACGAAAATCATTATTTAAAACACTAAATAAGATTTTCTCGTAACAAGACTGTAATTTGCTATTTTCACCTTTAGGTCCACAAGTGTGTATTACGTGTTTAGCTGGAAGATTGAAGCCTTCTGTAATTATGCACGAACCTTCTTTTAATTTCCCAATGCGTGCACATTCTTGAGTTAATTGTGGCCCTGCTGCTAAGTGTATTGCCCTGTCTGCGCCCCCTATGGGTAATAAATCCGTGTTGCTTGGGTTTACAATGGTATCGCCCTGGAGTTCTACAATGCTTCCATGGTAGAAAGCTACTTTAGAATTGATCTCAGTGTTCACACCAAATTTTGAAGGAACTTTAGGTGCATTATGTAGCGTACGTCTGGCTGTGACATCCCACGCCGGTAAATGGAGCACAAAATGGTATTAATGATATTTAGGCACGTGTAATTGTCAGTTTGATCATTTTTTCTTCCTTTCCCTCTTTCCTTCCAGTGAATTCAATAATAAATCTAGATGTTGGTAAGCCTGTTTCGTCTTCATCATTCCGTGGAGACAGCTGATTCCGTTCCTCCTCATCTTCTGTACAGTTCTCTTCAGGGGGTACGTTCTCTCCTTGAATGGCTGAGTCTCTGGCTTCAATATAGCCACTGGTGGGCGGCTTCTTGCGTTGACGGTCGTGATCTCCTAACTCGTCCAGAGGCGACGGAGGGTAATATTTCTTAAGACGGTCAACCGTAATGGAGTCTATTTTCTGTCTTCCTGTGCCAGTAGTGAATTTAACGAAGTAGCTATTTTCGTTATTCTTGCCCTGTGTCTCACCCGGTCCAATGTATTTCCCATTGAAAGCACGTGTCTGGCCACGTTTCATATTATCTACATATATCCAAAGAAGATCTCCCTTCTGAAATTGCACTTGTTTATGACGCTTGTCATATGATTTTGCAGAAGTTTGGAACCTTTTGAATAATTTTTCAGCAGCCTGCTCTCGAATATCATTAAGATGAGATAGCCTGACTGCGTTGTCTTGAAATTGACACTGTGTGTCAAACATAGCTTGATGTATTAACCTTGGTTTGAAACCATGGAGTAATTCAAAACTGGAGTGTCCCATACTTGTGTTAATGAAAATATTATGGCTAAATGTAACCTTGGGAAGTAACTCCACCCAGTTTCCTGAATTATCTGGTTCAATATTGAGCTTCAATTTTTGTTCCAAATTACGTATTGTTACCTCAGCAAGCCCAATAGAAAAATGTGCTTTCACGTCTGCGAATTTCAACGTAACACCACAAATATTGCACAATTCCTTAAATATAGCGCTTGTAAAAGCAGTTGCCCTGTCTAGGCAGAGTTCATAAAATAACCCATATTTTAAAATGACGTCATTAAAAAGGAATGATGCCAAAGTATTGGCAGTGGTGTCTGGAATACTAGCTGTTATACAAAATCTTGTGGCTTCATCCACACAGACTACAAAATAATTGTGTTTCAAAATATTGTTAGTCCAATAAGGCCCAGCTACATCTAAATACAGTCGGTAAAAGGGCATAACACTAGAGTGAGTTTGCAGCTTACCATAACTCAAACCAACTCTTTTCTTTAACATTTGGCAGTGAAGCCATTGTCTACAGCGTCTATATAGAAAGCGTTTCATGTCAGGAAAATATACACTGTACAATAATATAGAGTTGAATCACAGCACTAACGTTAGAGTTTAGTGTACTAATGGGTACTAACGATGCACTAACTATGTCAAACGTTTTTTTAGTATTTGAGATGCGTGCGGGGCTAAATTTAGACACGTGGCATTTTCCATTCTGTAAAATTCTTCCACCAAATTTAAAAGCGCTAATAACAATTACTATTACGTTCAGGAATTTA
This sequence comes from Thermobia domestica, assembly GCF_964235325.1. Lineage (NCBI taxonomy): Eukaryota > Metazoa > Arthropoda > Insecta > Zygentoma > Lepismatidae > Thermobia > Thermobia domestica. The sequence goes on from NC_137465.1 coordinate 89,283,025, forward strand.
ACACAATGAAAAATACCCCATGTATTTCTTATGGAAGTTTCGTGACTTATAATTGGCTATATCTACACTGACAGTGAAGCACTAACGAAACTATTAGTATTTTCTACAAGCACTAACGATGCACTATCGAATGGTAATAACCTTTTCGTTAGTGCTCAAACTGGGGGGCCAAGTTCACGTTAGGCTCAAAGGTTTTTTTTTACTTGTAGTTCCTACACTAATGAAGCACAAACGTTAGGGTTGGTGGACTAAAAAGCACTAACGATGCACTAAGGATTCCACTAAAACAGATCATTAGTACTTTTGAATTTGGCAGTAATTTAACGCAATGAAAAATTCCCCATGCATTTCTTATGGGAGTTTCGTGACTTACAATTGGCTATATCTACGCTAATAATGAAGCACTAACAAAACTATTAGTATTTTCTGGAAGCACTAACGATATAGAATACTAACGAATGGCACTAATCTTTACGTTAGTGCTCAAAGTGGGAAGTTAAATTCAAGCTAGGCTCAAAGGGTTGTTACTTGTAGTTCCTACACTAATGAAGCACTAATGTTATTGTTGGTGCACTAATAAGCACTAAGGATTCCACTAAAACAGATCATTAGTACTTTTGAATTTGGCGGTAATTTAACGCAATGAAAAATTCCCCATGCATTTCCTCTGGGAGTTTCGTGACTTACAATTGGCTATATCTACACTAATAATGAAGCACTAACGAAACTATTAGTATTTTCTGGAAGCAATAACGATATACTAACGAATGGCACTAATCTTTTTGTTAGTACTCAAAGTGGGGGGCCAAGTTCACGCTAGGCCCAAAGGGGTTTTCACTTGTAGTACTTACACTAATGAAGCACTAACGTTAGGGTTGGTGCACTAAAAAGTACTAACGATGCACTAACGATTGCACTAAAAGAGATCATTAGTGCTTTTTAATTTGGCGGCAATTTAACGCAATGAAAAATTCCCCATGCATTTCTTATGGGAGTTTCGTGACTTACAATTGGCTATATCTACACTAATAATGAAGCACTAACGAAACTATTAGTATTTTCTGGAAGCACTAACGATTTACTAACGAATGGCACTAATCTTTTCGTTAGTGCTCAAAGTGGGGGGCCAAGTTCACGCTAGGCCCAAAGGGTTTTTCACTTGTAGTTCCTACACTAATGAAGCACTAACGTTAGGGTTGGTGCACTAAGAAGTACCAACGATGCACTAACGATTGGACTAAAAGAGATCATTAGTGCTTTTGAATTTGGCGGTAATTTAACGCAATGAAAAATTCCCCATGCATTTCTTATGGGAGTTTCGTGATATGTAATAAGTCATAACCACACTAATATTTAAGCACTAACGAAACTATAAGTGTTTTCTAGAAGACTAACGATGCACTAGCGAATGGTACTAATTTTATCGTTATTGCTTGAAGTGGGGGGAAGCGTGAACTTGGCCCCCCCAAATGTTTTTCTTTATAACTCCTACACTAATGAAGCACTAACGTTAGCGGTTTTTGCAGTAAGAAGCGCTAACGATGCACTAACGTTTGCATCAGAAGAGGTCAATAGTGCTTTTGAATTGGCGGTAATTTGACGCAATGAAAAATTCCCCATGCATTTCTTATGGGAGTTTCGTGACTTATAATTGGCTATATCTACACTAATAGTGAAGCACTAACGAAACTTTTAGTATTTTGTAGAAGCACTAACGAACGGCACTATTCCTTTTCCTTATTGCTTGAAGTGGGGGGCCAGCGAGTACCATTGTTTTGGCTCTAGAGCCTACACTAATGAAGCACTAACGTCACGGGTTGGTGCACTAGGAAGCACTAACGATGCACTAACGAATGGCACTAGTTATTTCGTTAGTGCTTGAAGTGGGGGGGCAGCGTGAACTTGGCCCCCCCAAAGGTTTTTTGCTTGTAGCTCCTACACTAATTAAACACTAACGTTAGGGGTTGGTGCACTAAGAAGCACTAACGATGCACTAACGATTGACACTAATTTTATCGTTAGTGCTGAAAGTGGGGGGGGGGGGCAAGTTCACGGACCTTCATTTTTGTTATCATTATTTAACGTAACAAATGACGTTATATTTCTTCGCCTGACGTCTTTGGAATTTCATGACCAACATTTGACGTTGTTATGACGTAAGTGTGCTACTAAGGCCGAGTTCAATTTCTAGCGGGAGCTCATTTAGTTAGGATTCCACGTTAATCAGTAGGTTTCTTTAAGAAAATTTCTCTCGAGTGACAAAATTTTTCCTCTTCTTATGAATTTTCCCTGGTTTTGGAGTGTCCAATACCTATGATAGAAGTTATGTAGTAAGATTAATTTAGCTATATTAAAGGAACTACGATCCGCATTTGTTTTATTCATTTGCTTTTTGCTTCTATATTTTCGTGTATTTTTTATGCATTTCTTAAAAAATATACACCGAAATACACCAAGCCAACAAAATGAAATGAAATCTTTCGGTTTTTCGTCCCACGTTTATGCCTTTAGGCTGAGAGAGACGAGGATTAAAGCAAGTGAACGTTAATGGAAGAATTGGTTGAATGAGAAAGTGGAACAAAACGAGGGTATCCCGAGACAACCCACGGACACGATGTTGTTTACAACAAGCTTACTTGGCTGAGGATGTAAAAAGGGACCCCACGAACCAGAGATAAGCGCTCTACCACTGTGAAACCGTGACCCCCCCATTCAGCCAACAATGGTTGCAAATTATGCTACTTTCAGCACACAAAATCTATATCTATTATATTGGTTTACTTCTGAAGAACAAAGAAAAATTTAAACATTGATATTTGGGAATTTCCCTGGATTTTTTACGTTTTATCGAAAATTTCCCTTTTTGTTAAATTTACCTATGAAATTTCCCTAGATTAAGAAAATTTCACTCAAACTACGAACACTGATCAGTAGGTCCACGCCCCGCTCCTAAAAGGAACGTTAAACTCAATATTAACTCAACAATATCTATCTATCTATATATATATATATATATATATATCTATATCTATCTATCTATCTATCTATATATATATATATATATATATATATATATATATATATATATATATATATATACAGTATATATATGTATGTCCCTATATATATATATGTGTGTGTGTGCTTATGGGAATTTCCTCGCGTCTGTATGGTTAGCACATACGCCTTGAGCGCGGGAGACCGTGGTTCGATTTCCGCTGGGAGCTCATGTAGTTGTTATTCCACATTAAACTGTAGATCCATGTCTCAAATAAGCACACATATATTGTATATATCTTTGGTACACTTATCTTCTGATCCGTCGAAAATTTCGGGACACAGTGTCCCGCAGACCGAAGAGTGAGTAGCATGGGTACAGAGAAAACTTGTCATGGAAATTTAAGCTTTTCAGGCTATGTTAATCCTTACATACAATGAAACTAGCTTGGCCAAGTTACAATGGAAGAAATGCAATCATCTGCAATACCCTGATAGCAGAAAATATTCTCCAGGTATTATTATCCCCCTCTCCTGCAGAATGAAAGCCCTGACGAAAACGCAATATTATTTACATATAATTACAACCTTAAAAAATTAACTAACTCTATAGCCTATGGAACCCGGAGGTTCAATGCCGAGTTCACAAAAGCTCTACACTGACTTCTATCCTTAGTAAATTAGATTCAGTTTCTACTTTGTATTCCTATCTCTGCGAGGTCCATCTTAATATTGTCCTCCTATCTGCGGCTAGGTCTTCCTAATGGTCGTTTTCCGAGTGGTCTTCAAGTCAAGACTCTGAAAACGTTTCAACTTTCTTCCATTCTAGCTACACGACCTGCCCACTTAAGCCTAACAATGTTGGATAAACCGTATAAATTATGTAGTTCCTCGTTATGAAGTTTCTGCCATTCCCCATTCCCCATCCCCCAAGAACTAAAATAAATAACAATTGCGATTACTTTTATTTTTGCACAAGGGACGCAATTAAAGTCCCAGTTCAGCACCTTCACACTTAGATTTTGCCCCTGGAAAAAATTTTCTGGAAGAAAACCTATTAGCATTGTTTCTTGATTTCTCATATGATCTCACATACATAAACAAATATAAGAGTGTAGAACTTCGTATGCCATAGTTAATGGAAATTTTCTCCTGAAATCAGGAATTCTTATACGGATAAAATTAAACTCCCAGTTCAGCACCTTCCTTCCCACTTAGATTTTGCCCCTGGAAGAAAACCTATTAGCATTGTTTCTTGGTTTCTCATGTGATCTCACATACATAAACAATGTATAAGAGTGTAGAACTTCATATGCCATAGTTAATGGAAATTTTCTCCTGAAATCAGGAATTCTTACACGGATAAAATTAAAGGATGGAACATGTTTAGAGGGCTTGCTCGTGACATCTAACTATATTTCTCAGCAAATGTGTTACAAATGAAGATGTCTGACTTGCTTCTATTTTCTGGTACTTACGTTTTATTTATTTTATGTTTTTCAAATTCATTGGGAAGCAAGTAAAGACTGTGCCTGTGTGCGTGACAAAACAAATGTACCGAATAATTATTTCTTCACTTCCTTGAAAAAAAAATACAAATTTAGTCCATCTCATATCTGCTAACAAAAGGAAGTAGCAGACCAAAGATAGCCGCTGTTTATTAAAGGTCGTTACCTAGCAGAGGATTCATACAGTCAGAGGGGAAAGAAGAATAATTGGAAGTTTCTATATTCGTTGGAACTGCAATATACAATTATTTTAAGAACCATTTCCTTGCTATTTGTCTGCATCAGGAAGGAAACGCCATAAAAATCACTAGAATGTGCAGATTTACCCGAAGCACATACTAGATCACTAGTTCAATAGCAAATCACTAAATCTATGACGAAATTACTAAATGTGGCATATATATTAGAGACATGCAAGAGCCGAAGTTTTCGCCCCAAGCCTAATCTGGCTCGATTGTAGCTAGGCCCGACCCAGCCCAACCCAGGCCCGGGAAAATTTTGAAAAATTTTTGGCCCAAGCCAGACCCGGAACAAATTAATAGTGGAGCCAATCCGCCCAAGCCCGGTCACTAGGGAGAACAATTAATTCTCTATATAGCAAAAGTGGAGCCGCTGAGCAATACCAACTGTAAAAGTTGCATGGTTTTTAATACCTTTCAGTCTTGGTTTTCCTTTTTTTGCAATTACCATTTAACTAAAGTCAATAATAATTAAAGAACTGCAAATAATCGTCCGAGCCCGGCCCTACCTGAAGCGCAGGCCCGCCCAAGCCCGGCTTGGGCTAAGGAAACAGCATAGCTGGACTTCCCAAGCCCGACTCGTGCAATGCACATACACACACACACACACACACACACACATATATATATATATATATATATATATATATATATATATATATATATATATATATATATATATATATATATATATATGTGTGTGTGTGTGTGTGTATATATATATATATATATATCTATCTCCAAAATATTAAAAAATATCCAACATAATATCTAAGGATATGCAATTTAAATTAGAAAAAATATTCCAGAAACATTTCCCGTAAAATTCATTTTAGGTACAACAAGGAATATTACTTTTATGTAACAAGCATATATTGTGAGAATAATATGAAAGTATTTCTTTGATATATCAGAAAATTTGCAATAACTGTATTTATTCGTTCGTAAAAATATAATTTCCTTCAAAATATTTCAACACTACATTTGGGTAATTACACATAGGCTATACAAACGAAAAACAGTTACATTAAAAAGAAAAGAAAATCTTATGATAATTGTAAATGCACAAATCAGTCCCATTATTTGATTTAAAAACACTTCGCTTAAAAACTGAAATTACTCAAAATCCACTTCTGTTTTTCCAACACTACACTACCCAGACACACACACAAATGAAAAAGAACTGCATTAAAAAGATCTGGAAACTTCCGAATTCTTCTTGTGTGGGTTATCTGATTGAGTATGTGACATATAGCATGATTATCTCATGTTACGCAAAGATCATTAATCTTCTTTTTTTTTTTTTTTTTTTTTACACGTTATTGTGATAAGCCTCGCAACAGCATCCTCAAACCTTCGCCGAGATTACAGACAAAAGTTCTCCTCCAGTTCCTTACCAGAGGGTAGCGTTCCCAAAACTGATGCAACGTTCCCTCTTTGTACTGCCATGCTGATGCGTTGCAGTAGAAAAGAGGTTGCTCTAGCATCTCCTGACGATAAAGAAATGCGGGGACCAACTTCTTTTATAAAGTTAAGGCCTTCGGGACCCCATGAACCGCCCGATTCAATAGCTATAGCGACAAAATGATATTTGTCGAGTAAATTGCTATACTTCCTGCGTTTTTCTGTTTCTCGGCGAGCAGCCACGTTGCCAGCTTGTGCTGAGGAAGAATGTAAATTTGAAGGGGCGAAGGTGTCGGAACAAGTAAAATCCCATAGAAGTGCTTTTCCTTTCTTCCACGGTATTAGGGTCATACCATCTGGTCTCTTGCCGTCTGCACGACTGCATCCCAACGGTTCACATATAGAAGGAACGCCTGCTGAAATTAGTGCCCTCATGATAATGTCGTTGACGCTGGAGTGGCGTGAATGTCTGCCCGCACTATTCGCACAGGAGAGTCCATGAAGGACCTTCTTGTCTACGACACTTCTACAGGCAGGACATCTGTGTTGCTCGCAAACATCTGCTCCCAAACGCAGTGCACTGGCAATTCGAAAACTGTCATTGGGAAGATGTAATACTAAAGAAGGTGACGGGATAGCATGAAGCCAAGCGCCTGCTTCTGGAGATGATGTAGCTAGAAGTCTGGCCTTATCTTCTGGGTTATCGGATGACTGAAGTAGAGCTGAAAAGTGATGACTTATAAGAGGATCGTCCCAAGAGGATTGTAATCCTCTCTTATCAAGGTCAGGTGGATCTGATCCCACTATAGATGACCACTTAGCAATGCTATCGTTGACATCCGAATCCAATACTAGGCTAAGATCTTGTTGGAGAATGGTCTCGATCAATGGCTTAGCGCCATAGAATGAAGACAGGAAGGATGAAATAGCCAGATCCATGGCGCGACGAATGCCGAGACCTCCGTGGTTAACAGGAAGGGACGCCTGCAACCAAGAGTTATTGTTGAGTGAACAATTCAGGATAGATTCTAGACCGGTTTTCAAGGTGTTGTCATAGCATTCCAGTAGATCAGCATCCCGCCAAGAAGGAGCACAGCGAAGAAAGTGTAGCAGCCTTGGCATGGACAATGAGGCACGTAGTAGGTAAAAGGCAGAGTGAGCTGAAATCAAGGAAAGACGTGTAAAGAAGAATTCTAATTTAGAAATTTTGTCTTTTAATATTGTTCGTCTTGCCTCATTAGATAATGCTGCTCCTAATAAGCTGGCGTCATATGTCGAAATTCTTTGAATCCCAGGCGCGGCTTCGTCAAACAGCTTGAAGAGGTTATTAGACTGCTCATTGGAAACTCCGAGAAAGCTGACCTCACATTTGGAGAAATTCATTTGCAATCCGATCTCCTTAGCCCGTCTACGGATCATTTCTAATGTCTCTAGTACTGTATCCTTGTCTCCAGCTATAGTCCCGTCATCCAAATACCATATGTTCAGTTCTGTATTGATACTATTAACGATGGATTGTAAAGTTAGTGCGAACAAACCAGGGCCAAGAGGATCGCCTTGTTGTACGCCACGCTGAGAGAGGATTATTTCATCTCCTAAGTATAAGTTGCTCGGTTGCGAGTAGCACTGATGTACGTATCGATAAATTGATGGAAAACTGTTTTTTACCTGTATGAGCATAGAGTCACGATTCAACTCGTTAAATGCGTTTCTGAAGTCTATTTTCAGAAACACTTTCTCCTGCTGGTGTGGAAAAGAGTAATACATACGAGCAGCGTGGACTGCTGCTTCTGCTCCATGTGAGACGCAAACTCCAAGTTGGTGTGGGGATAGAAAATGTGTTAGAGGTTCTCTAATTTTATGGCAAATGATTTTGGCTGATAATCTTCTCCACACATTGCCTATTGCGATAGGACGAATGCTGCCACTTTTCTTCCTCAAAGCTATTAGTGATGCTCCAAAGAAAATAGGTCTATTTTCTGTGGGCACATCACCGGAAATAATCAGATGGAGAAAATCGCAGATGGCGTTAGTCAAGTGGTCTTTAGTTTTGCAGTCTTGGGAGAGTAGGAGGTCCTTTAATATTCGTCCTTCGTAAACTCGTCAGCTGATATTCTAGGCACTACAATACTGGGCTCAATGAGATCGGGAGGTTCAAAAGGGTGGCTGTGAGCCAGATGTTTCTCTTTTAATGCTTCTAATACCGATCCATTCGGAGAAGCTATAGTATCTTCTGAGATGAGAGGCCGTACTGCGTTGCGGACATCACCATCTACTAATTTGTTCTCGACATTCTTAACGTTAAATGTGGAATTTACTGGTCGTCGAGCTTTGAAGGATTTTTTACTGTGGTTAGGAAGGGCTTCGCAACGAGAATCAGACCAACATCGCACTCTTTGTTTAACCCATGATGTTAAATTATTCACTTTGTCAGCTTTTGATGGCACGCACAGTGTAACGTAAGGAAAGAAGAAGAGATCCATCCAAGCTTCTAAGTCGTTTGTACGTACAATCTGTTGCAATACCTCGCACAGAGAGTCTGCCACTGTAGCTCTAGCCCCTCGAGGTACCCTGCGCAACATTGGAATAGAAGACTTTAATCTTGCTAGAAGCTTATTGCATTTGGAGATCAAAGTTTTTCTTGGGTGATCGACATTATCAATGGATGATTGCGACTTCCGTGAAAGCGAGCATGATTTGGTTTTATTGATATCATAATGGCACCTGCTATTGTGAATTGCTAGGCCTTTTAAACTAACACACAATTTGTTGCAAAGCTTACAGGTAGTCTCGTTAGGCCTGTTTGAAAAATCAATGCTCCTGTTTAATGCGGTATCATTTAGGGTTTGATTTCTTTGATTAAATTTTGATCCGGATGCTTTGCTTACATGCGAGAAATCTGCATTAATGGCCCTGCAGTCTTTATTGATATCATCAGTAATAGCAGTGAAAGGATCAGAAAATATTATTAGCTAAAAGCACAAACTATATTTCAAAAACGCGATGGTAAACAGTTTCTATTCATTATTAATATATGTTTTAAATGTTTCAATTAAACATTAGATAAAATATTCTGAAAATAATTGTAAAATAATGTATGAAAATATTTCATTTAAGTTACAGGAGAAGGTAATAAAAACATTTGCATACAAAATTAATAGGCGTTTTAAAAACATTTCTGGAAAATATTTCTAATATTACGAACGAATTTATTTTTAAAATACTCGAAACATTTTAAAAATTGTATTTCATACGTTTTCTCGTAACAATAGAAAAGATTGCAAATACTACGTTGGGAAACTTTTATAAAATATATGGAATACATCTCCTATTCTGTTTCTATATCATGTATGTAAAACATTTTTAGTATTACTTCGAAAACATTTTCTCTCTCAACATTGGAAACATTACATTACATTCAACACAATATTTCTAGTATAATTTGTGAAAATTTTCCTTACATTATTTTTTCCATAAGTAGAAGCTTTGCTTTGTTATAATTAAATATAAACTAATTATTTGCTGAGCAATACTATATATTTTCATTAAAATTCAACATGTGTTACAGTTTCGCCAACTAACTCTTTGGCTTCATCAGACACTATGTGATACAATATAACTGTACGATCGTATATACAGTTTTGCTCAGCAAATAATTAGTTTATACATTATTTTGCTTCTAACTTTCTAAAAAATATACTTCCTTTACTTCATAAAATGTTTCTAAACATTTCTTAAAAAAATATTTCCGGTAAATATTTGGGATATTTCTCAGATATAACGAGGAATATATTCTCTACAGTAACGGAAGAGTATATTCTGAAAACAATGTAAAAATGTTTCTATAATATATCAGAAAATCTTGTTAACTAAAAAAACAAAATATTTTCCAAAACATAATGAAAAACATTTTCTATTCGTTTTTAATGTGTTTAATTTTCCCTGTTTTGAAGTTTTACATTCAAAATTCGATAAAATATTCTGGAAATAATACTAAAATATTGTACGAAAATATTTTATTTAAGTTATAAGAGAAGATTACCAAAATACTTTTGTAAATATTAGGTAAACCTTTTTAAAACATTTCTGAAAAATATTTCTTATACCACGAAAGAATTTATTTTTAAAATATTCTAAACCTTTTTTAAAATATATATTCAATATGTTTTCTCGTAAAAATAGAAAATATTGCAAATAACGTATTAGAAAACATTTTTAAATATATGGAATATATTTCGTTTCATTGTTTTCCTTATCATATATGGAAAACATTTTTAGTATCATTTCGAAAATATTTCCCTTCTCAACAGTGAAAACATATTACATTACATCCAAAACAACATTTCTAATATATTTTGTGAATATTTTCCTGGATTTACTTTCCGGCAAGCATTCTCAAAATGTACTCGCGGTAATTTCTAAAATGTTTTACAAACATTTTTGGGAAAATATTTTCGGGAAATATTCGGAATACATTGGGGAAACCAGCATGGAAATCTCCAGCGAATGAAAACCTTTTGGAAACCAAGGAAAATATTTCCTTTTGATTGAGGAAATATTCCTTGCTGTGTGAGCAGGAAGGTAGTATCGCAGGCAAATATGGTTTAGGCGAAAGAAATGAAAGGTGAGAGGGACTGGTGAATTTCTGTAGATAGAATTTACTAGTAATTGGGAACACTTGGTTCAATCAGCATAAGAGAAGAAGATATACATGGAAATCACCAATAGACGGCGGAAGATATCAGATAGGCTATGTTATGATTCAGTACAGATATCGGAATAGCTTAAAGAACGCGAAAGCCCTTCCCGGGCCTGATATTTTCTCTGATCATAATCTTGTGAGAAGTAGATATTCAACTGAAAAATGTAGCCAGAAGAAAAGTAGGTAACAAAGTGTTGAATACTGAAAAGTTGAAAAACGAGGAAATAAGAAATCTTTTCGTTGAAAAATTCGAAGAAAAATGTTCAAAGTAGGAAAGAATAGGTGCAGGTAGTAACGCACGGTGGGAACATAGTAAACGTTGCTTACAGCAGGCTGCAGAAGAAGCAGTAGGTTACCGCGAACACAAAACTGCTAAGAAACCAGGGTTACAGAGCAGATGTTGCAGAAAATGAGAGAGAGAAAGATGTGGAAACAGGTTGATACAGAAGAGGGCAGAAAGATGTACAGAAAGTTAAATAATGAATTACGAAGAGAAACACACAGAGCGAGGGAAGAGTTTTACAAAAGAAAATGCGAGGACATAGAAGAATTAGAAAGAGTTGGGAAATATGAGGAAATGTACAAGGAGGTGAAATCTATGGAATTTCGGAGGAAACAAGGGGATATTATGATGGCAGTAGAAAATAAGAATGGGAAGGTAGTCAGCGGGAGAAATGAGGTCATAGGAAGGTGGAAAGAATATGTTGAAGACTTATATGAGAGTAGGGATAGACCGTGTAGTCTAAATGTTGAAGTTGAGAATGAAGTAGGCGAGGGTGATAAAGGATTTAGTATTCTTAGGGATGAGTTTGAAAAGGCTATATCCGAGATTAGGAATGGAAAGGCAACAGGAATAGATAACATGCCAATCGAATTCATTAAAAATATAGGAGACAAGGGGAAGAGAGAATTGTTCCGACTATGCAATGAAATATATGAAACAGGAGAATGGCTAAAAGACATTCTGAAAACGATCATGATACCGATGGCTAAGAAATCGAACCCAAAGAGATGTGAGGATTATAGAACTATTAGTCTCATGTCTCATGCAGCTAAAATTCTGCTCCGAATACTGAACAGAAGGTTATATGAAAGAACAAATAAAGAAGTTGAGGAGGAGCAGTTCGGGTTCAGAAGAGGCAAGGGCACAAGAGATGCAATTGAATTATTAAGGCAATCAGTGAAAGATTTATAGAAAAAGGGAAAGAGGTGTATGTTATATTTATTGATCTAGAAAAGGCTTTTGACCGCGTGAATTGGAAGTTGTTGTTGGGAGTTCTAACGAAGATAGGGTTGGAATTGAAAGATAGAGGACTCATAGGAAACTTATACATGAGTCAACAAGTAAGTGTTAGAATAGGGGAAGAACAGACGGAAGACAGTGCAATTGGAAGGGGAGTTCGACAAGGATGCTGCCTCTCGCCAACACTATTCAATGTCTATCTAGAAGAGATAGTGAAAAAGAGCCTACATGATGATGATGGCATTTCGGTAGGAGGTAGAATGATTAAATGCATAAGATTTGCAGACGATACGGCGCTTGTTGCAGAATCTGAAAAGAAAATCAATAAAATGTTGGAAAAACTGAGGAAAGGCTTTGAAGAATATGGGATGAAAATAAATGTTAGAAAGACAAAAGGCATGGTGATTGGAACGAAGAGGTCTGTGTCAAATATAAAAGTGGGAGGGGAGAAAATAGAACAAGTGAATAGTTTTCGATATCTGGGTAGTATTCTTAGTAATAACATGTAGTGCGAACGTGAAATAAAAGCAAGGATAGGGATGGCGAAGGAAGCCTTTAGGAGGAAGAAAAGTCTGTTTTGTGCGACCTTGAATAAAGAGTTGAGAAAAACTCTCATAAAATGCTTCGTGTGGAGTGTTGTACTGTACGTGGCGGAAACGTGGACATTACGTAAAAGCGATGAAAATCGACTGGAAGCCTTTGAAATGTGGGTGTGGAGAAGGATGGACAGAATTGGTTGGGTAGAGCGGAAAACAAATGAGAGAGTGTAAGAAATGGTGGGTGAGAAAAGAACACCTTTAGATATTATTAGGAAGATGAAGAGAAACTGGTTGGGACATTGCCTAAGAAGAGATTCTATCATGAGGGACGTCCTAGAGGGTATGGTGGCGGGGAAGAGAGGGGGCGAAGGAGACTACAATTAATGGATGATACAAAAACAGAAAGATCATACGCGAAGACGAAAAAGTTAGCGGAGGACCGTGGAGCATGGAAGCTTCTCAGCTGCGGCAAGTGACCTGCCAATAAAGGTAGAATACCTATGATGAAGAATAAACCAAAACAGTATTATGGTCATATAAGAAAAAATAAATAAAACAAGCAATAAATAAATCATCTCCGAGTTCGTGTGTAAACAATACGTTATAATAAAACATTAAAATATTACTTATTACACCATATTCTCGCCTATTTCACGACCGAAGGAGGATAATAGACTGTAAGACGAATATAAGGTAAGTAAACTGACATTTGTAAAAAGAAATGTAAAACCGGTCCAGCGTCCTAGAAAATTTTCTGAAAGACTTCACAACATATTATTAATAATTTTAAGTCGCAGTGATATCTATGGTGCTGAATTGGGTAGAATTGTACCAACTTTTTCACAAAAGGGGCTGAAAATGCTAGCGTGGTACCAACGGGCCAATGAATGACAAAAAGGGCTGAATATGGTACAATTGTACCAAGTGTAGCAAAAGTGCCATGCGGTGACCTTGCGCCAAGTAGTTCCCTGCCCTCCACTTGCGAAATAGTTCAACTTTTTTATGTTTTATATATAAAACAAACACAACTTTTGCTCACCTGACATATTACCAAGCACACAAATGAGTATATTCATTTCATTATTTTGCTAGAAACGGACAAGTAACTTCGGAACTTAACCCTGCAAAACAACTAGCATTTGCCCTTGTATCCAACATAGAAACAGCTAGGCCTAAAACCCATTTTTCACGTCAAGTGTCGAGTAAATGTTTTATAACGAGAAGGCGCCCAACTTAGTCCTACAGGGCTCTAAGCTACATCGTTGAATATAAGGACACAGTAGCATACGCAGGAATTTATTTCGGGAGGGGTCTAAACTCAATATGAGGGTATTTTATACTAAAATTCCAAAAATTGCCCCTAAAATTAGGCTAAATTTATACAAAAATCAAAATTTCGAGAGGCCCGGACCCCAGTGCTATTATTTTAAAACTTATAAAGAGTATAAGAGCAGCATCATAATCCGATAAAGGTTCTGCGATGACTAGAAGTGAAAAATGTCCAAGATCATTCATTATACGCTGAAACAAACTAGGCCTAACCTAACCTGATGCCAATATGGTAATAATAGAGCACTTATCTACATCCTTCCCGGAATATTTCACATAGCAAAACTTAATCAGCACATTTAAGTAGCAGGGGTATAGAACACTGACCTGCTTCCACATTCAATTGTGTGCATAAAGTACAGAAAGGAACCTACCTGACTACTAACCTATATGAGGTAGTCAGTGTTTGTTTTCACACCCTTCTTTATCCGACTTCAGTAATATGCAAATTACCTACAATTTCTATGCGCCCATCTACGATACCCCTGCCCATAATAATGCACTCGAGAGTAAGATTGGGAATGGCATAGAGTGATTGACATTCGAAACAGCAGTGAAAATATCCAAGTCCTGATGTGTTCCTTCATGAATTAAGTGTTAGTTTATAAATGATCTTCATATGACGTAAAGAATGGTAGTGACTTACTTTTGTTCATATACACACTGAGTTTCTACACATAGGCCTATAAATGGTGAACCATAAAAATTACAATACACATAAAACCTTCAAATATTTCACAGTTCTTATTAACTCTAGAGTGCACTCTGTGCAAGCATCTGCGCATGTGCCGTCACTAACAATTCAATGTTGTTTTCCGTACGTCCATTTTTTATCCATATAATGTAGGTCCGTGGACATTTAATTCGTGGATTAAATATGGACATCAAATGGATCGTCCACTCAATACCAGAATGTGGATGTCCATTGCCGAATGTTATATGGACATCCAATGGATGTTACGCTCAGGTCCATGTACTAAAACTGGACGTTGTGGCTCTAATATGTACGTCCACTGGCTGTGATGTGCTGTGTGGGGGGACATACTTTGGGTAGAAACCGATTTTCTTGTATGCAAGCATTTTTAAAAATTTAAACTGTATATTTTCTATTGCATCAGAGTATGTAGTGACATTTGGTGTCCAAACAGTACAACAGTATACTAATTTTGACCTCACATACGAAAAATATAACCTTAAAAAATGTTGATTCTTTGTAGAAATCCTGCCCTATCCTGTAAGTTAAAGCTAGGTTTCTATATGCACTACTCGTTATTGCGTCAATGTGTTGAACAAAGATTAATTTGCTATCAAACATAACTCCTAGATCTTTGATAGTATTTGTGGTAGACAAGGAAGTGCCACTCATTGTATAGGTGAAGTTAACTGGATTTTCTTTCCTCGTGAAAGATACAGATTTACATTGGACACTTTCAGGACTAATTTATTCTTATCACACCACATTTGAACTCTCTGTAGACCCTGTTGAAGTTCCATGCAGTCATCAATTGAACTTACTTTGGAATATCATTTGAGATTGTCTGCAAAATGAAGAACTTGAGAAGTTTTATTACAGAAGGAATATGATTAATAATGAGAAGAAACAACAGGGGACCTAGATTAGATTCTTGAGGGACTCCCAATAGAGTATGGAATTTGAAAATTACCGGAAATGTAAAATATCGTCTAGGTTTATACAACTGGCACTCTCTTCAGCTCTCTGTGAGAAGAGTTTGTTTTTTTAAAGGATTGGAATTTAATATTTGTATCGTTATTTGTATATTATAGGGATTTTCAAACCGTGCGGTGTGCCTCGCCTCCCCAGGGAGGTGGCGAAGGCTGTCAAGGGAGGCGCGAGAACTTTTAAGAAAAGATCCTAACGAATCTATTTTTAATGGAACACGCATACGTAAGTCTGCACCCTTCTGCTTTAGCAATACAAAGTGGACTAAGGCTTTGTATCACCTCTGTTCCACATACGATCAGGGATGACCCTTTCACCTTTGGCTTAAACATAAATGAAACATTATTTATCATAGTGATAGTTTTTCTTTTAGGTACACATGTATTTATGTTGTTGACACAATTAATTTTTGACAGGGGAGGCGCGTTCAAATTTTGGTGTTTGAGGAGAGCCTCAACTGCAAAAATTTGAAAATCCCTGGTATATTCTATGTTATTACTATGTTCATTTGTACCAAATTCAAAATAAACAAGGATAGCACTAGATTTCAATAATCCAAAACCTGTTTTCATTAACTATGAAAGCCATTCACTTTTAAAAATTGACATCGTATCAACTTCTTTCATCTTACATTCCATATTTAAATCCAGGAGTACAGAATAAACTCTGTTTCTCATAACTAAGGCAACAGAAGCCTAAAAAGCATAAAGCGCACATCAATTTACACATATGGCTGGTACCTTGAACATGGCTGTAGTTGTCTAAGGGTCCAGAAGAAACTAATTTTAAGAGCATAATAAAGCATCATTTTAGAAAATAAAGCATAAAGCATAGTTTAAAATATATAGCACAATTCTTGGAAAATTCTGTTTAACTGAAAGTTTAACATACTGTATTAATATTTTTTAAAACCATTATTTACAATACAAAATGATTGAGAACATAATAATGCAACAGTGAAAAGCTTATTTTTATTTCTGTAAACTTTTCGGTGTAATCCTTTGATGTAAAGAAAAGAAAAAAGGAATAGAAGAAGAAAACTTTCCGCCAACTATGAATAGTACGCAAGAACTTCACACTATATTGTTGTGTATGCCTCTTGAGCTTGAACACTTTCTGTACTTTTTGGTGGTATCTTATACTTTCACTTTCTGTGTATATGCACCTCTAAGGCGCACACAAGTGATAGACAAAACTGACTCGATCAAAGTGCATCTCTTTACAGTGCATTCAGTAGAAAATTAATTAAATATGAAAGAAACTGGTTGCATAAATTATTAATAAACAGATCAAGATACTTAAAATATTTAATGTATAGTAAATATTATACATTATACACGAATGATGTATGTGTAATGAAATTAACAATAAAGCATAATTTGGAAATAAATAAAGCATAATTAAACAAAAAAGTAAAGCATAATGTGGGTTGGTTGCTCTACTCATAACACACTGCGGCGGGGGGGGGGCAACTTGGAATTCTCGCCCCTGGCGCTTACAACCCACGCGACGGTCCTGCTTTTTTGCAAGTCAGGTACTACAAAGGTTCGGAAGTTGCTAGGCTTTTTAATGCCAACCTGCGCTTACAAAATAGTTAAGTGCATTAAAATTTGGTTCGAAGAGTTTAGTATAATGTTTCAAAAGCCCGACAATTAAGGAACTTGGAATCTTGAACTCCCCTTGATGAATTAATGACCACTGCTCATGGGATCGAACATCAATTATATCTGCAAACAGCACGAATAATTGCAATTTGATCATGAAGGGATATACAAAGTACGATAATTCTAGAACAGAGAATAATGTGAAAACATAGAAGAAAACGACAGGTTATCAAGACTAGATTGCGTATTCTATACATTTTTATTTCCCATAAAAATTATTTGGAGACTGTCGAGACGAGACCGAGATCGAAACGACGATTTTCGACTCGGAATGTCACAGACACAAGTACAGGTATTTGCCAATTGACGAGAATGTAGTAGGAAAAAAGACTAAAAATAGTAAGTTCACCAAGTTCACATGGGATCGAAGCAGGAATTCTTTGATCAGATATACCTTCTACCACTGGCCCGATATTGTGATTGTTTCGGAAATGGTGCTTTCAGCCTAAAATCGGTGGTTTGAACCGAAGTTAGCATAGCGAGTACGTATAAATTGAAGTTATACAAATAAAATCCTACAAAAATAAAAATTGCCAAAACATTGGTTGACTGCTTGTACAAGTCTTTCGCTACGCGAGACAATGTTCAACCTCTCCTCATAAGTTCCTTCATGAGCGTGATGTCGCGATGATGCTGTGAGCATGAGATCGAGTGAGTGTGATGTCGAATGAACGATGTGAACATGAGGTGGAATGAGCGTGATGTCGGATTGATATTGACGTTGAGTGGGCGTGAGGTCGCGATGTTATTGTGAGTGTGAGGTCGAGTGAGCATGATGTCGGGTTAAGGATATGTGTGTGTATGAGGTCGAGTGAGCGTGAGGTCGAAATGATGTTGTGAGCGTGCGTTTGAGTGAGGTCAGGGGTGAAAATGAGGGGAAATATGGGGGACGTCGTCCCCCACTTCCAGAAAATATCTGTAGCGTTTCCCGCTGCTTTCTAAAAATTTACAATGGACAATGATAGGCACAGGGGACGGCTTGACAGCATGCGTCCCCCTACTTTCCCAGATCCACTTTAACCCCTAAGTGAGGTTAGTCAAAAGTGGGCACCTTTGTTCATGTCTATTGTTGCATGTAAATTTAAAAACTTACGATAGTTAATAGTTTTAGCGTATTCCATAAGATGTTTCTGCTCTGTTTTCCCCTTTAAAAAAGAATTAAGGATTATCTAACTGATTTATTTTTGGTGGAAATATTGAAATATGTTTTTAAATGTTAATAGAAGGATTTTTAAAACTTAAGAGAAAAAACAATAGTTGCAGGAAGCATATTTCCTCCTATGGTTTTTCAGCATCCGCTTAAATTAAAGTAGTTGGTTGTCTTCGTCCGGTGTGCGGTTAAGTAAGGCACGTGTTCCTTCTTACTTAGAAACTTAAATGATAAAATAATTTCCTTTCTATTTATATTATTAATATTATTTTGCTAACTTGCACAGAAGCTTCAGACAAGACTCACATTCGCTATAGTCATTTTCCAGGTCAGAGGTATGTATTCTTCATGTACTCTTTCACTTCTGTAACATCAGTAATTGAAATTAAATATACAGAAAAATCTGAAAATTGTCAAATTTAATTCAAATTTCAACTTATGTTTCTTAATTATTAGTTTTCTCAATTTTTATTTCAATTTGATTATAAACTACGATATACTATATGCGGCCTTAGATAGGAATTAGTCAATTTATACTAATTTACAAACAATCGATAAGAATGGTAATAACAATGGGAAAGAAAGTAATCAGGGTGAGCGGCTACTGAATTAGAACCCAGAACTTCGTACATTGGAAACTTACAAGCTGCAATATTATATACAATAGTGTTTCAGATAGTTAGGTTTTTGCAAACATCAACTTACTTCTTTCAGTATATTATACCAAGTCTTGTGTTTAAATACTTGATCATGTAAATCAGTGATGGCCAATTCGAAATTATTAATATATTTCCTCATCAAGCACACATTACGGGCGCATTCTCCACAACATAAAATCATAAATCTCTCTTATTTTTTGTACTAGAGAAATAAATACATATTTTTTCAAGTAACTTGAATGGCTTATGATATTAATGCACAAACACCTACTAGTCGTCTGTAGTTAGAAAGGTATTTACGCTTTAACTTTAACATGTACTCATAAGTTCTTTTTTAATTTATGTGAAAATATGTCAAAGAAAACGTCCAATTGAATTTTAGTTTATTCCACAAAATTTCCAATCAATTTGTCACAAAATGAACTTTCTGGCTTCAGAATGTGAAAAGTTAAGTGAAATTAAGGATTTCATTATGGATTTTGGCCATCTTGATGAGATCATAAGCTCGAAAACCGAAATGGGGATTCTTAGGGATTTTTAGTGAGAAAAAATAACATAAGTAGTGCTACACATTCCAGTAGGTTTCGTTTTGTTATTTGAAATGTTTAGGTTGATGTCTAATTTGACTGGACTTCTAGGAAGCCACCAACATAAATCATAAAAGCACATCGAAAAACGAAAGTACTAGATCCATTTTTATTTTCGTAAAGTCAATCTATAATACTACTAAAGTAACTGTGATCTAAATGTCAATTATGACTATTAGAAATCAATGTGATAGCGTAGAATGTAAAGACCAACATTGCGATCGTGCCCTTTGCCTTTTAATATTAAAATTATCTATTATATAAAATTAAATATATTCACTAGCAGGGACGTATATAGAAGGCAGGTACCTCAATGCTGATCAGGGTGGCGTCAGCGTTGTCAAATCATGGCTTTTCTGTAAACTTAGTCTAATTTTGGTGTTGATTTTACAAATTATAATATAATTTATCTTCATGTTCAATTTCGTCTCTCCTCCTCCCCCAAAGCTTTGATTCTGGACCGAAATCAATTCCTGTCTACGTATCTGATCGTCAGGTTTACTTTATCTTTCCCCATCTCATAAGCAAAAGTTAAATCCTAATCTGACCAAATATTCTACAAATTAAACATTACTTTGCCTGTTAATTTCACTAGATCTTAATCAAAGCTTACAGGTTGAAATATTCAGTTGTACTGCACTCTTTCTTGAGGAGATTCTGACAGCTATTCCCTTAACATTCATTGCCACATTGGTCTTTTTAAATTCGATTGATCTTTTGTTGTTCTGTCTCAGCTGTCATTTATTTACTCTTTAAGATTCCAGATTGAAAGTCATACTACAGTAAAGACTTATTTGTGTAAATCTCGCTAATAATAAATAAAATAGGTATTAATACTCGGGCAGAAGAAAACCAAAACGATTCTCAATCTCAACAGAAGAAAAATGCGATATTTTAAAATACTGTATTTCTTGCCTAAAATTAACTTGTTCTTGTGATATCCATTACAGAGAATTCAAAATGGCAACGCTTCAAGAACGCATGCTTTATCTCTTCGAGAGACCAGGAGAACCCGTGTTTCTTCCAAAAGCAGATGGAACCGTTATCTATGATGTTCCACCAAGCTTGAGGGTAAGTACCAAAGAAATAACAGTCAACTTAGTAAGATATGTTCTAGAATGAATTTTGTTCAAAAAAAATAAATGTTATAGTCTTCTCTACTGTTTCATACATAGTATCGTAATATATCATGAAGTATATAAACATTGTGAAGTTTTCTTTTTGTTTGTTTTTTACAATTCCAGACAGTTGTTCAAGCTTTTTTGTATCACTCACAGTTAACAAATAAATACACCTATCTTCTACAGGGTGTCCAATAGACAATGCAACCCGGAGTTTGGGATAGTAGAACTTTTGAACCTGAAGTGATACACGAATAATGGTTATACCAAAATGAAGCCTTCCTTGTTCATGCATATATTTTTAAACTAGTAAGCAACGATTGAAGTACACTAGGAACGACACAGTATTGCCAGATGTAACCGAAAGTGTAAATCATTTTTTTTTTTTTTTTTTTTTTTTTTTTTGCAAAACATGCAAATTGACTCATAACTCATACGTATGGATGTTCTGTCGTTAATTTTCAGTTTGTTTAGTTGGAGTAGCTTGAAAACTATGGAGCAGAAAAAATAATTTTTCATTTCCACCGATAGCTAATCGGATGAGGCTTCTGTAAAGGGGAACTAGCGAAATCGTAGTTCTCATAAATTAACACACTGAATTGGCAACCCTGCTGATGTTTCAGTGCATCAAAAGGTGTGTTAAGGATCTGTCAACATTATTCAATTCCTGGAAACAATAAAAAAACAAACTTTGAAATTATCATGATAAAATTTTTACTTACATGCACCCGGCAACATTGCTATTCATTTCTATAGGGCTATTTAAAGCAAGAGGTATACAAGAACAATTCTCGTACTATTCAAGACCTCGAAACGAACATTCGCAGTACCATTGAGAACATTAACACTTCTAATTTTCGTAAAGTTGCTACCAACTTGAAGAAACGTGTGAACCAGTGTTTGAATCAAAACAGGGGACACTCCCAGCATCCGCTGTGGAGCTGGTAACTCATTTCTGATAGTAGCAGTGTTGCCGGGGGCATGTAACTAAATGTTTTATCATGATAATTTCAAACTTTGCTTTTCATTATTTTTAGGAATTACATAATGTAGACAGATCCTTAACACTCCTTTTGATGCACTGAAACATCAACAAAGTTGAAAATTCAGAGTGTTAATTTATGAAGCCTACGATTTCTCTAGTTCTCCCTTACAGAGGCCTCATCCGATTAGTTGTCGGTGGAAATGAAAAATTCTTTTTACTGCTCCATAGTTTCCAAAGTACTCCAACTAAACAAACTGAAAATTAACGACAGAACATCCATACGTATGAGTTAAGAGTCAATTTACGTGTTTTGCAAAAAAAAAAAAAAAAAAAAAAAAAAAAAAAGATTTACACCTTCGGTTACATCTGGCAACACTGTGTGGTTCCTAGTGTACTTTAATCTTTGCTTCCTAGTTTAAAAAAATATGCGTGAGCAAGGCTTCATTTTGGTATAACCACTATTCGTATATCACTTCAGGTTCAAGTTCTACTATCCCAAACTCCGGGTAGCGTAGTCGCTAACGCTCTTGCCTCCGGTGCGAGCGGTCCCGGGTTCGATTCCCGGTGGGGGCACTCGGTCGAAAAAGTGTAAAACGCTTTTTCAGGCCAGCCACCCTGAATGAGGTTTTCCTGGGTTTTCCTCATTCACACCAGGCAAATGCCGGGGTGGTACCTAACTTATAGGTCCCAGGCCGCTTCCTTCCTTCCCCAATCCTTTCTTCCTTCCCTTACCCCGGATTGTGTGCTCGCTCAAAACGTGAAGGGCTAAATGGTCTTAGATGCCGAAAGCCCAGAAATCTAAATCCCATCCCCCAAACTCCGGGTTGCATTGTATGTTGGACACCCTGTATAAGTTAATAACGAAATAAAGAAATAATCTTTCAGTATAAAGGAACAAATCCTGATTGACTTACTCTCAACGACGAGAGCAAATTACGTAAGCTAAAACCTTGTAATTTGAACAATATATAGTAGGATGTGTGACGTAAGGTACCACTAAGGAAGAACTCTTGATAATTCGACGTAAAGGGGGAGTTGTAATTGTTATAAGATGCCCATAACTCGTAATCTCTTAAGGTCAGAAATATGAGATATGCCATACCACGGAATTCCATAAGTTTACAAACGTGATCTTTGGTACTTAGGATTTTCGTTTAAAATAACTAAAGAAGTGCAATCGAGTCAGTTTTCGTCCATTCAACGATTATTTTGATTGACAAGTAGATAATGTTTGTCAACTATGATGAAACTGCCCAATTTGCAATCAAACAGTGACTACTTGAAGATTACTTGAACGAAACCTTTGGGAAGCAAGAATCACTGAACTCGACGTTAGATTCAATTATTTTAACTCATAATCGAAATAAATTAACTTAGACAGAAAGCACGGGTGATCATATAACTTAGCGTAGCTCTTTTAAGCAGGATATTAACATTTCCTAAAAAATAATGGCATAGTGACATAAATGCTGTCAGATTTAAAACTTGTAAATGGAAAATTAAAAATATAAAATTTCTCTCACATTTAATAAGAATTTTCAATTTTATTCCTTTTTAGAAGTCCATTGACCTACCTTTGCTTTCATCGTTGTAATAATATTTTATTATAATCCTGTCGATTTCCATTTTCAATATTGCCTTTTCTCTATTAATTAATTATTTCGTAATGTTTCATTTGTAATACTAAAAGTATCAGTGTTTGTAGGAGTAAGAAAGATTTAGATATAAAGTAGAATAATTCTGATTCAAATGAGAATGCAGGCCTACGGAACCCGGAGGTTCAATGCCGCGTTCACAAAAGCTCTCCATTAACTTCTATCCTTAGCCAACTACATCCAGTTTCTATCTTGTATTTCTATTTCTGCGAGATCTATCCTATTATTGTCTTCCCAGCTGCGCTTAGGTCTTCCTAATGGTAATTTTCCGATTGGACTTCCAGTTAAGACTTTGAAAGCATTCCTACTTTCTTCAATCCTGGCTACATGACCTGCCCACCTGAGCCTCCTTGACTTGATGACTCTAACAATATGTGGTAAACCGAATAAGTTATGTATTTCATCGTTATCAAATTTCCGCCATTCCCCATTCCCGTTCCTCTTGGGTCCTAATATTCGTCCCAGGATCTTGTTCTCAAATACTTTCAGTCTATGTTCTTCCCTCAGAGTATGCGACCATGTTTTGTAACTATACAGAACAACAGGCATGATTATCGTTTTATAAATTATAAGGTTCAAATTTCTTGACAGAATTTGAGACGACAACAAATTTTGAACTGAATAACACGAATTCCCTGCTTTTAGTCGACATTTAATTTCTTCCTGAATATGGTTTTCGTCTGTTAATATTGATCCTAGATATTTGAAAGTATCCACTTTAACAAAAGTATTGTTTGATATTTTAACGCATCCATAATTTCCCGTATTACGATCTTGACGAACTTCCATGTATTTAGTTTTCTCTGCATTTACTTCTAAATCCATGTTTTGCAATCACAGATAATAATAATAATAATAATAATAATAATAATAATAATAATAATAATAATAATAATAATAATAATAATAATAATAATAATAATAATAATAAAATAATAATAAACACCATGGTCAGGCAGGATTTTTTGGAGGGTCCACACAGTACACACACACACATACACACACATACACACAGATACACAATATAATTCATGGTGCCCGACAGCCCTCAGCAGAGCATGTAGTTTCAAGAACGAAGTGTTTTTTAGAAGTTTATAGAAAATCATAAATAAATATCCAAAATAACAATTTTTAAAAAAAATCTGAAACGTATTTAACTTACCATGTAATCTTCCATAATTTCTGCTATGCAGACCTTCAATTTTTTTGATACAAATTAAATACTGTTACTTCCTTTTTCCACTTAGCAATTAAGTTTATGTACACTATTTACAATTATCGACACACTGACACTAGAGTATTAAATTTAATCGTCTGCTACGTTTGGCCATTATATTTATAACTTCCGGATCAATATCCTGGTCGCAATGAACCGGTAACACTGCAAGATTGGTTAATCGCTCGTTCCCAGTCCGGTTTCTCAAAAAAGTTCTAAGGCGTTTCAGGGTAGAAAACGATCTCTCCGCACTGGCTGTAGAAAGAGGTAGGGTGGCCAAAACTTTCAAAAGTTGGTAGATTGCTGGATACAAATCAACAGGACAGGAAGCTAAAGCTGAAACAACATCCTGGGAAATGACGTCCTTTTCAACACACTTCCACTTTTGACATCACAATATGTAGTCTACCATTATTTGCGTTTCACTTATATTTTCCCGTACGTATACGCTTAATTTTTTTACTATGTATATCGCCTGCAGTTGATATTAAGTTTTTGGGCAGTAAAACCTGGAAAGCAGTCAACGTGTCCTTATTCTGCTCAAAACGTGATGTAAGATTGGAAATTAAGTCATCAATACAAGGTATGAAAACAGCTCTTTTGAAGTATTGCTTCGGTGTTTCTAACAGATAATTCTCTCGCTTGGTTTGCTTACTTGCTAAACGTGGAATTTTTATTTCACTGTCGAAAAGATTTATCATGATGCGGGATGCTAGTTGAAAGATATCGTTGAATGCCGCTTCCAAATTATCGGTTCTTAAATTTTGTAGTTGTTTTAAGATGTCTTGGGTATATTCCATTGCTGAACTTAAATCATGTTTGGGACTCTGGAGATAACTTGAAAGACGAACTGTTAAAGTAAGTAATTTTTCGCATGTTAACACAGGCACGTAGCCAAGGGGGGTCCGGGGGTCCGGATCCTCCCTTCGAAACTAGAAATGAAAAAAATTAAGGAAGGATGAAATAAAACGAAATGAGAAAAATAATAGAAAGCGTTAAGAATAGAAAATTACAGCAACCTTTCGGTTACTCGTTCTTTTGAAAAGATTTGAGCGAGATAACCTGGAAGAGTCAGGGAATCTGAAATTTCTAGAAAAGTTGCGAAATTCTCAGAATTTCTGTTACTAGTCAGGGAAATTTCAAGCTTCCGAAAGCATAGTGTCGTTGTGTAAAAGCGTGGACATTTTTTATCATAATTTTTCGTCATCGCATCCTTGCAGTATCAAACATGTTATTTCAAAACAATTTTCTACTGCTCCTTTAACCTGTCATTTGGAACAGACAGTAGTTGACGGAATAATAAAAACAAAAATTTATATGGAGAAAAGTTGTTAACAGTTGATTCAACAGAGAAAGGAACGCAGATATTGTAAAATATTATTAAGTATGTATTTTTTATAATAGTTGTCATAATGAAAGAAAAACGGTTATATTTGAATAAAGAGAGGAAGGACGTAAATATTGTAAAATCTTTTTCAACACGTTTTTATTATTATTATTATTTTACTCGAGATGTCTTCATAGTTTGTTATTAAAATACCTAACAACATATCCTCATTTTATTGTCCTAAGTAACCAATATTTGTTAATAATAAAGTAATTTAGATTGATCGAGTTTTTGGGCCTTCAGAATTTCATGTCTCGTCCCCCCCCTTCCCGTTACGAAATCCTGGCAAAACGAACCAATATATGTTACAGTAAAATAGTTTAGAATGATCTAGCCCCTGGTGTGATGACCACAGTATTTCATGTCACAGACTCCCCCCCGCTTCACGAAATCCTGGCCACGTCCCTTAGAAGGGAGATCAAAAAGGAACTTTTCTCCATAGTTGACAATAATTGCTGCGCGATGTGGGATATTGTTTTCTCACTTGCAGCAATAGATTGTAAACTAGCAACACTTGGCTCAAATAGTTCAACACAAACTATGACGGCATCATGGCGCTCAACATATCTCGTGTCTTGCTTTCTTGTATTAATTCTTGTATGTAATGTTTAAGCGTATTCACAGAAAAATTATTATTTCGGAACAAATCAGAGATGTTTTTCATGGAACCTAATCAGTTTCTAATATAGGAGACACTCATGGCAGAGGAAAGTGCTAAATTTAATCAGTGATTTGCAGAACGCATAAAAATAGCTTTGGGATACATTTCTCTTACATTTGACTGTACTCCGTTCACTTTGCCAGCCATGGAAGCTGCACCGTCATAGCCTTGGCCTACGAGATCCCGTCTTTAGTGATAGTGTTGTATTTTCCTTAAACGGGGTTGGCACGTTAGAAGAACTTGTATCTGTCATTAAAAAAAAAAAATCTTGAAAGCCTATCATATTTCACCATGTACACATAGTCTTGAAAGGGTCATAAAACATTTTTTCCATCTTGCAAAGAGTCGAACAGTGTGCAACTTTCTGAGACGTCTTGCTTGCTACCTACTAGCGCCCTCCCGCTGACATAAAGGAAAAACCAGTTTCACTGCTTCCGAAACAACGGATTCTTTTGGACAGGAAGGGGGAGTGCCCCAAAATACACATTTTTAATGAGGAGGTTCACTGTTTGTCCACTAGAGTGCAGTGCTGCATAGGTGGAAATACCTTCCATGCTTTCAAGAAGTTGTAATATGTACACAGTAAATAGAAAGATCGAGTTGAAAGTTTTTTTTTTTTTTATGACAAGCACTACAAGATTCATTTAACGTTGCAATGTGGCCTTAGAGAGAAAAAAGATCTTGCCGAACCCTTCTGTATGCTGCAGCAATTCATATACAAAGAACTGAGAAGTACAAAAAATAAAACTAAAGCTGGGAAAATGGGTTTGAGACAGGGGCGCCGGAACCGGGGGCAAGGGGGCAATTGACCCTCCTGAAATTTTCAAAGGGGGCAAGATACTCGTTTTGCCCCCTCACTTTCAGACTGTAAAAACATCACACAACACTGATTATATGAACTAAATTTTGCTTTTTATAGTAATGTGAAGAAAAAATCTCTATTCCAGATTCATCTTTCTCTTTGAAACAAGGGACCGGGCGCTTTTTCTACCCTCATGTTAGACAGAAAGAGTTAGAAAAAGAATTGAAAATTCTCTTTATTTCCATTGGTGTACATTCTCAAAACACTGTAAATTCTTTTAAAATTGTTGTTTAAGTAATCGTAAGTCTGCAATATGAAACGAGTCGTAGAGCGAGATTTTAAAGTTTGAAAAATGTAATAGTTTAAATGAGTAACAGGAGATTTAGGGCCTAAATACATTTTCCATAAAGTTAAATTAATGTTCTTACAAACAATATGCAAAGTGCAGTAAGTTTTATAGTGAGGAGGAAAAATGTATAAGGTAAGATTAATAATTCAGAGCATATAAGAAATGCGAACTCGATTGTCGTTCCGTTCGTTTAATCCTTTCACTACCATTTTTTTTCGGAGTGAGAAACATTAATATATGGCTATTTTATTTTCACCGTTTCGTTTTTCGACGTGGGAAGGGTGGGACATTATGTATCCCACTGATATTTTTACGTGCGATCTATATGTCCCAGTGGTATTGACATGAATGATCACCTTGTATTTTCAATTATGAAACGTATATTGTCAGAAAAACAATTGGGTCGTATTTATGATAACAAATATTTTATATTTCGTCATCCTTTTCCAAATTACAGTACATGCAACCACTGCTTTATTACTAGCACATTGTTTCTCACTTTCATCTGTTCCATTATCACTTCCATTGTTCACGTTCACTTCCACTACTGTCTATTTGATAATGTTAATAAGAATTCTGTGAACCATTAGCAGGCTTCTCTTTACCAGTGGACAACCATTCATAGCAATAAAATGTGGTAAATTACCAGGGGTCCTCTGAGAATGTATCGTGGAACACATATGTCCCAGTGGTAGTGGAAGGGTTAAGATACGAGTGCAAAAACAGAACAGCTGTTTCAGCTCTCCTTTCAGACCAAGTTTGTGAACAAGAATAAAGAAGACAGTCACTGCTTATAATAACTAGTAGTGTTAGATATTTAGCTCGCAGTTAGGAATGGGCACGGGTCGAGCAGAAACTCGACTCGACTCGACTCGAAACTCGACTCGAATTCGAGTCGAGTTTTGACCCGAGTCAAAGGTAGTTTTCTCGAATCGAGTTCCGAGCTGAGTTAATGTTTTTGAAATCGAGTTTCGAGTCGAGTCGAGTTTGATACATGGCTCGCTCGTTTAGCTTATTTTAGCTCGTTTTGAAATCATGGCCTGATTAAACTGGAAAGCGAAAGCCATGAGAAATGTAAGCCGTAATGTGGAATACTTTTAGTATTGCTCACAAGAAGGGACACTGCTTGCATCTCATCTCGTCTCGATAACGAGACCACAATAGATTTTTTTTTAAAAAAATAAAAGGACAGCCTCAAATGTCGTGAAAACCAATATATGTATATACTGTAGTTTTTACCATTAAGGCTGAGACCTGCACGGTCGTGTTTCTGAACCTAAGAAGAAGCCCAACCCGGGTAGTGATGTCAACGGGCTCGGCTAGGTACAACTGAGCGAACAGCTCGAGCCGGCTCGGTTGGGATGAGCCATCGGCTCGGCTCAATTGAGCCGATGATCTGAGCCGGCTCGTTCGGGATGAGCCACCGAATCGGTTCGGTTCGCCTCAGGTGAGCCATCGGTTTTTGCCGTCTCGGTTAGGTGAGGTGTTGACTCGGCTCACTTCTCGGTTGGGATCGATAGTAGATGAGCTGTGAGCCGAGCCACTCGATTCGTTGACAACCCTAAACCCGGGCCGAGCACCGCGGTGATTCAGATAACTGCTAACTCCAGAACAGAAAAATAACAGGGTTTCCTGGGTATTCTAAGATGGATATAGGACTATACATGATGTGTCTCAATTAAACCCTCTTTAATCAAATTGATGTGGGTATCAATTTATCTCCTGGTATACACCTTTATGCTATAGCAGTGTTGAAGCAGCTCTCACGTTATGAATACTCGTAATTAATTAATTAAAATGTAAAATTTTCCGTATTTTCAAATATTTTATCATATATATATATATATCTCGAATTACACCCTGCAACCATAATTATCAACATTAAATCACCTTGTCTTTATACATGTGACTGTGCAGGGACGGATCCAGGGGAAACTATTTTATTTTATATATAAATAAAACCCATCCCCGAGTTCGACGCTCTTAAAAGTAGCTCTAAGTACCAGTATTACAACCCACCACCCCCTCAGAAGTCCGTCCTGGATCCGCCCCTGTGACTGTGTATAGCTGTGTTGAAATGGCTCCCGTTATGAATGATTAATAAAAGGGATAATTCAAAATTGATCACTTCTCTGAATATCTTATCATAGGCTACATGGAGAAATTACTAATTTTTCAGTATTAACATATTGCTTTATTTGTCTGTTTTTCTGTCAATCATTATAAAGAATTCTAGTGACAAAAGAAATCGTACTTATCTTTAAATTATCTTCATAATACTCTTTCGTAATATTTCTATATTGTCTTTAGCTGTGTAATTTTCCTATGGTATTTTTATATTCCAAATATTTAGAATTTCTTGCGAGAAGAATAATCGTAATCTAGTTTCTACATATTATTATTATTATTATTATTATTATCATTATTATTATTATTATTATTATTATTATTATTATTATTACCAATATTTGCAAAAAGCCTATTCCGGATAACAATGTTGTTATTTGTATAATATGGGCAGCTCGTGGAAACATGTATGTCACATTTTCTGACTTTTGAGTAAGTATGGAAAGAAAGTTCATTCCTATGCAATTCGATACAATGACACATATCAAAAAGTTTCCCCTGTGGTTTAATGAAAATCCAGTCCACGTAATGACTTAATTTTACCAGGAGTTACAAAAACCTCTCATATCATGGTAAAAGTGAAATGAAATCTTAAGTTTTATATCCCACGGTTATGCCGGTTAGGCTAAATGAGACGATGATGATGAGTGAAATGGTGGAATGAAGAAAGTGGGAGGAAACGGGTAACCCCGAGAAAACCCACAAGCACGGTGTTTGTCCACCACAAAGTGCACACGGCGCGAGATGGGATACTACCAGGGACCCCAAGCAATTGATGTGAACGCTCTACCACTGTGCTACCGCGCCCCCCACATATCATGGTAAATAAAGTGCTGCATTCGCTTCTTCATATTTTGTATGGGCGGAAATTCTCTTTTATCTCATTCATTGGAGGGTGTACTGGACTGCAACTGATCACGTGTGGTTTATTCTTCAGCAGCACTGCAACTCTGCAAGTAAACAAGTTACCGCCAAACGGAATCTCTAATCAGAGGTCCCTAGAGAGGTTCAGCCTTTTTTTTTTTTTTACGGAATAGTTTTAAGCTCTATCCTTTTTTTATAGTAGGCAACAAAAATAGGAGAGGAACAATACTACTTTTCTGTGGCAGTGTGTCATTTATTTGAACAAAGCTATAGTAGCCAAAATTTGCAGACACTCCTCAAATAACAGGAAGAATCCCACAGCTATTTACAGAGGCAATCCGAAAAACAAGTTCATTTCTCTGCTTTCACGAAATATTTGCATGTGTGACTCTTCGCATGCTGAAATTAATAATAATAATAATAATAATAATAATAATAATAATAATAATAATAATAATAATAATAATAATAATAATAATAATAATAATAATAATAAATAGTAAATATCTACAATCTATTATCATTATTCATACTTTATCTTATTTCTGACAGCAGTATTACATACATAATTTTGTCTTCTTCAATCACAAGCCACTGTTGTGCTTATCCGATTCAAATCTCTCCTCCATACAGTTCTACCTATTTACTCAGTAAAGTACTACTAGACTAATATTCATTCACAACAATTCTTTGATCCAATACTTGATCCAATTTGTTTTGTATATATCCACATTCATGTCCAGTTCCATCTAAAGAAACTAGTGTAAAAACAATTTTGTTCCCGAGCGTTATAGTAGTATATGATTGAATTCCGGATATATGGAGGACCATAAATATGCCGTTAAAATTAGTGCAATATGCATTGGGCCGCGGGGAACTTTGCATTTGAATCAATTTTACACGAATCCCGAGAGGACACTTCGCGAATATAGCATAGATTGTGTCTTAAAGTAACTCATATACAGAACATAACCCTTAACGGTTCACTGTTTCTTCTGTCTGCTTCCGGCACTGCTTGCAAAACGACATATCCACAGACTACTTCCAGTGTAAAATTCACTAGAGTTGTCACCAGGAGGCAATAGCTTTTCTAGCATCGCGGAAAGTATGTACACAAATAACGGCAACGAACAATATTGGAAAACAATATTCTTCAATTTCAGTAGGCAAGATCAAAATAATGTGTAGCCAAATGGTAACGAAAACTCGTTAAGGGATAAAAATAGTCTAGGAGACAAAGTTTGTGTCTGTCTCGTATCGAAAAAGTATCGTAAAAATGGTGGATTCTTAGGAAGTGTATATGTACCTGGAAACGTATGACTTCATGCCTACCATCACCCATCTTTTGCAGAATTAAGTGAACGAGAGATATATTTATTTATATATTACTAAGCTACAGATACAATCTCAGAGGCCACTTTACACTGGAGCACTCAACAAATCAACAATAATAACAACATTGGGAAAGGACGTGGAAGGATGGCGGCCAGGGTCTCTATTTTAAGGTACCATCTGAACATTGATCTGGTGTAACTGAGGAAAACCTGGAAAACCTCAGTCAGGATACTGAACTCTGGATTCGAGCATAGGACCTTCCGATTGGCAAGCAAAAACGCTGTAATAATAATAAATCTTTGAGTTTTACGACCCACTCTTATGTCGGCTAGGCTAAAAGAGATGGGGATGATGAGATGAATGAAATGGTGGAGTGAAGAAAGTTGTAGGAAATAGGCGAGCCCCGAGGAAACCCATGCACACTGTGTTCGTCCACCACAAGGTTCACTTGGCGGGAGCAGAGATGGAACCCGGGAACCCATGCACCAGAGGTGAACGCTCTACCAATGAGCCACGGCGGCCCTTACAATAATAATAATAATAATAATAATAATAATAATAATAATAATAATAATAATAATAATAATAATAATAATAATAATAATAATAATAATAATAATAATAAGTTGTAGTAGTAGTGTCATTGATAGTGATTGTATTGTGTATGTATGATACTTGAAGAGAGTACTTGAACTACACACACGATTCGGCTTGATTTGGCTTGACTCGACTCGAAACTCGAACCAAATTCGAGTCGAGTTTCGATTCGAGTTGGAGGAAATTTTTCGAGCCGAGTTCTTGAGTCGAGTTCAAAGATGTCTGTTTCGAGTCGAGTCAAGTTTCAAAGAAAACTCGCTCGAACTCGCTCGTGCCCATCCCCACTCGCAGTGGTCAAGCAATCAGTGGACATTTGCATAGTACGGATAATTTGATGTCACTCCTGGATGAAAGAAAAATGGATGTGCCTGTTCTCAGAAAATGGATTAATTGACAGGATAACTGGCTTAGTGCTGATTGAAAGAATGAAATTTTAAAGATTATGGGACATGCAATATAGAGAGACTTAGTAGTGGAAGTTAAAGAGCCTCCATTTTATGCAATCATAGCCGACTCCACGACTGATATTTCAAAGAAAGAACAGTTGACTCTGTG
Source organism: Thermobia domestica (assembly GCF_964235325.1). Classification (NCBI taxonomy): domain Eukaryota; kingdom Metazoa; phylum Arthropoda; class Insecta; order Zygentoma; family Lepismatidae; genus Thermobia; species Thermobia domestica. The sequence goes on from NC_137465.1 coordinate 89,316,381, forward strand.
TGCGCTGTATTGACTCTGATTCATGAAACCCACAAAATATTTATTGAAATGATCACCCCACATGGCACAAAACCGGAAAAAGAATTCACGATCAAAGATATTCTAACGAAACCTAATCTGAATGCAGAAAATATACGCGGACAGTGTCATGATGGTGCTGCTATCATGTCAGGACGAGTGAATGGTGTGCAGAAGATAACTTCGACTCAACATCCGAAAGCTGTATACATTCATTGTAGGGATGGGCACTATCGAGTTCGAGCGAGTTTTCTTTGAAACTCGACTCGACTCGAAACAGACATCTTTGAACTCGACTCGAAACAGACATCTTTGAAATCGACTCGAGAACTCGGCTCGAAAAATTTCCTCCAACTCGACTCCAAACTCGACTCGAATTTGGTTCGAGTTTCGAGTCGAGTCGAGCCAAAACGAGCCAAATCGAGCCGAATCGTTTGTGTAGTTCAAGTACTCTCTTCAAGTATCATACATACACAATACAATTATTATCAATGACACTACTACTACTACTACTACTACTACTACTAATTATTATTATTATTATTATTATTATTATTATTATTATTATTATTATTATTATTATTATTATTATTATTATTATTATTATTAAAAGAGCGCCGTGGCTCATTGGTAGAGCGTTCACTTCTGTTGCATCGGGTCCCGGGTTCCATCTCTGCTCCCGCCAAGTGCACCTTTTATGGTGGACGAACACCGTGTGCATGGGTTTCCTCGGGGCTCGCCCATTTCCTACAACTTTCTTCATTCCACCATTTCATTCATTTCTCATCATCCCCATCTCCTTTAGCCTTGCCGACATAAGAGTGGGACGTAAAACTCAAAGATTTTTTATTATTACAGCGTTTTTGCTTGCCAATCGGAAGGTCCCATACTCGAATCCAGAGTTCAGTATCCTGACTGAGGTTTTCCAGAGTTTTCCTCAGTTACACCAGATCAATGTTCAGATGGTACCTTAAAATAGAGACCCTGGCCGCCATCCTTCCACTTCCTTTCCCAATGTTGTTATTATTGTTGATTTGTTGAGTGCTCCAGTGTAAAATGGCTTCTGAGATTGTATCTGGTAGCTTAGTAATATATAAATAATTATATCTCTCGTTCACTTAATTCTGCAAGATCGATGATGGTGGGCATGAAGTCATACGTTTCCAGGTACATACACACTTCCTAAAGAGACCACCACTTCCACGATACTTATTCGATACGAGACAGACACAAACTTTGTCTCCTAGACTATTGTCATGGTCTGTATATGAGTAACTTAAGACAATCTATGCAACATTCGCGAAGTGTTCTCTCGGGATTCGTATAAAATTGATTCAAATGCAAAGTTCTCCGCTGCCCAATGTATATTGCACTAATTTTAACGGCCCATATGTAATTTGCATATTTATGGGCCTTCGTATGTCTGGAATTCAACCATACACTACTATAACACTCGGAGACAAAATTGTTTTTACACTAGTTTCTTTAGATGGAACTGGATATGAATGTGGGTATATACAAAACAAATTGGATCAAGTATTGGATCAAAGAATTGTTGTGAACGAATATTAGTCTAGCAGTACTTTACTGAGTAAATAGGCAGAACGATATGGAGGAGAGATTTGAATCGGATAAACACAACAGTGGCTTGTGATTGAAGAAGACAAAATATGTATGTAACACTGCTGTCAGAAATAAGATAGAGTATGAATAATGATAATATATTGTAGATTATTATTATTTATTATTATTATCACTATTATTATTATTATTATCAGAGGCCATTTTACACGGATTATTATTATCACTATTATTATTATTATTATTATTATTATTATTATTATTATTATTATTATTATTATTATTATTATTATTTTTATTATTATTAATTTCAGCACGGGAAGAGTCACACACGTAAATATTTCGTGAAAGCAGAGAAATGAACTTGTTTTTCGGATTGCCTTTGTAAATAGCTGTGGGATTCTTCCTGTTATTTGAGGAGTGTCTGCAAATTTTGACTATCATAGCTTTGCTCAAATAAATGACACTGCCGCAGAAAAGTAGTATTGTTCTTCTTCTACTTTTATTGCCTACTATAAGAAAGGAATGAGCTTAAAACTATTCAGTAAAGAAAAGTCTGAACCTCTGTAGGGACCTCTGATTGCAGATTCCGTTTGGTGGTAACTTGTTTACTTGCAGAGTTGCAGGGTTTGGGTACAAAACCTCGCCTCCCAAAACCTCGCGGCCCAAAATCCCGCCTGGCCACAACTTCGCCGCCCAAAACGTCGCAGGCCAAAACCTGGCGGGGCGAAAACCTCGCCTGGCCAAAACCTCGCGCCCCAAAATATCGCCATACGCAAAATCTCGCCTGACCAAAATGTAAATGTTCCAACATATCATAAGAATGACGGTATAAAAGACGCTGTTTCAGTCCAAGGTATTTGACCAAGTCCCGCGATACCATATGAAAATTCTATTTCTGTATTAGAGGATTTCAATGTGAAGGTAGGGCGACAGGATGTTTTTAAACTGGTTATAGGGAAACAAAGTCTGCATAAGGAAAGTAACTAACGGGGTTAGTTTCGTGAACTTTAGAACATCCAAAAACTTAAAATTTTAGCAAAAATCTAATAATATTTATGAAAGTATGAAATAATATATGAGTTTTTACGACGTCCCTTGATTATGTCCTGTAGGTTAAAGGAGACGTAGATGACCAGGATGAAGGAAATGATCGAATAAAGGAAGTGGGAGGAAACGGGAATAACCCGAGAAAGCCCACGCACACGATGTTTTGTATCATCATCTTCTTCTTCTTCTTCTTCTTCTTCTTCTTCTTATTATTATTATTATTATTATTATTATTATTATTATTATTATTATTATTATTATTATTATTTGTAATGTGGAAATGCATATTAAGAAACTCATTGGGTAAATTTTAAATAAAAGATTCATTCGCGGCGAGGTTTTGGCCACGCGATGGTTTGGCCACGCGAGGTTTTGGCCCGGCGAGATTTAGTCCCGCGATGTTTTGGGCTGCGAGGTTTTCGCAACGCGAGATTTTGGCCCGGCGAGATTTTGTCCCGCGAGGTTTTGGGCGGCGAGGTTTTGGCCACGCGAGGTTTTGGACCGGCGAGATTTTGTCCCGCGATGTTTTGGCCGGCGAGATTTTGGGCGGCGATGTTTCGGCGGCGAGATTTTGTCCGGCTGTTGAACAATAAACCACACGTGATAAGTAGCAGTCCAGTCTAAATCTGTAAGAACGTTTGCCTCCAATGAATAAGATAAAAGAGAATATCCGCCATATAAAATATTAAGAGGCGAAGTCAGCACTTCATTTACCATGATATGTGAGCGGCGCCGTAGCTCAGTGGTAGAGCGTTCACCTCTGGTGCTTGGGGTCCCTGGTTGTATCCCAGCTCGCGCCGTGTGGACTTTGTGGTGGACGAACACCGTGCTTGTGGGTTTACTCGGGGTTCTCCCGTTTCTTCCCACTTTCTTCATTCCACCATTTCACTCATCTCTCATCATCGTCTCCTTTAGTCTAACCGGCATAACCGCGGGACATAAAACTTAAAGATTTAATTTCATTTTTACCGTGGTATGAGAGGATTTAGCGAACATCATGATAATTGTCACTTCTGGTAAAATTAAGTTATTAGGTGGACTGGATTGGTATTAAATCACAAGGGAAACTTGTTTGGTATGTGTCATTGTATCGAATTGCATAGGAATGAACTTTCTTTTCATACTTACTCAAAAGTCAGAAAATATGGCATACAATTATGTTTCCACGAGCTGCCCATATTATACAAATAACAACATTGTTATCCGGAATAGGCTCTTTGCAAATATTGGTAATAATAATAATAATAATAATAATAATAATAATAATAATAATAATATGTAGAAACTAGATGACGATTATTCTTCTCGCAAGAAATTCTAAATATGAGGTATTTAAAAATACCACAGGAAAATTATACAGCAACGACAATATTGGAATATTACGAAAGAGTATTATGAAGATAATTTAAAATTAAGTACGATTTCTTTTGTCACTAGAATTGTTTATAATGATTGATACTAACAGAGAAACAGACTAATAAAGCAATATGTTAATACTGAAAAATTAGTAATTTCTGCAGATAGCCTATGACAAGATATTCAGAAAAGTGATCAATTTTGAATTATCCCTTTTATTAATCATTCATAATGGGAGCCATTTCAACACAGCTATACACATTCACATATATAAAGACAAGGAGATTAATGTTGATAATTATGGTTGGAGGGGGTAATTCGAGATATATATAATAAAATTTTGGAAAATATGGTAAATTTTACGTATTAATTAATTAATTACGAGTATTCATAACGTGAGAGCTGCTTCAACATGGCTATAGCATAAAGGTGTATACCAGAAGATAAATTGATACCCACATCAATTTGATTAAAGAGGGGTTACATCAGACACATCCTGTAGGTCAATATCCATCTTAGAATACCCCGGAAACCCTGTTATTTTTCTGTTCTGGAGTTAGCAGTTATCTGAATCGCCGCGGTGTTCGGCCCGGGTTTAGGGTTGTCAATGGATCGAGTGGCTCGGCTCACATCTCATCTACTATCGAGCCGAACCGAGAAGTGAGCCGAGTCAACACCTCACCTAACCGAAACGGCAAAAACCGATGGCTCACCTGAGGCGAACCGAACCGATTCGGTGGCTCATCCCGAACGAGCCGGCTCAGATCATCGGCTCAATTGAGCCAAGCCGATGGCTCGTCCCAACCGAGCAGGCTCGAACTGTTCGCTCAGTTGAACCGAGCCGAGCCCGTTGACATCACTACCCGGGTTGGGCTTCTTCTTAGGTTCAGAAATACGACCGCGCAGGTCTCAGCCTTAATGGTAAAAACTACAGTATATACATATATTGGATCTCACGACGTTTGAGGCTGTCTTTTTATTTTTAAAAAAAATCTATTGTGGTCTCGTTATCGAGACGAGATGAGATGCAAGCAGTGTCCACTCTCGTGAGCAACACTAAAAGTATTCCACATTACGGCTTACATTTCTCATGGTTTTCGCTTTCCAGTTTAATCAGGCCATGATTTCGAAACGAGCTAAAACGAGCTAAACGAGCGAGCCATGTATCAAACTCGACTGGACTCGAAACTCGATCTCAAAAACATTAACTCGGCTTGAACTCGACTCGAGAAAATTACCTTTGACTCGGGTCGAAACTCGACTCGAATTCGAGTCGAGTTTCGAGTCGAGTGGAGTTTCAGCTTGACTCGTGCCCATCCCAAATTCATTGCAATAATCATGCATTAGATCTTCCATTGCAGGAAGTAGCACGAAAATGCGAATCTTTGTGTGACGTTCGGGCCATAGAGAAAGACGTTTGAAACATCAACCTGGATTCTGCAAAACGATGGACAACATACGCACGCCGACATTGTTCTTGAAGCCTGTAAAACTATCAACGAAAATAATTCTAAACATTTGCTGCCTGTTTGTCCTACTCGCTGGTGTGTTAGGCGAAAATCTCTAAGCAGGTTTCAATCTACTAGAAACGAATTCAAAACATGTTGGAAAAGAATCATCAGTAATACAAGTGGTACAAATGATGATGGAAATGTAATTCTAAAAGGCTATTTGAAAAGAATGAACAAATTCGGAATGATATTTTTTCTGATAGTCAGTATACGTGCTTTTGTACCTTGCGAACAACTGGCGAAAGTGCTTCAAAATTCTGAAGCGGGGACGCGGCAGAAGTCGTGAACGGCCGAAGTCCTAATAGGCACAAGACCTAAACAACATTAGACCTAAAATGCACAAGTCCTAAAAATTATTTCGCGGCACAAGTCCTAAATGGCAGAAGTCCTAAACAGCAGAAGTCCTAAAAACCATTTCGCGGCATAAGTCCTAAACGGCAGAAGTCCTAAACGGCAGAAGTCCTAAACTGCAGAAGTCCTAAACTGCCGAAGTCCTAAAAATCTCTTGTGGCGCTACCATCGCGTCCGTAAGAAGAATACTGTCAATCTATTAGTCAAAGTTTTAGATACATTGTTTCATATTACAGAACCTTAGTTCTTACAAGTTATTTGTATAAATACATATTCTATCGTTCTGAAATAATAAATAAATAAATGAAGCCTATTGTCCTTTCTTGCTCTTTCCATGATATATTTCTATGTTGACAAAATTTTAACTTCCTACCAAATGTGATTCCCAGATCTTTCATAATGTGTGATTTTCTCTATTTCCACACAATTGATATTATCATATTAGTAACATAATATTGTGTTCTAGTTATGTACGTCATAAATTTTGCTTTCCTTGTGTTGTTTTGAAGTAAATTATTTTTACACATATATTTCTTGTACAGAAGTCTTTCTGTAGCAAATAATTGTCATACTCGTACTTAACTACTCCTTACTCGTTATCATTATTAATAATAATTTTAGTGTTACTAACATAGCTTTTACCGTTAAAACTAAATACGTTCATATTGGTATTGTGGCAACTACTTACTACTGAAATGCTTTATCGAATATTTAAGTCTGTAGTTTGTAGCAGGGTGGCCATACAAGTTAATGGCTTATAGCCCATAGTGCGTCACTGAAATTTTAGAGTATCTTTGAAAAGCAACTTAATTGAAATTAATGAGAAAGATATATTTAAAATAAATTTATTTAATACAAGAACATTACGTTTAATCAATTCCGCAACCAGTGTTGAGGAAGGGATGTATTAAAGGACGAACCATTGTAATAGTGCAGAAGCAATAGCTGAGGTTTTTATAAATGTATATATAAATGAAAGTACACTAGAATGTAACTAACTAGACTAGAAATGAAAGAATGTAACTATATATATATATATATATATATATATATATATATATATATATATATAAATGAAAGTAACTATATTTGTAACTTAACAACACTTAAACCACCAGACTGATCTCGACAAAAACTTTCAACATAGATGAGATTCGGGCCTGAAATGGTTTCACTTTGAAGGTGCAACTTGGAGGAAGGATGTACGGATATATATTAAAAATTATCGATCTTAGTGTCGAACCCATAGTTTTCGGGGTTGCTGAGATGAACACTGACATTGCCGATAAAGCTTAAATTCTAATTCAGCACTGCAACTTGGGGGAAGGAGAGGAAGATGTATAAAATGATCGAAAGTGACCGCTATAAGTGTCGAATCCATAGTTTTTGCGGTCGCTGAGGTGAACAGTTACACTTTCGATGCCGTTTAAATTCAAATTTACTCCCGCAAATTGAGGGAGGTACATAAAAATGATGCAAAATAATTGATATTAGTGTGAATCCATAGTTTTCGAGGTCGCTGAGGTGAACAGTGACACTTTCGATGCCTTTAAAAAAATTAAATTTATCCCCGCAAATTGATGGAGGGGGAGGTATATTAAAATGATGCAAAATAATCGATATCAACGCGAATCCATAGTTTTCAGAGCCACTGAGATGAACAGTAACATTTCCGATGCAGTTTAGATCCAAATTCAACGCCGAAACTTTAGGGAGAGGGACGGGGGTGATATATAAAAAATGATCAAAAATGACTTATATTAGTGTTGAATCTATAGTTTTTGGGGTTGCTGAGATGAGCAGTGACGCTTCCAATGCCGTTTAAACTCAAATTCAGCGCCGTGACCTGGGGACAGAGGAGAGGGAGATATATATTATAGTCGAATACATCGTTTTTGGGGTTGCTTTGATGAACAGTAACACTTCCGATGCAGTTTACATAAAAATTCAGGCCCGCAACTTGGGTAGAAAGAGATATATAAAAATGGCTGGAAATGGCCGATATTAGTGTCAAATCAATAGTTTTCGGGGTCGCTGAGATGAGCAGTGACATTTCTAATGCAGTTTAAATCCAAATTCATCTCCGCAACTTGGAGAAGGAGAGATATATAAAAATGATCGAAAATGACCGATAATAGTGCCGAATCCATAGTTTTTAGAGTCGCTGAAATCAACAGTAATACTTCCGATGCAGTTTAAATCCAAATGCATCCCCGCAACTTGGAGGCGTATATATATATATATATATATATATATATATATATATATATATATATATATATATATATCAATGATTCAAAATGACCAATACCAGTGTTGAATTCATGGTTTTTGGGACTCTGAGATGAACAGTGGCACTTTCGATGCCGTTTAAATCCAAATTCAGCCCCCATTATTACTTCTAAAGGGAGAAGATGACATGTAATAGTAAGTGAAAATGACTGATACTAGTATCAAACTCATAGTTTTGAGGTTCCTAAGTTCACTGGTGACAGTTTTGATGCTCCTTATACCGAAAATGAAACTATTGTCCCCGTGTGAAGAACGGGTATTTTGCTAGTCTTTAAGAATAACGAACGGAAGTTTCACATGTTAAATTCTTTAATATATTTGTCGCTGCTCAAATTTACGCACTTATGCGGTGTATGTGTATATGTAAAGAAAATCCTCTCTCTTTTTGAGTTCTTCGAAAAATATACAAATAATAAAGAGGTATTTTTATCAGAAAACTAAAAAAGTAAAATTAAAAGATGTTTTTTTCCTGCTAGCGAAATACGTTGTATGTATAGATGCTGCAGACACGTTACAGCAAATAAGATTAGCATCAGGCGAATGAATAGTTTTTAAATTACATTATTTTAAATTAAATTACAAAAATTTACACAGGACAGGGAAGATACGTGTCCCCATAAAATAAATACTTGATTTTAACATACTGGTATTAACTAAAATTATTCTGGCCCTGTTATTTTAACACTTCCCTGCCATAAAACGGTAACTTTATAAGATAATTTAAATGCGTCTATATTATTTAATCTAACTTCGATTATATTTCAGTATTTTTTGTAGCCGTAACTCCATTCTATGACGGTGCAAACTTTAAAGGAATGGTGTAAATATATTTATTGCCATAAAATTTCCCTATTCTAATACAAGAAATATAACTACTCAATGATCTTAACTGTAAAGTAGTAAATATAAAATAGTTTTCATTTTAAAGGTATAATGTGTGAAACATTCGAAAATTTCAATTTTCCCCAATCTTTTAGTTTTTTTTTCATTTTCGGGAAAACGGTAAAAAACTGGGTTTTTACCCAAAATATCCGTTTTTTTTTCTAGACCTTTGCAACACTAGATTCGCACATATTGTGAACATTCATCAGACACGAAGACACATGATTCATCACTAAAACTCCTATTCTCCAATCAGCAGCAGTCAAATGTTCTTTTGCCTCGTGCCCATTCGAGGTGCTTCTTTGCAATGATTGGAGTAATTTTTGCTTTCTTTCTTGGCCTGAGTGCTTTTATTCCCTTAATACAAAGAACCCTTCGAACATTTTCAGGCGAAATGTCTACACCATACTCAGCCATTTTTATGCCAAGTCTCTAGAAGTTGCGTTTCTGTTTCCCAAAGCCAATCCTTTTTAGTTTCTTGATACCTCTTAGCGATAGCTTTGGACCTCACCCACACTTTCAAAGCCTATTTTGCTGACACATTTGCTTCTTGCTCATCGCAACGGAGATTTTACTCACAGATTTTTGCCCTACCCAAACTCTAATAGCAATTTGTCGTGTATATCTTCCTTTCACCAGAAGTGTTTTGACAACTTCCACTTTACGGGAAGAAAGGTCTCTGGCTTTTCAAATTATGCCGCGATTACAGGACTTCATAGAATAAAAGAGTAATACACAAAACACGTCAAGATCACTTCAAACTGACCCATACGAATGTTGAATGCTTTGAATGTCGTAACCGCTTACGATACAATACTTCAGATTGTAACTTGTTGTTAGAAACCACAATAGCTGTCTACAACTGAAATACCACTTTCAGAACTCTCTTCCCTCTACTAATGCCATCTGCTGTTCAACGGTGATATCACCACTTCAAGTCTACAGTAAACAAGTGAAGAATCCTATATGGGTGGTTTAAACAATTAAATTACATGTTCAAGAACTCCGAAATTAGGAGTGCAACATCAATTTTGCATTTTTCGAGAGTGAGTCTAATAATTTGAACACGTCTGTACAACTGTCTTACGTGTTTTATTGAGTTTCAGTATTTTAAACAGGTTACTTATAAAGTAAAGAGTTACAGATAACATTTTAGGTGCATGGCATCATCATCATCATAGGTATTCTGCCATTATTGGCAGGTCAGATGCTACAACTGAGAAGCTTCCATGCTCCACGGTCTTCTGCTAACCTCTTTCTCTTCACGTACGATTTTTCTGCTTGATATCGTCCATCAATTGTAGTCTTCTTCGCCCCTCCCTCTGTCAAAGATGTGTGACAGTTGTAGAAAAGAATAATCATTCTTCTATTAGGCTGCGCCTATGATTCTGTCCCTTGATTTTAGTTCATTTTGTAAGAATTTTCAAGGTCTTATCCTCTTGGATTTTGTCCTGCATTCATAATCATCAGACTTCTAACAAAGTCTGTAAGAAGAATAACCATATCTTCAAGTTTCATCATAAATTTTAGATGTTATTCTACGTGTTCTTTTCGGAAAAATGACTAGGATACAGTTCTGTCATTAACAGTGTTATTCACATCACTTTAGCACAAATGAATGTAATTTTTTAACACCTGCAGGGAAATGGAAAATCGATTGATTCAGTTGCAGGAAAGCCGTCTGACATTGTGACTTAAACGAACATAAAACATACCTAATGCGACCTAATATCAAGTCATTTCACATCAAAATTTTATTCAATTTTCCAGAAGTTCATTTCCAACGTGCTCAGGCTTTCAGTACGCAAACTGTGTCACAGTTCACATCCTCAAGAGATGTTTGCCCACATATTAAGTAAATAATGCAAGAGAACGCATAAGGAATACCTTAAGAAAGAGTCTTACTCCTGTACATCACAACTTCTTTTTCGGCATCACCTTATCAGCTTATTTGTCTTTTATACATAAATATATACTATATGCGATAACATACTTCTATTCTCATATTTATATTGTCAATGTACAAGCTTGTAAATAGCACCAATTCAAAATATCAATATAACACTTTCAAATACTTGTATGTTTTTTTATAGAGTTCCAACCAAATCAAAAGGTCAGATAATCGGGGATAAGGGCCGTCTTATGCACCCTCTTGGATTATTTGTTTAATATATGGCCAAACATATCTTGGGGATGTGTAATGTGATACCTTTTATTTACTGCTAACCTTAGCATGTTGGGCATGAATTACTGGAAAACTGAGAAAAATTTTGTTTTGAAATGACTTTATATTAGACCGAATTAAATTTGATTTATGTTTGTTTCAGTTACAATGTCAAACGACTTTCTTGCAACTGAGTCAATCAATTTTCCATTTCTCTGCAGATATTTAAAGAAATCACATTCATTTTTACTAAAATAGATGTGAATAGTACTGCTAATAGCAAAACTGTATCTATTCATTTTTCCCAGAAGAACAAGTAGAATAACATTTAAAATTTATGATGAAACCTGAAAAAATAGTTATTCTTCTTACAGAATCTCTTACAATTAAGAAGAAAAACATTCCTAGGAGAAGTCTCTCCGTCTACAGAATTTGCACCTTCAAAGATTAAGCAGAACGGGAATTCCCGTTCTGCCTAAAGATAAGAATATTTATAATATTTTTTACAAAGTGCTAGAGGGCCCTTAGGCAGAACAGAAAGACACCGAGTTAATAAGGAAAAGACCTCTCGCTTTCCTCTTCGGAGAAATTGACAGAAGAGTAACGTAAAAATATACAGCATATTATGAGGGGATTCCAAATAGTAAATAGCTTCCAAAAGTGAATAGCTTTTATGTAGAATAAGGTTCAGTAGATTCTCTGCTTCTGTGAGGTGTGCATTCGATGTTCTTTGGAAAAGAAAGGAAAAATAGAAAACATAGAAACATCAATTTAAACTTAGAAGCATTATTTACTTGTTAGGAAACTATTCATACTGTACGAATACATTTCACATTGAATTGAAGTATTGATAGCAACGAGAGTAAATTGTTCATTTTATTAAATGATTTCTCATGACAAGGTAAAAGGACTGTAATATTTCACGGCTTTTGTGAACCATTACTAGGTTAACAGAGTAGCGAAGGGGTTTAAGGCATAATGCTTGCAATTTTACGGACGTAGATTCGAGTCCCTATTACGGTAGAAACTCTCCTTTTCTTTATATAATGGAGCAATTTTCTACAACTTACGAATTATTCATTGATAAAACGGAAAATCAGCAAAAGTATCGGAGGTGATAGAATACGAAGGTAAAACGAAACACATGGTTATCATGACGGCAGTCTTGCACCAAACGAGCTTCGAAAACAACACTTTCCATTGCTTGATGTGAAGTTCAGTAATACATTCGACTCAAGCAGAGTGTGGGCAATTACTGTAATTGCTTAAAAAATAATTTCTTTTCTTCGCGTTGTTAGGAACATCGTTTTGTAGATTATAAACATTTTTTTATTTCTTCATAGAAACTATATAATAAATGTCATATTTTTCTCTGCTGGTACTCATGGAATTAAAAGGAAAAAATACTCCCGTTTCCATCTTAGTGGCAACATTTATGTAATTGTTGGTGGTGAATAACTACATTCAGTGCTCGAAATGCGATAGGTGTCAGGAATTCACTACTTGTTCATTTATTTAAACGTTTTCAACTGTTAGTGACATTTAAAGTCTTCCTAAGATAAAGTTACTTAATTTAATAATGTTGCCACGAGATGAGGCGAGAGAAGATTGTAGGCTGTCTCCTGTGGTATGATGCAAACGCCATCTCGTCTCGAAACAATCTTTGTCTCATAGAAAAGTCTCCACTCTTACACTGAGAAAAAAAACATTCTCCGGTATATTGTACAAATATACGGTATCCTCTTGCTTACTAAAGAAATCAGTGCGGAGCATACGTTATCCATATGCTACATACGCACTGCCCTTAGATGTTACATCATGCCATTGCACGATGTCTGACATCTAACAGTTTTCCTTATATTACATACATATATGTATGTTATATTCGTCAGCTATATGTTATATACGTCCATTTGTATATGAGATCCTGACCGCCTATATTGTTTCATACGGAAAGTACGTATAGATGGAACACTTATACGGAAAGTATTATAAAACATGCGCTTTCAGTTATACGTCCACTGTACGTTAAGTCTAAAAACTACAGGAATTACGCATGTAGCCTACCTTTTCAAGTACGCCACATACATTTTTTTCTCAGTGTAAGACTCTTGATGATAAACTTTGATAGGCGGCCAGCAAGATGTAGAAAATTCCACTTTGATGGTCACCTGGCAATACATTCGGTAGCAGACAAAACCAACCCAAGCTTTCATGTCTAGAACAAAAGTCCACTAGATACATATTTTATGATTAATTAAATACACACTCTATGTACGAAAACAATGTATACATTAAAAGCTCAATAAATTTAAAATTTAAAGGACAATTAAGTTATTCAGTATAATTACTTGTCGATATGTAAAAGCGTAAAAATGAAATGAAATCTTTGAGTTTTACGCCCCAAGGTTATGCTGGATAGGCTAAAGGAGACGGTGATGATGAGAAATGAAGGAAATGAAGTAAGTGGGGGGAAACAGAAGAACCCCGAGGAAACCCACGCACACCGTGTTTGTCCACCACAAAGTTCACATGGCAGGAGTCGAGATCGAGCCCGGGCCCTATGCTCCAGAGGTGAACTCTCTATCACTGAGCCGCCGAAGCCCCATGTATAAGCGGAAAAAATGAACAAATGTAACGATCACCTACGATCAGGACAGTATACACTGTGAGAATGAAAAAAAATTCCAATATTAAACAAAATAGAGCTGTGTTTTCCTATAACTTAACAAGAAACCGTTGGAAAAGTTTCCGTGGTTGCATTAAGACACGGAACACAAACTAAAAAATAACTTCCCAAGTAAAATATAGTTACAGAAAGTAGTTCGTGACCTGAAAAACCAAGAACAGTAAGGAGTATTTAAACTTCGGGTTTTGAGGTCACGGAGGTTCTTCTCGGAAGGTAGGCCAAGGTGCTGCACGTTTGCCGAGGAGTTCTTGATTAACAGGTTACCTCGATTTCGGAGGAGAGAGGCCCAGAGTTCAATTTAGTTTTATTCAGCTCATCAGCAACAACATGAGCGCAATTCTAATTTCAAATTACACAAGTATTAGTTTCGATAAAATGAAATAACGAAATCGAGACGAAACAAGATTCATAGGTTGATGTAGAGAGAAACTCAAATACGCAAAGAAAAATTGAAACAAATGAATGTCTATTACACAGAGATTCAGGCAGAGAGAGAGAAAGAAAATACGAGAGACGAAGAGAAAGAAAAGGGAGAACTGATAAAACTGTGTAACTCAAACGTAGTAAGAAAATAACCTAACATTATAAATTCCGTTTCAAGAAATCCAACAGTAATATAGAAATAACGTTTGCTTTTACATATTTCTTCAGAACTATTCGAATATATAGAGGGTGCTATAAACTTTCATCATGACATTTTCATAATGGATAGCATACTCAATTTCAAGGAGAACTGTAGATCTCCGAGACACATCTAGGATAATTTCAATAGTTTAACACACATCCTTTCTTTCCGCGCGGTTCAATTACAGGGTCGGTAGCGTTCATTCGATGTACTGATCCAAAATAAATTATAGTAAACCCAGTAGATAGCGTTGGTCATATCCTCCATTTCAGACTACTAATGAAAATTGAACAAAAAACAAAAAGACGAAACGAAAAGAAGAGAAAAAGAAAGAAAGAAAGAGAAAAGGGAAGAGTTCTATTTTAGTGCTAGATTTCTATCAGAAATACCCTCTATTAAAAGTCCAAGCTGTATGGAAATGAAAAGTTACAAATATTCGAAAGGAAAAGTTTATGTTCCTCATAGATGTAGCATGTTTCAAATTTCAACGTGAATAAAGTACATTGAATTATAGAATGGGAACAAATTTTGTGTGGAACTAGTATAAATAAAATTTTGTTTTCAAATAACCAAAGATGTTACCATTTGCTAGTTTTGTTCGAAGTTTTATCTGTTCCGAACACTCAGCATTAATTTCATCTCTTCCGGATATAATGTAATTTGCACAGATAGAATGAACACGCTAAGAGCTCGAAGGGATCATCGTGTCAGTCGAATGATGTTGGTTACGTTATAGACCACCATTGGGTCGAGGGTTCAAATCCGTAGTGACCCGGTAATTTGACTGAAACTCGGTAACCCATAGGATAAAAAGATTTTAGTTATTCCCTTGTGTTTAAACAGTATTTCTGTCAGAGATGACCAGGACTTGAGATGTTATCCCCAGAACACGAAAAACACAAAGCCGAAGTTCCCAGATAATTAGATTCTCCAGACCAGGTATATCGTTTGCTCCGTTTTAACTTTGGAACATGAAGTGCGTGTGTGTGTGAAAAAGAGAAAGGGGGAGAAGTGAAAGTTGCGAAGACAGGTTAGGGAAACGTCAAGAAAGAGAGAGAGGGGAGGGACGAATATAAATATGAAACATACTTATCATTGCAGTGTATGATGCAGAACGCACACACTGTTTACTCGCACTGTCGCCAGTGATGCGTTGTAAGTTCTCCATCAGAAGATGAATCTGTTTGCAACCATTATTTTATGCGAAGAAATCACACCACCTAATGGGAAATCTAAAAAGAACCTCCATTTAGAAGTCTGGCATGTTACTACTACACACCGATTGCTTTAACCAAACTTTGTTTATGGTGTAGTGTTTCCTTCTGAGAACAATAACAGGAAATGTGTATACTGGAAATCAATTATGTCTTTCGAATGTCCTCGTAATTCACTTGCCCTTTCCCAACCAACATTCGTAAATCGTATCTATCATGATACAAGTGTTTGCTTCCACATTCTTATGTATTGCTTGTCCAGTATAAGTCGATTCTTCACAACCAGTTTGTAAAAAATTGACTTTGGCGTGAACAGGATTTGAACCTATGTTAGAAACCTGTGTTTTTCTGAGGGTCATTACGTTACCCCTACGCTATTTTTTATTTTCATTTGATTACATTACAAGAACTTATAACATCTCAGTTCATATATTCATTATACAAGATTCGTAAGTAGTGAGCAAAATATTTGTTTTCGCACTGTACAGAAAATCTTTTACAAGCATTTTTCAGAAAAGTTATGTAATCAAATATATTGTCACCCGGATATATATCCATGATATAGAAAAGCGATTGTCCAATTAATCAGGTTACAGTATTGTGTTTTGTGATCGGAAAGAAACGATATTCTGAAGACAGTATATACTGAGGTATATTCTGGAAACACAGTCGCATGTAAACGGCAGATGACACTTAACATTTGTGTTAACGTTCTCCAGATATCAGGTGATTGAGCACAGAATTGCTGTCTGTGTTCAAACGTATCAGGTTGAGCATACTTTTGACACATATCTGTTTTTTAGTACTCCAATATGTTTTAATTTAACATTAGTAGGAACAAGCTCATTCACAATCATATACCAGGTACTCCTTACCTGCGTTGACAGAGTGGCATTGTGTACATTATGCCATATCATCTTCCAGTTTTTTGTGGGAAACTTTTGCTGAACGTGTGGAACCATTTTGTTGTACACAGGTGCAAGTAAGTATTGGCCCAGAAATTTTACATTGAAATAATTAATAGGATCCAAGGGAGGTAGTTACGACCAACCCTGCACGCGTTCTTTAATATACATATGGGTGTCTTTGAGGGATTCCATATTAGGGGGGTTAGGTTCTAGAAATGAGACAAATCAATCACGAAAGCCACTGATGTGTAATACTGTCAGGAAATTGATATTGCTAGTAATTATTGGTTAAGAAAAACGCCTTACATTTTTCACGTATCGAAATGAGCTGCAAGGCCCCTTGTTTCCAAGGTAGAGTAAGAGTATTACGTGTGACACGAAAATAAAGTCCTGCCCAAATAAACCAACCAATAACAGAATGAAGTTTTCGAAGATATAGGTCCGATGTCGGATATATGTGCGCGTAATACCATAATTTTGCACACAAATAACTATTTACATACCAAATACGTTGGATAAGGTCTAATTTGCGTAATTTTTGTTGGAGACACAGCCCGCGCACATTATTCAGTAATGGATCCCAAATCCTTTCATAATGGATACTGTCACTATTTCGAAAATGTAACACCCAATAATTTAACTTGATCTATTGCTTCAACAGTTGAGAAGGGCTCTGGAATGCCATCCATTTTCCAGTTGTGAAATATCAACACTTTTGTTTTACAGAAATTGATACGTTCACCACTAATATCACTGAATAGTCGTAATTGGCTAATAATATATTATAGTGAAACTGTTGTAATGTCGTGCAAATAATATTCACATCATCAGCATAGGCCGTGACGGAGAGATTTTGCAGGTCGTGAAGCGGAGGTTGTATATACGCAGCCAACTTATATAAAAGAGGTTCAAGAGTAAGCCCAGAAACCTTGGAGAACTCCGCTGTTCAGTTAAATGGACTGAGTGAGAAAACCATTTATCAGTAGTCGAGCTGTCGCCGCGCGATGCAGTTGCTGGTTAATGTTAAGGAAGCTACGCGGAAATTTACATGCACTGAGCACTGCAAAAAGATAATCATGTGATAAGGCGATCAAAGGCATTTTGATAGTCCAATGAAAAAGACAGGCCGGTTTCCTAGCAAAAAGAAAGTATCCCACTACATCTCGGATCTTTGTAAGTGCATAATACACATTCTTTATTGAGCGCTGCTTCAAATGCACTAATTTTATCAACAAAGAGATTGCGCAGGCGCTGCATAAAAGTTTGGTGAACAATTTTAAGTCAGTATTTAACAAGGTTATGGGCCTATATTGCGTTTCATCTTTGGCGTCTGCCGATTTTGTAGAAAGTTCGGAGATTGTAATAGTTCATTATATAGGGCAAGCATGTCCTACCCGACTTTATCCCAATACTTTTGATAGAATGCATACGATAATCTATCTTCCCCAGGACTGGAGTCACGATTACACTGAGCCAGTGTCCTACTTATTTTCTTTTCTGTGATGGGCGCTCTCTGTCCGACAGGACGGGAAGGGGGAGATTCAGGTATTGCTGGTATCCATCTTGAGGCTCATGTTTGGCGTAGAAGTTCCTATAGTGATCGAAAAAATATCTGCTGTATCACAGGAAGGGACGTTATCGTTCGATTATCATGCTTTATTAACCTTAGCAACCCGACGTTTATGTTGAGCCATGTAATGATAGAGAGAAATTTGTTCTTGGGAAGACAACCACCGAGGCAGGCTATGGGCATATTTTCTGACCGACGTAGCCTGGATTTGTTTGATCTAAGCCTTAGTTTTGTTAATGGCCATCATATTTTGCTGTGAACTGGGGAGGAATCAAAACTCCTGGAGACCTCGATACAGATATGCAAGACTTTCTCGTTTCTCTCTTTGTACTTCAGCACCTTGCCATTTAAAAAACTATGTATTTTCGGCTTAACGTATTTAACCCACCATTCATTTAAAGTTGGATAGTAATGACGTTGTCGGAGCCAGTACTCCCATTTCAGACGAAAGATGCATTTCGTTTCAGCATGATTAAGTAATTGATTGTTTAATTTCCACGCAGTCTTTCCGTAAGTAACCGAAACACCTAGGTTGTACCTACATGTCCACAGTATTGCTGCGTGACCAGTGAATGGTATAATCCGTAAATGAATATCGGTGGCAGAAGCGATTAAGTCAGGTGTTTTATAACATCTATCAATGTGACCAGACCTATTTTGAGTCTTATTGGTAAACTGAAGATCCTGGCGATGTAGAATCCAAGCGTTTGAGTTTGAGGGAGGAAATTAATTCTTGGAGAGCAGGAAGGAAGGAAAGAACTTCGAGGTAGTGTCTATCCCACGATTCACAACATTAAAGTCCCCAGCCAATATTATTTTTTTTGGAATAGTGGGAAATAGGGGTAAAATGTCTTCATTGTAAAACTGTTCTCTTGCATTCATATTATTTGAACCACTTGGGGCATAAATGTTAATCAGAGTAAGATCATCACAAGTTACGGCGATACCCCTGCCAGATGGAAGATGCACATCATTCCTAACCTCGACACATCTTTTACACAAGATGGCAGTACCTCGGTGCTGAGTGCCCACGTTCACGTAGGCTCGATACAGAGGGAGGAAGTCAAAATTCTGAAACGCTACTTCTTGCATTAATATGAAGTCAGCCGATTTTGCATGATAAAACTACGTAATAGATTACGATTACTATCACTAGAAATCCCTCGAATATTTAACGAGATATAAGATCGTGAAGTGGAATTAGGAATTACTTGCATAAACAATGTATAAAAAACTAAAAAAAATATATAAACAATACAGGGCAAACACTTCCCTGCAAAACCTTGGACTTCCCGACACATTAGTAAACACTATGGTTATGTTCATAGAAAGTAAACACCAGCGATAGCCATGTAGTGTGGATCGAAGGACAATAGGAGTTTTTTACCTCTCAAGTATAAACAAGTAACATTCCTGCCCTTGAAGAGGAAGGAAGCCTTTACATGGAAAACTTGCTTTGACTGTCGCGTGATACATTGGTGTTAATCGACAGGTATACACGGAGCAGCGTGTTATTCATTTACTATTGCTATGTTTTCACGTGCCACTGCTGCTGGCAGCGATACAGTCTGAGAATTCCACACAGACAACTCACTTGTTTTCGATTCATTGTCTTGCAAACTTTTTGTTTTCCTTTTTTTGAAAACTGGGTTACTCACTACAGCCACTGAAGGGGGAGAAGGAACTACCACAGTGGAAGGGGAAGAGGAAGGAGAGCGTACAGACACTTCTTCTTTTTGTGGGCACTCAGACGAAGAAACAGCATGCACAGCGTGTTCTGTCTCTCATAGTTGTATAGGGTGCTCACAGGTGAGACCACTATCTTGTTTCCGTTCCTCTGGCTCTGGTGTGGCAAGTGGTTCAGAATGACTTGAAAGATGGGGGAAGTCCTTATCAGCATGAAGACTAACATCCTCGGCAACTGAAGTGTTTTGCAATTCAATATTTTGAGCATTAGACTCATTAGTCATGGGTTTAGCACTAAAAGATGGATAAAAGTTCGGAGTGGTGGGCATTTTTCCAGTAGAAGGTTCGGTCATCTTAAACCCAGTAACGGGAACTGAAGGCATCTGAGCTTTCGTTTCCCAAGGGCAGGAGCTTGCGACGTGGGTAAGAGCCAGACAAATGAAGCATCTGGGTGGTTGACCTTGATATATCACAGTAGCACGACAACCCTGTACCACCATTTTTGAGGGAATATGTTTTCCTAAACACACTTGCACAATACGATTGCCATTGTAAATGGGAAAAGGGAGGGTATTCGACTGCATTTCTTCATTTATGAACATTATCTTTCCTAAGGGGCAAAGCACAGCACTAAGTTCGTCAGTAATTTCCACCGAGAGAAACAAAATGCGTACACGACTGTATTGTATACTAGCATTTCAAAGTTTGACCTGACTTACTGTTCCATTTTCATGTCGAAAATCCAGTGATTCCGGGTGTCGGCGTAAAAATGTGTCAACATTCTCTTGTGATTTAAATTTTAAATAAAAACTATAATGATCAATGTGAAGTTGAATAGCTTCAAGATTGTGTATTGATAACTGTAACTCGTTAATTAACCAAGTTTGGATGAGCGCAACCGAAGGCCGGATATTTCTTGTCGTCTTGTCAAATGCAAGCCGCACAGTATTTGTTCGTAGGTTATTCATGGCTAAAAAAACAAAACGGGGTAGTATATTCAATAAACTGCTTGTCACTGGTATGAACTGTTAGTTGACACTGGTACAGTATTTCCTACTACTGACAACACACGACTGAAGTACAGCAAACTAATCACTCAAACAATTTCAAACGAACGTAAGAAGCTCGTTGAGATCGGAGGCACACCACAGCGATGTTCACTACACCACTGCTAAAAGAAACTGCTTCACTATCATGCCACGTAAAATTAGAAGCCAAATATTACTTACTTTAGCCCTGATGTTTGAAAAGAAACCGACTTCTTCCAGCAACGTTATTTGCACCAAAGTGCACAACGGAATTGATTTATTCGACGGCCTAGAGAGAAATTAGTGCCCACTAACAAAGGAAGGAAACACAATCGAGGAAAAAATAGAGAAATAAGACATATTTTGCAGTAATTTCGCCGTGCAAGTTGAAAAGTACCCAAATAATAATAATAATAATAATAATAATAATAATAATAATAATAATAATAATAATAATAATAATATAAAATTGAAAGTAACTATGTTCATAATTCCTTATCTCTTGAATCAGTCGACCGATCTCGATCAAAGTTTCAACATTGATAGGGTTCGGGCCTGGGAAGGGGACCAGTTCATTTTAACGGTAGGACTTAGGGGGAGAAGGAAGAGTGGAGGGTTGATATACCGGGTGAGGCATTTAAAACAGTTTTTTTGAATATCTGGAAAACTACAAATCGGATTTTGAAAAAGTTCTGAGAACAGTTCTGAGAACTGTTCGTCTCGAAGGGGGACATCCAATGATACCACACTCGACCCCCTGCCCCCACCCCCCGGGGGCGGGAGGGGGGCAACTTTGAAATCTTAAATAGGAACCCCCATTTTTTATACCATATTCTGATTGTCCGTGAAAAAATAAGTAACTTTTGTATTGAATATTTTTTTCGTTGCGTGATAGATGGCGCTGTAATCGACAAAAATCAAAATGGCAAACAAACATTTGAAAAATAAGGCATTTAAAACTGTTTTTTTGAGTTGAGTTGAGTTGATTTTAGTTTAGCGTCCCGTTCAGCAGCGAGGCTATATGAGACGTGGACCTACTGATTAACGTGGAATCCGAACCACATGAGCTCCCGCCGGGAATCGAACCCGGGTCTCCCACGCCAAAGAACTGTTTTTTTGAATATCTGGAAAACTACAAATCGGATTTTGAAAAAGTTGTAATAAAAGTTGTTCGCCTCAAAGGGGGACATCCAATGATATCACACTCGAGCCCCTGCACCCACCCCCGGGGGTGGGAGGAGGGCAACTTTTAAATCTTAAATACGAACCCCTTACTGCAATGGGTGAAGTTGGTACTGTTGCAAGAACATAACTTTTATTTTAACAGTTGTGGAATTTGAAGTGCCATTCATTTGGATTCTTCATATTTTCTTACGATACTTACTTCCAGTTGTACAAGGCAGTTTCGTCAAACATCTCGATTACTATTTATGATTACGGAACACTTTAGCATATCCTTTAGGCTGTATCATTGTATCACGACCCTTAAGCTCAAGCTCAATCCTATTATAAAACACGATGAGAAGTGAGATAGGAGTGTCCTGGAGAAGTTAGATATAGTGCATTCATTCAGCCAATGGAACAAGATGCAAATCTTAGCAGAGTTCTTATTCTGCCTTGCATATCCATCTACAAAGTGTCGAATTTCTGATACGCCTTCACATGACGTGTTTTGCAGACGATGAAACACTACTGATGCAATTTCCGATGATCCTTTGGCTACGTGTGCTTCTGTCCAATAATATACTGTGTAAACAATTTGTTCTTTGTTTGCCTATCAGTTGACGTTCCTTCGTAAATCGTAAAATTAAACAACTAAAATTGTGCTGCTGTAATAGGCGGTTTGATCTGGAACTCGAGGAAGAACATGATTCTTTTGCGAGTCGAATAATAAAGTGATTGCATCATTGTTTCTACTTTTCAATAAGGAATGAAAGGCTTCACCTTTCTCTTATGTATCAAAAATTCAGTTTCACAAGAGGTATTCCCTGATTGAAGTCTCAACTCAAACTGCATACATTTCGAACATTTATTTACAGCAGGACTTCCAAAACTTATATTGTATTCAGTTACAAATAAGAGTATGGAACCCGAAGATCGTTTTCCACATCGTTATTGTACAGTTGGTGAAGTTTTGCTACAGACAAATAACTTGGCAGCTAATGCTTCTTTCCATTTTCTCGTCTGCAATAATGTTTCTGTACAGGAATTAGTCTTTCACAGGCCCGTTTTTATAATATTGTGCGCCTATGTGCCCTTTTTCTGCTTCCCCGCACAATTTTCCCGCCCTCTCAAAAACGACCAATATTATTATAGTTGAATTCAGTTATTTGGGTGGGGGATCGCTGAAATGTATAACGACAGCTTTAATACATTTCAACTTCAAGGTCATATTCCACTCCCCAGGAAGGGGGCGAGATTTTAAAAGTAATCGAAAACGACAGATATTAGTGTTGAATTCATAGTTTTCAAGGTCGCTAAGTTTATCGGTATCATTTTTCATGATGTTTTAAGTTCATCCTCACTGCTTGGAATGGGGTGGGAAAGGATGACTTTTTAAACATATTTTCTCGCCCTTGCGCGGGACTCTGCAGATTGCTAGTTTTAAATATTACTTTATTGTGAATCTTAGAGAAATTCCAAAATTTTTCCGCCCAATAAATTCTGCCGCCCTGTGCTCGAGCATAGAATAGCACTTACCTAAATACGGGCCTGGTCTTTCAATGAATGTTTTAACAGTTTTCTTCTTGGCTTCAAACATATGGGACTTATGGTCTCCTCCTCTGTTTTCTGATGCCAGCTATCCACTTTCAAAATTCCGTTTACATATTAGCTTAAACCGTTTCCCAGATACTCCTAACACACAACAAAAAAATTCTTACACACTATCAGCAGTGTTTTGATGTCACTATCACATTTCGGATCGTAATATCGAATCCAAAGCTGTTGCTTCTTCCCTGTTGTTCTTTGGTCTTTTTCGTTGTGGTGTTGAAGGTTTCGTATGCTTTAATATGAAATTGTCTTGGATTATTTTATTTTTAACCAAATAGAAGCATTGGTGAAATTTGCAAATATCTTGCATACACATTTCTGTACATCTAAGTCTTTCCTCCTACATGGTTACAGTTAAAGTGTTTCGTGCAAATATTTGGGTGAATAGGTTGACTCTTTTAATTTTTACGTTTTGCGTTTCCACTTGTCAGGATTACGCATTTTCTTCCTGCCGTTTCCAGGTGGACTTGCTGTAATAATAACATCCTCCTCTTTCAAATCTTTTAATCTTTCCATCTCCGTGGACATTTACGCTGGAAAGCTTCTTTTTAATAGGACAGAGTGATTTCATTACACTCTTCAAGCTACTTTTGCTACTCCAACAATGGCGTCGTAGTAAATAAAACCAACCTTATCGTTGAAACCTTATCAAATTTTCAGTTATAGCCGGTGATAACACAATATTCTTTCTTGAAGGAGAAATGAATGTAAATCCCGTGAAATTTAATTGTTTATCACTATTATCTTGCTTACTGATGCAATGCATAGCATTGGGACAAAAGACAATTTGAACCGAAAATGGCAACTAGTCATTCAATGGTTATAGAAAAGAGCCGTTTTGGAATTAAAAAATCCTTTCCTTATCAGTGCGCCATGTTGTTGTGGACAATATCACTTATGAACAAAAACCTACTTTTCAAATTACTTTTTTTAAAATGTTTTAGACAGTTTTGGCAAGAAACCAATTCATAAACAGAAAGATACGACCTCAAAGATTTCAAAGCTACTGATATCTCAATTTAAAAAAGAAAAAATGGACAAGCTCCGTTTTGAAAATAAACTCGACAATTAAAACTACTTTTAGCGTTACCCAGGAAAAACGACGTGGACGTAGTAGTAATTTGTTCCCTTCGGGGTGCTTTTTTAATGTGAGTCCCCTTGCCTCTCACCATCGTAGTGCTTGTTTCAGGTGAGTCCCCTTGCCTCTCACCATCGGGGTGCTTGTTTTAGGTGAGTCCCCTTGCCTCTCACCATCGGGGTGCTTGTTTTAGGTGAGTTCCCTTGCCTCTCACCATCGGGGTGCTTGTTTTAGGTGAGTCCCCTTGCCTCTCACCATCGGGGTGCTTGTTTTAGGTGAGTCCCCTTGCCTCTCACCATCGGGGTGCTTGTTTTAGGTGAGTCCCCTTGCCTCTCACCATCGGGGTGCTTGTTTTAGGTGAGTCCCCTTGCCTCTCACCATCGGGGTGCTTGTTTAAGGTGAGTCCCCTTGCCTCTCACCATCGGAAGCTCCATATTTTACCGAAGCAAATGTTCAAAATGGTGTCCGTTTTCTGCAATACACATTACAACTCTGTTTCCGAAGGACAATTCTACTGCTCTAAGTGTCTCTTCGCTAATGTTTGCACATGCATTGATTATGCGCTGCCGCATATTTTCTGGGGTTGTTGGTTCTTCCGTGTAACATTTTGCTTTTATCGTTCCCCACAGGAAAAAGTCGGAAGAAGTTAAATCAGGGGATCGTGCAGGCCAATTTTGAGGACCACCTCGTCCAACCCATCGATCAGGATATTTTCTATTCAAAACCTCACGAGATATCCGTGAATAATGCGCTGGACATCCGTCTTGTTGAAACCAAATATTCATTCTTGTTTGAAGTGGGACATCTTCCAGTAGTGTTGGCAAAATATTATCTAAAAAATCGGCATACATTTGACCATTCAAATTCCCGTCTATGAAGTATGGGACAATTATTCGAGTACCTAAAACACCGCACCAAACATTCACACTCCATGGACGTTGACGCTCGGCTTGTCTTAACCAATGAGGATTATCTACTGACCAATAATGCATATTATGCCGATTCACTTGACCAGTATTCGTGAAAGTTGCCTCATCAGAGAAAAGTATCTGTGAAATAAAATCATCATTAACTGCTAATTGCTGTTGTATCCAATTGCAAAAGTTCAAGCGGTGTTGAAAGTCGTCCCCATGTAGTTCCTGATGCAACGAATCGTGATATGGATGGAATCTGTGTTCATGCAGTATGCGCAGAACACTTCTTTGCGACATTCCTGAACTTTGTGCGATTTGCCGAGAACTGATGTGAGGATTTGCAGCAACTGCAGCTAAAACATTCACTGCAGCATTTTCGTTCGTCACAGGCCGTGATCGGACTCGTTGTCTGGGTTGAATACTTCCAGTTTCAATAAATAATTGAATAATACTGCGAAAAGTCGTTGCAGAAGGAACATTCCTATCAGGGAACAGGTTAGCATACCTTAAACGTGCTTCTTCTACATGTCTATTTGACTCAAAGTACGATGTAATAATATCTACTCTCTCTGCAATCGTTAACATCGTAGACCAATTAAGAACAGACGATTGCGTTCGAATGTGTGACTAGTTGTTATAACTAATTATAATAGACCTACGATATTCACAGACACGATCACAATACAGTTACCTTTATTCTTAAGGATAAACAGTAAGAGTAGCTTACTCAAAAGAGGTAACGTATTCTGTTACTAGTAAACAACTATTTTCATCATTACTGACCACAGACTCGAACTACATGGCAACGCCCAACTTCATTATCATATGATACCGACTATCGCCAAATTACCTATATTCCTTTCTTTCACTTAGCATATTATCAATATTTTACCCTCTCTTATTTTACATATCGTCCGCGTCCACCTCTGACTTCTCTTCTCTCTCCTTGATTCGTTATCCACCCAGGGTTTTCAAGCTTCTCCCTCGTTCTCTTTCATATATTTCTTCCTTCTCTTCTCTCTCCTTGGTTTCTATTCAACCCTACTTCTCAAATTTCTTTCCCAGTTACCAGTTCCACATATTTTTGGTCTAACCATTTTCATTATCCTGGTTCTTTTCTTTTTCCTTTGTGGTTTTATCTTTACGTGTGAAATTATTGATCGTATTAACGTTGAAAACCTTTTACAACCAGCCACGGGCGTCAATCCCACGGGGACATGTACCCCCTAATATTTGTACTGCCCGCTTTACTGGGATATTCCATGCACCCTAGTGTCTCCGGCAGTTTATCCCGCACTGCCCGCTTTCCTGGGATATTCCATACACCCTAGTGTCTCCGGCAGTTTATCCCCCCAAAGTTTATCTACCGTACTGCTGACGCCAATGCATCCAGCGATTATATTATGAAAATATCTTTTTAATTCTTTTCGCTGTTCGGAGTATGTCATCAAGTCTTGTTCTAAAATATTACCCTTTTTTTCGCTGTAATTACAAATTATCGGCACTCCTTAACTTCGTCACCTAATGTTACTGATATCTTCAATTGATCCATAATAAGAATTTTTCTGTAACTAATGAACAACTATTTTCATCATTATTGATCACAGACTCTAACTACATAGCAACGTCCGTCATACGATACGGACTATTGTCTTGTTGCCCATATTCTTTTCTTTCAGTTAACATCCCATTAAAAGTGAAATCCACAATCGAACTCCACTCAATAGAATTACATCAAGAAACTAATCCTTGAAACTACAAGTTATTCTCACCAATACAAACAACGACATAACCCTGAATGACATGTGAACGTACTTTGTGAGTACGTTATGTAACATTGTCTTTCTTGGCGCTGTCTAATAGAGTAAACACCGCTGACAAGTGATAAGAAAATGTTCGAAATTGTGACTATTTTTTGCGATATATTTTGCATTATTCAAACTACCGTCTACGAAGCAAGAACTGCTATCACGCGTAGCAGTCCATGATTAGATTTCCTGTAGGTGTAACACTTGCAATTAGGGATGGGCACGAGCGAGTTCGAGCAAGTTTTCTTTGAAACTCGACTCGACTCGACTCGAAAAACTTCCCCCAACTCTACTCGAAATTCTACTCGAATTCGGGTTACGTTTCGAGTCGAGTCGAGCCAATTCGAGCTAAATCCTGTGTGTAGTTCCAAATATTCTTTTCAAATATCCTACGTAGATAATATAATTATCAATGATATTACTAGTAATATACTACCACTACTACAACTTCTTCTTCTTCTTCTTTTTCTTCTTTTTCTTTTTCTTCTTCTTCTTCTTCTTCTTCTTCTTCTTCTTATTATTATTATTATTATTATTATTATTATTATTATTATTATTATTATTATTATTATTATTATTATTATTATTATTATTATTACAATACGAAAGATAGGCGGTTTGTATCTGAATACTAAAAACTAGTTGACTGTCTATCTGCGTAGTCGACAAGTCTTTAGGAGGCAAGGACATCGGTCATGAGGTTCTGGCTTTGAGTTCCGGAGGAGCAAGCCAAAAATTGATAAAAGTTATAGGGCGTCGGTGAAACATGTTCAAAACTGCTTGGTCCGGGTTTAGGGTTGTCATCGGCTCAAGCGGTCGGCTCACAGCTTATTCACTATCAAGCCAAACAGAAAAGTGAGCCAACAGCTCACCCAAGCGAGCCGGCTCAGCCATAGGCTCAGTTAAGCTGAGTCGAACCGAGTCGATGGGCTGCTTTTAATGGACCTGGCTCGAGCCAATGGCTCACATGAGTCGAGTTGGTGGCTGATCCGAATGGAACCGGCTCGAGCCATCGGTTCAATTGTGCCGAGTCGCTGGCTCGTCCCAACCAAGCCGGCTCAATTGAACCGAGCCGATGGCTTTCCATCCCAACCGAGCCGGCTTGAGCTGTTCGCTCAGTTGAACCAGCCGAGCCTATTGACATCACTGCACGGATTGGGCTTCTTCTGGGGCTCAAAAAGTCGACCGTGCAGGTCTAAGCCTAGACGGTAAGAAATACAGTATATACTTATATTGGTGCTCACCAAATTTGAAGCTGTCTCGTTATAAAAATCTATTGTTGTCTCGTTTTCGAGACGAGATGACATATACTAAACGTACCCCCACCAGATGTACCTCTGTCGTGAGAAATATTAAAAGTATTCGACATTACTGCTTACATTTCTCATGGCTTTCGCTTTCCAGACTAAACAGGCCATAATTTAAAAACGAGTTAAAAAGAGCTGAATGTGCGAGCCATTTATCAAACTCGACTCGACTCGAAACTCGAGCTCAAAACAGTGACTCGACTTGGAACTCGACTCGAGAAAATTACCTTTGACTCGACTCGAATTCAACTGGAGTCGAGTTTAAACTCGACTCGCGCCTATCCCTACTTGCAATGTGTAGTCTATTGCAGAAAACGGGGACCATTTCGAACGTTTGTTCGTTTGTTCAGTAAACAATGAAGATGTGTGAGAGGCAAAGAGACAACCCCAAAACAAACACCCGAATGGTAGGATGCAAGAGGCTCAACTAAAACAAACACCTCGATGATGAGACTCAAGGAGACTTACCTGAAACAAGCACCTCCTTAGTGAGAGGCAAGGGGACTCACATTGAATCAGCAAACCAAAGGCAACAAACTAATAGATACTACGTCCACGTAGCCCAATTGAAGTAAATTTCACCTACATCGGTAACAGAAATTACACCAAAAATTTGGGCAAAGTAATGAATTATGTTCTGGAGAATCAAGTGTTTTGCTTAAAACATTACAGTTTCTCATTAAAGATTTTAGAATAACCACCTTTCAGAATAACTGAGATAGCGTTAAAAAAGTCAACTATGGTGTCATTTGATAGCATTTACAAATATATCAAAACTATCTACTTTAATTTTCTTAATCTGATGCGTATTTCTTGGATATTTTTCAATTGTTCGTAACAAATTTTCGTCGATTACAGCGCCACCTATCAAGAAACGAAAAAAATCTTCAATACAAAAGTTACGTATTCTTTCACGGAGAATCAGAATATTGAATAAAAAATGGGGATTCCTATTTAAGGTTTCAAAGTTGCCTCCCCTCCCGCCCCCGAGGGGTGGGGGCAGGGGGTCGAGTGTGGTATCATTGGATGTCCCCCTTTGAGGCGAACTACTTTTATTACAACTTTTTAAAAATCCCATTTGTAGTTTTCCAGATATTCAAAAAAACAGTTTTAAATGCCTCATTTTTCAGTTTGTGAGCCATTTTGATTTTTGTCGATTACAGCGCCATCTATCACGCAACGAGAAAAATGTTCAATACAGAAGTTACGTATTTTTTCACGGAGAAACAGAATATGGAATAAGAAAATGGGGATCCCTATTTAAGATTTTAAAGTTGCACACCTCCCGCCCCCGGGGGGTGAGGGCAGGGGGTCGAGTGTGGTATCACTGGATGTCCCCCTTCAAGACGAACAACGTTTATTACAACTTTTTTAAAATACGATTTGTAGTTTTCAAGATATTCAAAAAGAAACAGTTTTAAATGCATTTTCCAAATGTTTTGAGCCATTTTGAGTTTTGTCGATTACAGCGCCATCTATCACGCAACGAAAAAAATGTTCAATACAAAAGTTACGTATTTTTTCACGGGAAATCAGAATATGGAATAAAAAATGGGTGTTCTTATTTAAGATTTCAAAGTTGCCACCCCTCCCGCCCACAAGGGTTGAGGGCAGGGGGTCGAGTTTGGTATCATTGGATGTCCCCCTTCGAGGCGAACAACTTTTATTACAACTTTTCCAAAATCCGATTTGTAGTTTTCCAGATATTCAAAAAAACAGTTTTAAATGCCTCATTTTTCAAATTTGTATCATTTTGATTTTTGGGGCCCCGATGGCTGACTGGTAGAGCGTTCACCTCTGGTGCTTGGGGTCCCGGGTTCGATCCCAGCCCCCGCCAAGTGAACTTTGTGGTGGACAAACACCGTGTGCGTGGGTTTTCTCGGGGGTTCTCCCGTTTCCTCCCACTTTCTTCATTCCACCATTTCATTCATTACTCATCATCACCGTCTCCTTTAGCCTAACCGGCATAACCGTGGGACGTAAAACTTAAAGATTTCATTTTTTTTTTATTTTTGTCTACAGCGTCATCTGTCACGCAACGAAAAAATGTTCAATACAAAAGTTACGTATTTTTTCACGGAGAATCAGAATATGGAATAAAAAATGGGGGTTCCTATTAAAAATTTTAAAGTTGCACCCCTCCCGCCCCCGGGTGGTGGGGGCAGGGGGTCGAGTGTGGTATCACTGGATGTCCCCCTTCGAGACGAACAACTTTTATTACAACTTTTTTAAAATACGATTTGTAGTTTTCCAGATATTCAAAAAAACAGTTTTAAATGCATCATTTTTCAAATGTTTGTGAGCCATTTTGAGTTTTGTCGATTACAGCGCCATCTATCACGCAACGAGAAAAATGTTCAATACAAAAGTTACGTATTTTTTCACGGGAAATCAGAATATGGAATAAAAAATTGGTGTTCCTATTTAAGATTTCAAAGTTGCCCCCCCCCTCTTGCCCCCAAAGGATGGGGGCAGGTCGTCGAGTTTGGTATCATTGGATGTCCCCCTCCGAGGCGAACAACTTTTATTACAACTTTTCCAAAATCCGATTTGTAGTTTTCCAGATATTCAAAAAAGTTTTAAATGCCTCATTTTTCAAATTTGTGTCATTTTGATTTTTTTCGATTACAGCGCCATCTATCACGCAACGACAAAATGTTCATTACAAAAGTTACGTATTTTTTCATGGAGAACCAGAATATGGTATAAAAATGGGGGTTCCTGTTTAAGATTTCAATATTGCCCCCCATACAGCCCCCGGGGGGTGGGGGCAGGGGGTCGAGTGAGGTATCATTGGATGTCCCTTTTTGAGGCGAACAACTTTTATTACAACTTTTGCAAAATCCGATTTGTAGCTTTTCATATATTCAAAAAAAACAGTTTTAAATGCCACATTTTTAGTTTTGTGAGCCATTTTGATTTTTGTCGATTACAGCGCCATCTATCACGCAACAAAAAGAATGTTCAAAACAAAAGTTACGTATTTTTTCACGGAGAATCAGAATTGGAATAAAAAATAGGGCTTTCTTTTCAAGATTTCAAAGCTGCCCCCCTTCCGCCCCAAGGGATGGGGGCAGGGAGTCGAATGTGGTATCATTCTATGTCCCCCTTCAAGGCGAACAACTTTTATTACAACTTTTTAAAAATCCGATTTGTAGTTTTCCAGATATTCAAAAAAAAAAAAAAAACAGTTTTAAATGCCTCATTTTTCAAATTTGTGTCATTTTGATTTTTGTCGATTACAGCGCCATCTATCACGCAACGACAAAATGTTCAATACGAAAGTTACGTATTTTTTCATGGAGAACCAGAATATGGTATAAAAATGGGGGTTCCTATTTAAGATTTTAAAGTTGCACCCCTCCCGCCTCCGGGGGGTGGGGGCAGGGGGTCGAGTGTGGTATCACTGGATGTCCCCCTTCGAGACGAACAATTTTTATTACAACTTTTTTTTTAAAATACGATTTGTAGTTTTCCAGATATTCAAAAAAACAGTTTTAAATGCATCATTTTCCAAATGTTTGTGAGCCATTTTGAGTTTTGTCGATTACAGCGCCATCTATCACGCAACGAAAAAAAATGTTCAATACAAAAGTTACGTATTTTTTCACGGGAAATCAGAATATGGAATAAAAAATGGTGTTCCTATTTAAGATTTCAAAGTTGCCCCCCCCCTCCCGCCCCCAAGGGTTGGGGGCAGGGGGTCGAGTTTGGTATCATTGGATGTCCCCCTTCGAGGCGAACAACTTTTATTACAACTTTTCCAAAATCCCATTTGTAGTTTTCCAGATATTCAAAAAAACAGTTTTAAATGCCTCATTTTTAAAATCTGTATCATTTTGATTTTTGGGGCCGCGGTGGCTGACTGGTAGAGCGTTCACCTCTGGTGCTTGGGGTCCCGGGTTCGATCCCAGCCCCCGCCAAGTGAACTTTGTGGTGGACAAACACCGTGTGCGTGGGTTTTCTCGGGGGTTCTCCCGTTTCCTCCCACTTTCTTCATTCCACCATTTCATTCATTACTCATCATCACCGTCTCCTTTAGCCTAACCGGCATAACCGTGGGACGTAAAACTTAAAGATTTCATTTTTTTTTTATTTTTGTCTACAGCGTCATCTGTCACGCAACGAAAAAATGTTCAATACAAAAGTTACGTATTTTTTCACGGAGAATCAGAATATGGAATAAAAAATGGGGGTTCCTATTAAAAATTTTAAAGTTGCACCCCTCCCGCCCCCGGGTGGTGGGGGCAGGGGGTCGAGTGTGGTATCACTGGATGTCCCCCTTCGAGACGAACAACTTTTATTACAACTTTTTTAAAATACGATTTGTAGTTTTCCAGATATTCAAAAAAACAGTTTTAAATGCATCATTTTTCAAATGTTTGTGAGCCATTTTGAGTTTTGTCGATTACAGCGCCATCTATCACGCAACGAGAAAAATGTTCAATACAAAAGTTACGTATTTTTTCACGGGAAATCAGAATATGGAATAAAAAATTGGTGTTCCTATTTAAGATTTCAAAGTTGCCCCCCCCCTCTTGCCCCCAAAGGATGGGGGCAGGTCGTCGAGTTTGGTATCATTGGATGTCCCCCTCCGAGGCGAACAACTTTTATTACAACTTTTCCAAAATCCGATTTGTAGTTTTCCAGATATTCAAAAAAGTTTTAAATGCCTCATTTTTCAAATTTGTGTCATTTTGATTTTTTTCGATTACAGCGCCATCTATCACGCAACGACAAAATGTTCATTACAAAAGTTACGTATTTTTTCATGGAGAACCAGAATATGGTATAAAAATGGGGGTTCCTGTTTAAGATTTCAATATTGCCCCCCATACAGCCCCCGGGGGGTGGGGGCAGGGGGTCGAGTGTGGTATCATTGGATGTCCCTTTTTGAGGCGAACAACTTTTATTACAACTTTTGCAAAATCCGATTTGTAGCTTTTCATATATTCAAAAAAAACAGTTTTAAATGCCACATTTTTCGTTTTGTGAGCCATTTTGATTTTTGTCGATTACAGCGCCATCTATCACGCAACAAAAAGAATGTTCAAAACAAAAGTTACGTATTTTTTCACGGAGAATCAGAATTGGAATAAAAAATAGGGCTTTCTTTTCAAGATTTCAAAGCTGCCCCCCTTCCGCCCCAAGGGATGGGGGCAGGGAGTCGAATGTGGTATCATTCTATGTCCCCCTTCAAGGCGAACAACTTTTATTACAACTTTTTAAAAATCCGATTTGTAGTTTTCCAGATATTCAAAAAAAAAAAAAAAAAAACAGTTTTAAATGCCTCATTTTTCAAATTTGTGTCATTTTGATTTTTGTCGATTACAGCGCCATCTATCACGCAACGACAAAATGTTCAATACGAAAGTTACGTATTTTTTCATGGAGAACCAGAATATGGTATAAAAATGGGGGTTCCTATTTAAGATTTTAAAGTTGCACCCCTCCCGCCTCCGGGGGGTGGGGGCAGGGGGTTGAGTGTGGTATCACTGGATGTCCCCCTTCGAGACGAACAATTTTTATTACAACTTTTTTTTTAAAATACGATTTGTAGTTTTCCAGATATTCAAAAAAACAGTTTTAAATGCATCATTTTCCAAATGTTTGTGAGCCATTTTGAGTTTTGTCGATTACAGCGCCATCTATCACGCAACGAAAAAAAATGTTCAATACAAAAGTTACGTATTTTTTCACGGGAAATCAGAATATGGAATAAAAAATGGTGTTCCTATTTAAGATTTCAAAGTTGCCCCCCCCTCCCGCCCCCAAGGGTTGGGGGCAGGGGGTCGAGTTTGGTATCATTGGATGTCCCCCTTCGAGGCGAACAACTTTTATTACAACTTTTCCAAAATCCCATTTGTAGTTTTCCAGATATTCAAAAAAACAGTTTTAAATGCCTCATTTTTAAAATCTGTATCATTTTGATTTTTGGGGCCGCGGTGGCTCACTGGTAGAGCGTTCACCTCTGGTGCTTGGGGTCCCGGGTTCGATCCCAGCCCCCGCCAAGTGAACTTTGTGGTGGACAATCACCGTGTGCGTGGGTTTTCTCGGGGGTTCTCCCGTTTCCTCCCACTTTCTTCATTCCACCATTTCATTCATTACTCATCATCACCGTCTCCTTTAGCCTAACCGGCATAACCGTGGGACGTAAAACTTAAAGATTTCATTTTTTTATTTTTGTCTACAGCGTCATCTGTCACGCAACGAAAAAATGTTCAATACAAAAGTTACGTATTTTTTCACGGAGAATCAGAATATGGAATAAAAAATGGGGGTTCCTATTTAAAATTTTAAAGTTGTACCCCTCCCGCCCCCAGGGGGTGGGGGCAGGGGGTCGAGTGTGGTATCACTGGATGTCCCCCTTCGAGACGAACAACTTTTATTACAACTTTTTTAAAATACGATTTGTAGTTTTCCAGATATTCAAAAAAACAGTTTTAAATGCATCATTTTTCAAATGTTTGTGAGCCATTTTGAGTTTTGTCGATTACAGCGCCATCTATCACGCAACGAGAAAAATGTTCAATACAAAAGTTACGTATTTTTTCACGGGAAATCAGAATATGGAATAAAAAATTGGTGTTCCTATTTAAGATTTCAAAGTTGCCCCCCCCCCTCTTGCCCCCAAAGGATGGCGGCAGGGGGTCGAGTTTGGTATCATTGGATGTCCCCCTTCGAGGCGAACAACTTTTATTACAACTTTTCCAAAATCCGATTTGTAGTTTTCCAGATATTCAAAAAAAGTTTTAAATGCCTCATTTTTCAAATTTGTGTCATTTTGATTTTTTTCGATTACAGCGCCATCTATCACGCAACAACAAAATGTTCAATACAAAAGTTACGTATTTTTTCATGGAGAACCAGAATTTGGTATAAAAATGGGGGTTCCTATTTAAGATTTCAATATTGCCCCCCATACAGCCCCCGGGGGGTGGGGGCAGGGGGTCGAGTGTGGTATCATTGGATGTCCCTTTTTGAGGCGAACAACTTTTATTACAACTTTTGCAAAATCCGATTTGTAGTTTTTCATATATTCAAAAAAAAAAAGTTTTAAATGCCACATTTTTCGTTTGTGAGCCATTTTGATTTTTGTCGATTACAGCGCCATCTATCACGCAACAAAAAGAATGTTCAATACAAAAGTTACGTATTTTTTCACGGAGAATCAGAATAGGAATAAAAAATATGGCTTTGTTTTTAAGATTTCAAAGCTGCCCCCCTCCCGCCCCAAGGGATGGGGGCAGGGGGTCGAGTGTGGTATCATTGGATGTCCCCCTTCAAGGCGAACAACTTTTATTACATCTTTTTAAAAATCCGATTTGTAGTTTTCCAGATATTAAAAAAAAACAGTTTTAAATGCCTCATTTTTCAAATGTTCGTGAGCCATTTTGATTTTTGTCGATTACAGCGCCATCTATCACGCAACGAGAAAAATGTTCAATACAAAAGTTACGTATTTTTTCACGGAGAATCAGAGTATGGAATAAAAAATGGGGGTTCCTATTTAAGATTTTAAAGTTGGACCCCACCCGCCCCCGGGGGTTGGGGGCAGGGGTTCGAGTGTGGTATCACTGGATGTCCCCCTTCGAGACGAACAACTTTTATTACAACTTTTTAAAAATATGATTTGTAGTTTTCCAGATATTCAAAAAAACAGTTTTAAATGCCTCATTTTTCAAATTTGTATTATTTTGATTTTTGGGGCCGCGGTGGCTGACTGGTAGAGCGTTCACCTCTGGTGCTTGGGGTCCCTGGTTCGATCCCAGCCCCCGCCAAGTGAACTTTGTGGTGGACAAACACCGTGTGCGTGGGTTTTCTCGGGGGTTCTCACGTTTCCTCCCACTTTCTTCATTCCACCATTTCATTCATTACTCATCATCACCGTCTCCTTTAGCCTAACCGGCATAACCGTGGGACGTAAAACTTAAAGATTTGATTTTTTTTTATTTTTGTCTACAGCGTCATCTGTCACGCAACGAAAAAATGTTCAATACAAAAGTTACGTATTTTTTCACGGAGAATCAGAATATGGAATAAAAAATGGGTGTTTTTATTTAAGATTTTAAAGTTGCACCCCTCCCGCCCCCGGGGGGTGGGGGCAGGGGGTCGAGTGTGGTATCACTGGATGTCCCCCTTCGAGACGAACAACTTTTATTACAACTTTTTTTTAAAATACGATTTGTAGTTTTCCAGATATTCAAAAAAACAGTTTTAAATGCCTCATTTTTCAAATTTCTATCATTTTGATTTTTGGGGCCGCGGTGGCTGACTGGTAGAGCGTTCACCTCTGGTGCTTGGGGTCCCTGGTTCGATCCCAGCCCCCGCCAAGTGAACTTTGTGGTGGACAAACACCGTGTGCGCGGGTTTTCTCGGGGGTTCTCCCGTTTCCTCCCACTTTCTTCATTCCACCATTTCATTCATTACTCATCATCACCGTCTCCTTTAGCCTAACCGGCATAAACGTGGGACGTAAAACGTAAAGCTTTCATTTTTTTTTATTTTTGTCTACAGCGTCATCTGCCACGCAACGAAAAAATGTTCAATACAAAAGTTACGTATTTTTTCACGGAGAATCAGAATATGGAATAAAAAATGGGGGTTCCTATTTAAAATTTTAAAGTTGCACCCCTCCCGCACCCGGTGTGGTGGGGGCAGGGGGTCGAGTGTGGTATCACTGGATGTCCCCCTTCGAGACGAACAACTTTTATTACAACTTTTTAAAAATACGATTTGTAGTTTTCCAGATATTCAAAAAAACAGTTTTAAATGCATCATTTTTCAAATGTTTGTGAGCCATTTTGAGTTTTGTCGATTACAGCGCCATCTATCACGCAACGAAAAAAATGTTCAAAACAAAGTTACGTATTTTTTCACGGGAAATCAGAATATGGAATAAAAAATTGGTGTTCCTATTTAAGATATCAAAGTTGCCCCCCCCTCTTGCCCCCAAAGGATGGGAGCAGGGGGTCGAGTTTGGTATCATTGGATGTCCCCCTTCGAGGCGAACAACTTTTATTACAACTTTTCCAAAATCCGATTTGTAGTTTTCCAGATATTCAAAAAAACAGTTTTAAATGCCTCATTTTTCAAATTTGTATCATTTTGATTTTTGGGGCCGCGGTGGCTGACTGGTAGAGCGTTCACCTCTGGTGCTTGGGGTCCCGGGTTCGATCCCAGCCCCCGCCAAGTAAACTTTGTGGTGGACAAACACCGTGTGCGTAGGTTTTCTCGGGGGTTCTCCCGTTTAATCCCACTTTCTTCATTCCACCATTTCATTCATTACTCATCATCACCGTCTCCTTTAGCCTAACCGGCATAACCGTGGGACGTAAAACTTAAAGATTTCATTTTTTTTTATTTTTGTCTACAGCGTCATCTGTCACGCAACGAAAAAATGTTCAATACAAAAGTTACGTATTTTTTCACGGAGAATCAGAATATGGAATAAAAAATGGGTGTTTTTATTTAAGATTTTAAAGTTGCACCCCTCCCTCCCCCGGGGGTGGGGGCAGGGGGTCGAGTGTGGTATCACTGGATGTCCCCCTTCGAGACGAACAACTTTTATTACAACTTTTTTTTAAAATACGATTTGTAGTTTTCCAGATATTCAAAAAAACAGTTTTAAATGCATCATTTTCCAAATGTTTGAGAGCCATTTTGAGTTTTGTCGATTACAGCGCCATCTATCACCTAACGAAAAAAAAATGTTCAATACAAAAGTTACGTATTTTTTCACGGGAGATCAGAATATGGAATAAAAAATGGGGTTACTATTTAAGATTTCAAAGTTGCCCCCCCCTCCCGCCCCCAAGGGTTGGGGGCAGGGGGTCGAGTTTGGTATCATTGGATGTCCCCCTTCGAGGCGAACTACTTTTATTACAACTTTTCCAAAATCCGATTTGTAGTTTTCCAGATATTCAAAAAAACAGTTTTAAATGCCTCATTTTTCAAATTTGTATCATTTTGATTTTTGGGGCCGCGGTGGCTGACTGGTAGAGCGTTCACCTCTGGTGCTTGGGGTCCCGGGTTCGATCCCAGCCCCGCCAAGTGAACTTTGTGGTGGACAAACACCGTGTGCGTGGGTTTTCTCGGGGGTTCTCCCGTTTTTTCCCACTTTCTTCATTCCACCATTTCATTCATTACTCATCATCACCGTCTCCTTTAGCCTAACCGGCATAACCGTGGGACGTAAAACTTAAAGATTTCATTTTTTTTATTTTTGTCTACAGCGTCATCTGTCACGCAACGAAAAAATGTTCAATACAAAAGTTACGTATTTTTTCCCGGAGAATCAGAATATGGAAAAAAAATGGGGGTTCCTATTTAAGATTTTAAAGTTGCACTCCTCTCGCCCCCGGGGCGGTGGGGGCAGGGGGTCGAGTGTGGTATCACTGGATGTCCCCCTTCGAGACGAACAACTTTTATTACAACTTTTTTAAAATACGATTTGTAGTTTTCCAGATATTCAAAAAAACAGTTTTAAATGCATCATTTTTCAAATGTTTGTGAGCCATTTTGAGTTTTGTCGATTACAGCGCCATCTTTCACGCAACGATAAAAATGTTCAATACAAAAGTTACGTATTTTTTCACGGGAAATCAGAATATGGAATAAAAAATTGGTGTTCCTATTTAAGATTTCAAAGTTGCCACCCCTCTTGCCCCCAAAGGATGGGAGCAGGGGGTCGAGTTTGGTATCATTGGATGTCCCCCTACGAGACGAACAACTTTTATTACAACTTTTTTAAAATACGATTTGTAGTTTTCCAGATATTCAAAAAAACAGTTTTAAATGCATCATTTTTCAAATGTTTGTGAGCCATTTTGAGTTTTGTCGATTACAGCGCCATCTTTCACGCAACGATAAAAATGTTCAATACAAAAGTTACGTATTTTTTCACGGGAAATCAGAATATGGAATAAAAAATTGGTGTTCCTATTTAAGATTTCAAAGTTGCCACCCCTCTTGCCCCCAAAGGATGGGAGCAGGGGGTCGAGTTTGGTATCATTGGATGTCCCCCTTCGAGGCGAACAACTTTTATTACAACTTTTCCAAAATCCGATTTGTAGTTTTCCAGATATTCAAAAAAAGTTTTAAATGCCTCATTTTTCAAATTTGTCATTTTGATTTTTTTCGATTACAGCGCCATCTATCACGCAACGACAAAATGTTCAATACAAAAGTTACGTATTTTTTCATGGAGAACCAGAATATGGTATAAAAATGGGGGTTCCTATTTAAGATTTCAATATTGCCCCCCATACAGCCACCGGGGGGTGGGGGCAGGGGGTCGAGTGAGGTATCATTGAATGTCCCTTTTTGAGGCGAACAACTTTTATTACAACTTTTGCAAAATCCGATTTGTAGTTTTTCATATATTCAAAAAAAAAACAGTTTTAAAGGCCACATTTTTCGTTTGTGAGCCATTTTGATTTTTGTCGATTACAGCGCCATCTATCACGCAAGAAAAAGAATGTTCAATACAAAAGTTACGTATTTTTTCACGGAGAATCAGAATTGGAATAAAAAATAGGGCTTTCTTTTCAAGATCTCAAAGCTGCCCCCCTCCCGCCCCAAGGGATGGGGGCAGGGGGTCGAGTGTGGTATCATTGGATGTCCCCCTTCAAGGCGAACAACTTTTATTACATCTTTTTAAAAATCCGATTTGTAGTTTTCCAGATATTAAAAAAAACAGTTTTAAATGCCTCATTTTTCAAATGTTCGTGAGCCATTTTGATTTTTGTCGATTACAGCGCAATCTATCACGCAACTAGAAAAATGTTCAATACAAAAGTTACGTATTTTTTCACGGAGAATCAGAATATGGAATAAAAAATGGGGGTTCCTATTTAAGATTTTAAAGTTGCACCCCTCCCGCCCCCGGGGGTTGGGGGCAGGGGTTCGAGTGTGGTATCACTGGATGTCCCCCTTCGAGACGAACAACTTTTATTACAACTTTTTAAAAATACGATTTGTAGTTTTCCAGATATTCAAAAAAACAGTTTTAAATGCATCATTTTTCAAAGGTTTGTGAGCCATTTTGAGTTTTGTCGATTACAGCGCCATCTATCACGCAACGAAAAAAATGTTCAATACAAAAGTTACGTATTTTTTCACGGGAAATCAGAATATGGAATAAAAGTGGGGGTTCCTATTTAAGATTTCAAAGTTGCCCCCCTTCTTGCCCCCAAGGGATGGGGGCAGGGGGTCGAGTTTGGTATCATTGGATGTCCCCCTTCGAGGCGAACAACTTTTATTACAACTTTTCCAAAATCCGATTTGTAGTTTTCCAGATATTCAAAAAAACAATTTTAAATGCTTCATTTTTCAAGTATGTGTCATTTTGATTTTTGTCCATTACAGCGCCATATATCACGCAACGAAAAAATGTTCAATACAAAAGTTACGTATTTTTTCACGGAGAATCAGAATTGGAATAAAAAATAGGGCTTTCTTTTCAAGATTTCAAAGCTGCCCCCCCACCCGCCCCAAGGGATGGGGGCAGGGGGTCGAGTTAGGTATCATTGGATGTCCCCCTTCGAGGCGAACAACTTTTATTACAACTTTTCCAAAATCCGATTTGTAGTTTTCCAGATATTCAAAAAAAGTTTTAAATGCCTCATTTTTCAAATTTGTGTCATTTTGATTTTTTCGATTACAGCGCCATCTATCACGCAACTACAAAATGTTCAATACAAAAGTTTCGTATTTTTTCATGGAGAACCAGAATATGGTATAAAAATGGGGGTTCCTATTTAAGATTTCAATATTGCCCCCCATACAGCCACCGGGGGGTGGGGACAGGGGGTCGAGTGTGGTATCATTGGATGTCCCTTTTTGAGGCGAACAACTTTTATAACAACTTTTACAAAATCCGATTTGTAGTTTTTCATATATTCAAAAAAAAAAAAAAAAAAAACAGTTTTAAATGCCACATTTTTCGTTTGTGAGCCATTTTGATTTTTGTCAATTACAGCGCCATCTATCACGCAACAAAAAGAATTTTTTTTTTTTTTTTTTTTTTCATTGCTCAGACGCGCCTCTTCGGTTTCGGCACCTGAAGATTTGAACCGAAACGGGCTATCATCATTGCAATATCATTCTTCAACCTTTATTTCATCATTCATATTTATTTGAGGAACGGGGACAAGGACAAGGACAAGGACAAGGACAAGGTTGGATTTAACAAATCACAACTTTGAACAAGAAAACAAGAGAACAAACAAAACAAAACAAACAATAAAATTTGAAAAAAAAAAACAGAAATAAAAAACGATCCTAACTACTAATTATTATCTAGTAATGAGTAATCTTCCTTTATATAATGTAGCTAATCTAGATTCTGACTCGAGTTGAACTTGACGTCAGTCCTATCATTTTCATCATTCATTGCTTGTTTTCTATACTTAGCCTTTCCCGTACTATTTCCTCTTCTTTTTTCCGTTTTGTTCAGGTTTTTCCCTGTATGATTTGTTTTGGTTTCACCTGTATGTGTAATTTGACTCTCTCCTGTGCAAGAATTTACCACATTCTCCAATTATAACACTAATCACCCACATCGCTTAGCACTATTTAGCCCTATCCACACTGAATTTTTGTAGTTTGGACACTAGCACACTATCTCACTCCTGTGTGAGAAACACAACTTAACACTATTTCACTACACTCATTTCACTCACTACATTCCCGTGTCGTGTATTCTTCTCTAATGCCTTGTTTATCTTATGTTTGATGATTTTGTTTCTAATTTATGTTCCTCTGTTATTTTGTACGTCCTCGATCCCTCAAGCAACGGCTTGGGGCCCAGGACCCACTCAGAGCACTTAGTGTGGGCCCTGGTCAGTGGTGTCCCACCGCCGTTGCACCGGAAACGGAAATGGCGCCTACGCAGCTTAGTCACGGTCACGTTATTTTTCGTATCGATTCGTATTGTTATATAGTTCCATGATATCTTATATATTTGTATATTGAAGAACACGACGTCCCGCCACCGAAACTCAAAATTCACTCCGGCCCGACGCATCCGGAGTTCCATTCCGGTTTGTGCCGGGGATGTGTCGAGCCCACATTCACTCACGCGTTTCCTTCCGGGGCACGCGGAATACCAGCGTTCCAGGAGATGACCTCCGGTCCGAAAAGAAAGACACAAACACACAATTCACACACTCCGTTTCTTTTTCTTTCAAATCTGTTGATTCCTTATTGGTTCCTATTTGCTAAATTCCTTTCCTCATATTGTTTTTTACTCCGTTGGGAAAAATCAGTAGTTATTTTATTTACTACTTGGAAGTCTCTTTCATCGGAGATAACATCTTCCATTCTTCTTGTTCTTATGATATTCCTGTCGTTTATTCGATCCTCAAGTAGAGGGCACCACAATATGTAATGTTCCGGTGTGCCAAATTCGCCACAATCACAGTTTCCGTCTTCTTTTAGTCCAAATCTTTGAAGGTATTGGCCATAGGGGCCATGTCCCGTGAGAAAGTGGACAAGGCCAGCAGATGGATCAAAGTGGTGCCATTTAAGTCTTTCCCTTATGTTTGGGATTAAGCTATATGTTCTTCTTGCCTTTTCTGAATTATTCCAATCTCTTTGCCACTTGTCTAATATTCCTTTTTCTATATCTTGTATGTTATCCACTTCTATCCCAATTAAGTCCTTTACTCTATTTTTATC
Source organism: Thermobia domestica (assembly GCF_964235325.1). Taxonomy (NCBI): domain Eukaryota; kingdom Metazoa; phylum Arthropoda; class Insecta; order Zygentoma; family Lepismatidae; genus Thermobia; species Thermobia domestica. The sequence continues at coordinate 89,359,867 of NC_137465.1, forward strand.
CCCTTTTTTGAGCCAGTATGTTGCCGCCCGTTGGATTATTAGTAAATGCATCGGCTTTAACCCCATCAGTACAGCTAACGCATTGTGAGGAGTGGTACCAAAAGCCCCGCTTAATCTGATCATTATATTTCTTTGAGGTCTTTCTACTTTCTGTTTTAACGTGTTATTTTCTAACAATCTGTGGGCCCACACGCTAGCAGCATAGTTCATGGTTGCCCCTAGAATTGAGTCATGATAAATTTTTATTACTTTACGTGGGAGCTTGTATTTGTTACTTGCAATATTTATAAGTTTGTTAGTAACCTTATGACCTTTATCAATAATATAGTTTATGTGTTGTCCAAAATTTAATTTATCATCAATTTGAATGCCAAGGTATTTGAATTCATTAACTTTTTCTATTTTTTCTTCTCCAATTTTGATAATGGGATCCCTTACCAATTTTGTTCCGAACATCATAAATTTAGTTTTCTTCTTTGATAATTTTAGTTTACACTGTAAACTCCAGTCTTGCAGTATCCTTATTATTTCTTTCGAGTTCTCTTCTATTTCTCTTCTTGTGTTTGCCGAGGTTATTACTGCAAGATCATCTGCGAAGGCTATTACCCGATCTATGCATTTATTTTTATTTAATGCTTCCAAACATGGCTGAAATTCAATATCCCACATTAATGGGCCTAAAATAGATCCCTGTGGGCATCCTTTTTGCGTATTAATGATTATATCTCCGTTCTCTTCTTTTATTATTATGTTTCTATTTTGAAAATAATCTTTTATTGTATTCACTAAATATTCTGGTATTTTTAGATCTTTTAGTCTTCTTACTAACGACGGAATCCACAGATTGTCGAAAGCCCCTTCTATATCTACGAACAATGTTAATACATATTTTTTTGCGCTCCTGCACTCTATGATTTTCTCCACGAAAGCGTTGAGAGCGTCCTCAGTTGATTTCCCACTTCTGAAGCCGTATTGCAGATTATCTCCTTCAATGTTTCTATATTTGTTTAATCTGGAAGCTATTGTTTTTTCATAAATTTTTGAAATGTTCCTGAGGAGGCATATCGGTCTGTAGGAGCTCACATCTGTTGGGTCTCTATCCTTACCCTTCATTAGAATTATTAACTTTGATTCCTTCCAAGAGAGCGGAAACTTCCGTTTCCTTAGTAGAGTATTACATAGTTTAACTAAGTAAGGTATCCATATTTCTTTTTTCTTCTTGTAAATTTCATTTTTTATTCCGTCCAAACCTGGGGCCTTTCCTGATTTCAGTTTCTTAATTATGTGTTCCATCTCTTCATTTGTTACTAAGTCTATATGTTCTTCATTTTCTTTTGGAATAATTTGACTATATTCTTCCCTTAATTTCTGTTGTTGATCTGTTTCTTCATTTATATTATCTCTTGGGAAGAATTTACTTGACAGTTTTTGTATAGTTTCCTCCCTTGTTTTTGTGAATGAATTATCTTCATTCTTTAGTGTTGTCAGCGTTATATTGTTAATTTTCTGCATAATTAGTTTGTAAGGAAGCCCCCATGGATCCAATTCTATATTATTTTTAAGAAAAGTTTCCCAGCTATTCTTTTTGGCGATTAATAGTTCTTCTGTGTATTTTTGTTTTGCTAGCCTATAGTTCTCTAATCTTCTTTCCTTAAGTATGGGAATTAATGTGGATTGGTAACTCTTTCTTTTTGCTTTTGTTATTTTCTTTAATCTTTCTAGTTTTGGAGACCAAAAGTCGTTATATTTTTTCTTTGATTTGCCTTCTAGAATTGATTTCTCTAGAGAGATCTTAGTTTTATTTTCTATATCTATTACTAATTTTTCTACATCATCGTAGTCGTCAATTTGCGGTAGACGTAAATTTTTTTCAAAGAGTTTCCAGTCTATTTTTTGTATATTATAATTTTCTCTTTTTGTTTCCAGAATAGTATCTTCGATGTTAAAAGTTATGACTTCATGATCACTTGTTGTTACACTGTCCTGGACTGCCCAATTCACTATTTGTTTTTCTATTTCAGTGGAACTTATAGTCACATCAATGAAGGACTTCCCTCTCGGTCCTACGAATGTCGGTCTATTACCTTTGTTTAGAACTATTAAACCATTTTGTAAAATAAAATCTTCTAGGATTTCGCCTTTGTCGTCTGTTATCGGTGAGCCCCACATGCCTGATTTTGCATTTGCATCTATTGTAATAATAAAATAATTCCTCGGGTTTTCCCAAATTATTGTCTGTAGTTTCTGTATGAAATTTTGTATGTCTAAGCTATATTGGAAGTATGAATTTATCAACCAAAAGAATTTATTACCAAACGTTATTTCTAAGCAAACGGTCCATTCATCACAGTATTGCGCTATTTTCAGAGCTTCAATATTTTTATTCATGATTACAGTTATGGCTTTCGGGTCATTTCCTTCTTTTACTATTCTTGCTGTAGGTGGGAATGTTATTAATTTGCTCTTAACAGTATATGGTTCCTGGATGTTTACTATGTCTATTTCATTTATTTCGGCAAATCTCCTTAATTCCATTGTGGCAACTTTGGATCTTTGAGCATTATTTTGCACTAATTTTAATTTTGTAATTTTATTATGCATATTTGGTATGGACCAATGCCTCCTTGCCGGATTTACTAAAGTCGAAATATATTCGCCCATGAGCATTGACTAGTTGTTTATATACGTTTTCTAAGTTCCAGTAAATTCCGCGTCGTTCAAATGCTTCGTCAACTAAGTCTACTAATTCCCAACCATTCGCTGGTAAATCATAAGTACGTAACTCCATCCTATCTACTTCTTCAAGAACAGGATATGTTATAGATCTTCCCTTCTCGTGGAGGTCCCTGGTTATTTGCCTAAACGCAACCGTTAATATCTGCTTATCTTCCAGCTTGGCTAATTTATATTGCCTCTCCATTTTCTCATAAAGTGGTCTTGGTTCTTTAAATATTGGTGACTTATCTGAAATATCTGTAGATGTCGACGAAATTGTTTGATCCTGAATTTTCTTTTCGTTGGGTGGGAATAAGTATTTTTCTTTACCGTTTATGAATGAATTTTCCAATTTAGGTATTTCCAATTTTTCCTCCAATTTATGTTTATTCTTTCTGTTTTTCTTTCTATTCTCCAATAAAGATGTGAATTCACTCTGAATTGACTTCGCTTCCTCTGAATATTCTGTTTGAATATATTTGTTTTGTGTTGCTACGTTTCCTCTTCTCTTTCTTTCTAGGAAGGCTTCCAGTCTTATTTTGTCTCTTCTAATTTTGCTTGGGGGTTTGTTTTTTCTAGCTTTACCTTTATGTGTGGTGTCTTTATCCATAATTAATCTTACTAATTATCCTTTCACGAGCTACTCTATAGGATACACATTCCTCTGTATTTGGAGTTTGGCATGTCTTGTGTCTTAGTTTACAAGGAACGCAGATGTTTTTGTCCTTTTCGTCACAGTCTTCACTTTTGTGCCTCAGTGTACCACAGTGTCTACATCTTACTTTATCTTTATTATCGCAATATTTTGCGATGTGCCCAAACTCCTGACAGATGTAGCACTTCGGCACCACCAGGAAGTCCTTAACTTTATGTGATTCGTAGTCGATGTAGACTTTATCCTTATTTATCAAGTAGTTCCTGATATTGGGGGAGACTTCAATAACTAAGTGGCATTTCTTTTGATTCTTTTTCCCTGCACGAAATCTGGCCTTAATTTGCTGTGCTATTTCCGAAAGATTATCTTCAAAATTTTGTTCAATCATTGTTTCCAAGATTTCCTCATCTTTCAAGTCGGACGGGACACCATAAATGATCATGAGTGGGTTTCTTTTTCTATTTTCCTCAAAGTCGAAGTTCCTTTTAATTTCCTCTTTCGATTTGATTCTGTTTATGTCTTCTTTGGTGGCCGCCTCCAGTACTACTATGTCCTTTGTACTTCTCATACCCGTTATCTTTAGCTTTTCTTTCCTTGGGTCTATAACTTCGACTAATCTTTGAACTGTTTGTTTCGTAGTTTCCCCTTCTTTTGGCCTAAAGATTAGTGCCGGTTTCGTCTTTGCCGATACCTCCAAGATTTTTTTCTCCTTTTCAGTGATTTTCCTTCCCTGTCTTATCACCTCTGACCATGTTTGAGATGTAGACGTTTCTTCTGTCTCCATTTTGTCTGATTTTAGTTTGTCAATTTTTTTGGCGATCTCCTTTAGTTCTTCGTTAATGGTTGTGTTTCCCATTTTTTCTTTTAAGATGGAAATTTGTTTCAATGAATTCATTTCCGTATCTTTTACCATTAAGCCAAGTTCCTTAATTTCTTCCTTCAGTTTTTTATTTTCCTTTTCCAGTTGATTCAATTTGTCTTCTGATTTACTCAGTTGTGACGTTTTTTCTTTGAGTTCGCTTTCCATTTTTTGTATTTGTTTGTCCCTTTCCTGTCTTATTTCTTGTTTATCCTTCCTCAATTCTTCTATTTCCTTTTTCTGTTCTTTTATGATCTCCTGTAGATTCTCGATTGTTTGTTTATCCTCTAATCTTGAACCCTTGTGTCCACCCATGATTTCCATTTCAATCATTAATTTTTCTTTTTGGAGATCTTCGTATTTTCCCTGAAGTTCTTCATTTATTTTCTCCATTTGCTGCAGTTTCCCCTCAAGCAGTGTTCTGTCTTTAACCCAAACCACCATTCTTTTCTTTAATTTGTCTAAATGCACCTTCCCTACCTTTTTCCAGTCTAGGAATGATTCTAAGTAACTTAATTCGCTTTCATATTGATCTATAGTGTCAAATCCGTATGATGAAGTGATTGATTGTTTCTTGAGAGGTTGAACCTCTGGTGATGCTTCCTCCCTTGTTCTCTTACGCGCTTCCTCTTCCTCCATTCTTGAAGTTGTGTCTTGTGGGTTTGAGTGACCAAATGGTGATTCTTCCCTTGCTTGTTTTTGTTTTCTCCCCGATGGTGGCGTTCTTTGCATCTTGCCCCTTAAAAAGTACGGACAACCCGCAACGCGCGCACGTGTGGAGGGTTGCCTATACTAGACTATACATTGATGCTTCTCCAGCTTAAGATGACTATAGGTTTATATTGAGAGATCTTAATGTTCGTGTGTGTACGCCTGTGTGTTTATGCAACCTGGCCCTTTAAACTGCCACGAGGATTGCCTAACTACCGATAATAATAAGAAATTACAAATCACTCACCTCAACATTGAAGTTCATAGCAGCCACGCAGGAAGTGATGATTCATGAGTTTTTACTTTTTAGAATCTTCGTTCCTTTTAAATAATACGTGTACTGTTTTCTAATGGTAACTAACCCAAAATATTAAAGTTTTCTTTGCTTCTTTTTTCTTGAACCACTTAACCGATTGTTACACTGTTTTCATTGTTTCTCTCACTAAATGTTCACACACACAATGAACACACACACTGCACACGAAACGCACTATTTCTCGCGAAACGGAGCTCCTTTTTGGGAGCACGACAAACGCACATCTACACGTTTATAACGCCAATACTCGAGTCCTGAATGTTCGAGAAGAAGAAGAATGTTCAATACAAAAGTTACGTATTTTTTCACGGAGAATCAGAATTGGAATAAAAAATAGGGCTTTCTTTTCAAGATCTCAAAGCTTCCCCCTCTCCCGCCCCAAGGGATGGGGGCAGGGGGTCGAGTGTGGTATCATTGGATGTCCCCCTTCAAGGCGAAAAACTTTTATTACATCTTTTTAAAAATCCGATTTGTAGTTTTCCAGATATTAAAAAAAACAGTTTTAAATGCCTCATTTTTCAAATGTTCGTGAGCCATTTTGATTTTTGTCGATTACAGCGCAATCTATCACGCAACCAGAAAAATGTTCAATACAAAAGTTACGTATTTTTTCACGGAGAATCAGAATATGGAATAAAAAATGGGGGTTCCTATTTAAGATTTTAAAGTTGCACCCCTCCCGCCCCCGGGGGTTGGGGGCAGGGGTTCGAGTGTGGTATCACTGGATGTCCCCCTTCGAGACGAACAACTTTTATTACAACTTTTTAAAAATACGATTTGTAGTTTTCCAGATATTCAAAAAAACAGTTTTAAATGCATCATTTTTCAAAGGTTTGTGAGCCATTTTGAGTTTTGTCGATTACAGCGCCATCTATCACGCAACGAAAAAAATGTTCAATACAAAAGTTACGTATTTTTTCACGGGAAATCAGAATATGGAATAAAAGCGGGGGTTCCTATTTAAGATTTCAAAGTTGCCCCCCTTCTTGCCCCCAAGGGATGGGGGCAGGGGGTCGAGTTTGGTATCATTGGATGTCCCCCTTCGAGGCGAACAACTTTTATTACAACTTTTCCAAAATCCGATTTGTAGTTTTCCAGATATTCAAAAAAACAATTTTAAATGCTTCATTTTTCAAGTATGTGTCATTTTGATTTTTGTCCATTACAGCGCCATATATCACGCAACGAAAAAATGTTCAATACAAAAGTTACGTATTTTTTCACGGAGAATCAGAATTGGAATAAAAAATAGGGCTTTCTTTTCAAGATTTCAAAGCTGCCCCCCCACCCGCCCCAAGGGATGGGGGCAGGGGGTCGAGTTTGGTATCATTGGATGTCCCCCTTCGAGGCGAACAACTTTTATTACAACTTTTCCAAAATCCGATTTGTAGTTTTCCAGATATTCAAAAAAAGTTTTAAATGCCTCATTTTTCAAATTTGTGTCATTTTGATTTTTTCGATTACAGCGCCATCTATCACGCAACTACAAAATGTTCAATACAAAAGTTTCGTATTTTTTCATGGAGAACCAGAATATGGTATAAAAATGGGGGTTCCTGTTTAAGATTTCAATATTGCCCCCCATACAGCCACCGGGGGGTGGGGACAGGGGGTCGAGTGTGGTATCATTGGATGTCCCTTTTTGAGGCGAACAACTTTTATTACAACTTTTACAAAATCCGATTTGTAGTTTTTCATATATTCAAAAAAAAAAAAAAAAAAAAAACAGTTTTAAATGCCACATTTTTCGTTTGTGAGCCATTTTGATTTTTGTCAATTACAGCGCCATCTATCACGCAACAAAAAGAATGTTCAATACAAAAGTTACGTATTTTTTCACGGAGAATCAGAATTGGAATAAAAAATAGGGCTTTCTTTTCAAGATTTCAAAGCTGCCCCACTCCCGCCCCAAGAATTGGGGGCAGGGGGTCGAGTGTGGTATCATTGGATGTCCCCCTTCGAGGCGAACAACTTTTATTACAACTTTTCCAAAATCCGATTTGTAGTTTTCCAGATATTCAAAAAAACAGTTTTAAATGCCTCATTTTTCAAATTTGTATCATTTTGATTGTTGGGGCCGCGGTGGCTGACTGGTAGAGCGTTCACTTCTGGTGCTTGGGGTCCCGGGTTCGATCCCAGTCCCCGCCAAGTGAACTTTGTGGTGGACAAACATCGTGTGCGTAGGTTTTCTCGGGGGTTCTCCCGTTTCCTCCCACTTTCTTCATTCCACCATTTCATACATTACTCATCATCACCGTCTCCTTTAGCCTAACCGGCATAACCGTGGGACGTAAAACTTAAAGATTTAATCTTTTTTATTTTTGTCTACAGCGTCATCTGTCACGCAACGAAAATTGTTCAATACAAAAGTTACGTATTTTTTCAGGGAGAATCAGAATATGAAATAAAAAATGGGTGTTTTTGTTTAAGATTTTAAAGTTGCACCCCTCCCGCCCCCGGGGGTTGGGGGCAGGGGGTCGAGTGTGGTATCACTGGATGTCCCCCTTAGAGACGAACAATTTTTATTACAACTTTTTTTTAAAATACGATTTGTAGTTTTCCAGATATTCAAAAAAACAGTTTTAAATGCCTCATTTTTCAAATTTTTATCATTTTGATTTTTGGGGCCGCGGTGGCTGACTGGTAGAGCGTTCACCTCTGGTGCTTGGGGTCCCGGGTTCGATCCCAGCCCCCGCCAAGTAAACTTTGTGGTGGACAAACACCGTGTGCGTAGGTTTTCTCGGGGGTTCTCCCGTTTCCTCCCACTTTCTTCATTCCACCATTTCATTCATTACTCATCATCACCGTCTCCTTTAGCCTAACCGGCATAACCGTGGGACGTAAAACTTAAAGATTTCATTTTTTTTTTATTTTTGTCTACAGCGTCATCTGTCACGCAACGAAAAAATGTTCAATACAAAAGTTACGTATTTTTTCACGGAGAATCAGAATATGGAATAAAAAATGGGTGTTTTTATTTAAGATTTTAAAGTTGCACCCCTCCCGCCCCCGGGGGTGGGGGCAGGGGGTCGAGTGTGGTATCACTGGATGTCCCCCTTCGAGACGAACAACTTTTATTACAACTTTTTTTTAAAATACGATTTGTAGTTTTCCAGATATTCAAAAAAACAGTTTTAAATGCATCATTTTCCAAATGTTTGTGAGCCATTTTGAGTTTTGTCGATTACAGCGCCATCTATCACGCAACGAAAAAAAAATGTTCAATACAAAAGTTACGTATTTTTTCACGGGAAATCAGAATATGGAATAAAAAAGGGGTTCCTATTTAAGATTTCAAAGTTGCCCCCCCCTCCCGCCCCCAAGGGTTGGGGGCAGGGGGTCGAGTTTGGTATCATTGGATGTCCCCCTTCGAGGCGAACTACTTTTATTACAACTTTTCCAAAATCCGATTTGTAGTTTTCCAGATATTCAAAAAAACAGTTTTAAATGCCTCATTTTTCAAATTTGTATCATTTTGATTTTTGGGGCCGCGGTGGCTGACTGGTAGAGCGTTCACCTCTGGTGCTTGGGGTCCCGGGTTCGATCCCAGCCCCCGCCAAGTGAACTTTGTGGTGGACAAACACCGTGTGCGTGGGTTTTCTCGGGGGTTCTCCCGTTTTTTCCCACTTTCTTCATTCCACCATTTCATTCATTACTCATCATCACCGTCTCCTTTAGCCTAACCGGCATAACCGTGGGACGTAAAACTTAAAGATTTCATTTTTTTTATTTTTGTCTACAGCGTCATCTGTCACGCAACGAAAAAATGTTCAATACAAAAGTTACGTATTTTTTCACGCAGAATCAGAATATGGAAAAAAAATGGGGGTTCCTATTTAAGATTTTAAAGTTGCACTCCTCCCGCCCCCGGGGCGGTGGGGGCAGGGGGTCGAGTGTGGTATCACTGGATGTCCCCCTTCGAGACGAACAACTTTTATTACAACTTTTTTAAAATACGATTTGTAGTTTTCCAGATATTCAAAAAAACAGTTTTAAATGCATCATTTTTCAAATGTTTGTGAGCCATTTTGAGTTTTGTCGATTACAGCGCCATCTATCACGCAAGAAAAAGAATGTTCAATACAAAAGTTACGTATTTTTTCACGGAGAATCAGAATTGGAATAAAAAATAGGGCTTTCTTTTCAAGATCTCAAAGCTGCCCCCTCCCGCCCCAAGGGATGGGGGCAGGGGGTCGAGTGTGGTATCATTGGATGTCCCCCTTCAAGGCGAACAACTTTTATTACATCTTTTTAAAAATCCGATTTGTAGTTTTCCAGATATTTAAAAAAACAGTTTTAAATGCCTCATTTTTCAAATGTTCGTGAGCCATTTTGATTTTTGTCGATTACAGCGCAATCTATCACGCAACCAGAAAAATGTTCAATACAAAAGTTACGTATTTTTTCACGGAGAATCAGAATATGGAATAAAAAATGGGGGTTCCTATTTAAGATTTTAAAGTTGCACCCCTCCCGCCCCCGGGGGTTGGGGGCAGGGGTTCGAGTGTGGTATCACTGGATGTCCCCCTTCGAGACGAACAACTTTTATTACAACTTTTTAAAAATACGATTTGTAGTTTTCCAGATATTCAAAAAAACAGTTTTAAATGCATCATTTTTCAAAGGTTTGTGAGCCATTTTGAGTTTTGTCGATTACAGCGCCATCTATCACGCAACGAAAAAAATGTTCAATACAAAAGTTACGTATTTTTTCACGGGAAATCAGAATATGGAATAAAAGTGGGGGTTCCTATTTAAGATTTCAAAGTTGCCCCCCTTCTTGCCCCCAAGGGATGGGGGCAGGGGGTCGAGTTTGGTATCATTGGATGTCCCCCTTCGAGGCGAACAACTTTTATTACAACTTTTCCAAAATCCGATTTGTAGTTTTCCAGATATTCAAAAAAACAATTTTAAAAGCCTCATTTTTCAAATATTGTCATTTTGATTTTTGTCCATTACAGCGCCATATATCACGCAACGAAAAAATGTCCAATACAAAAGTTACGTATTTTTTCACGGGAAATCAGAATATGGAATAAAAAATGGGGGTTCCTATTTAAGATTTCAAAGTCCCCCCCCTCCCGCCCCCAAGGGATGGGGGCAGGGGGTCGAGTTTGGTATCATTGGACGTCCCCCTTCGAGGCGAACAATTTTTATTACAACTTTTCCAAAATCCGATTTGTAGTTTTCCAGATATTCAAAAAAAGTTTTAAATGCCTCATTTTTCAAATTTGTGTCATTTTGATTTTTTCGATTACAGCGCCATCTATCACGCAACTACAAAATGTTCAATACAAAAGTTTCGTATTTTTTCATGGAGAACCAGAATATGGTATAAAAATGGGGGTTCCTATTTAAGATTTCAATATTGCCCCCCATACAGCCACCGGGGGGTGGGGACAGGGGGTCGAGTGTGGTATCATTGGATGTCCCTTTTTGAGGCGAACAACTTTTATTACAACTTTTACAAAATCCGATTTGTAGTTTTTCATATATTCAAAAAAAAAAAAAAAACAGTTTTAAATGCCACATTTTTCGTTTGTGAGCCATTTTGATTTTTGTCAATTACAGCGCCATCTATCACGCAACAAAAAGAATGTTCAATACAAAAGTTACGTATTTTTTCACGGAGAATCAGAATTGGAATAAAAAATAGGGCTTTCTTTTCAAGATTTCAAAGCTGCCCCCCCGCCCGCCCCAAGGGATGGGGGCAGGGGGTCGAGTGTGGTATCATTGGATGTCCCCCTTCAAGGCGTACAACTTTTATTACATCTTTTTAAAAATCCGATTTGTAGTTTTCCAGATATTCAGAAAAAACAGTTTTGAATGCCTCATTTTTCAAATGTTCGTGAGCCATTTTGATTTTTGTCGATTACAGCGCCATCTATCACGCAACAAAAAGAATGTTCAATACAAAAGTTACGTATTTTTTCACGGAGAATCAGAATTGGAATAAAAAATAGGGCTTTCTTTTCAAGATTTCAAAGCTGCCCTACTCCCGCCCCAAGGGTTGGGGGCAGGGGGTCGAGTGTGGTATCATTGGATGTCCCCCTTCGAGGCGAACAACTTTTATTACAACTTTTCCAAAATCCGATTTGTAGTTTTCCAGATATTCAAAAAAAGTTTTAAATGCCTCATTTTTCAAATTTGTGTCATTTTGATTTTTTCGATTACAGCGCCATCTATCACGCAACTACAAAATGTTCAATACAAAAGTTTCGTATTTTTTCATGGAGAACCAGAATATGGTATAAAAATGGGGGTTCCTATTTAAGATTTCAATATTGCCCCCCATACAGCCACCGGGGGGTGGGGACAGGGGGTCGAGTGTGGTATCATTGGATGTCCCTTTTTGAGGCGAACAACTTTTATTACAACTTTTACAAAATCCGATTTGTAGTTTTTCATATATTCAAAAAAAAAAAAAAAAAAAAAAAAACAGTTTTAAATGCCACATTTTTCGTTTGTGAGCCATTTTGATTTTTGTCAATTACAGCGCCATCTATCACGCAACAAAAAGAATGTTCAATACAAAAGTTACGTATTTTTTCACGGAGAATCAAAATTGGAATAAAAAATAGGGCTTTCTTTTCAAGATTTCAAAGCTGCCCCCCCGCCCGCCCCAAGGGATGGGGGCAGGGGGTCGAGTGTGGTATCATTGGATGTCCCCCTTCAAGGCGTACAACTTTTATTACATCTTTTTAAAAATCTGATTTGTAGTTTTCCAGATATTCAAAAAAAACAGTTTTAAATGCCTCATTTTTCAAATGTTCGTGAGCCATTTTGATTTTTGTCGATTACAGCGCCATCTATCACGCAACAAAAAGAATGTTCAATACAAAAGTTACGTATTTTTTCACGGAGAATCAGAATTGGAATAAAAAATAGGGCTTTCTTTTCAAGATCTCAAAGCTGCCCCACTCCCGCCCCAAGGGATGGGGGCAGGGGGTCGAGTGTGGTATCATTGGATGTCCCCCTTCGAGGCGAACAACTTTTATTACAACTTTTCCAAAATCCGATTTGTAGTTTTCCAGATATTCAAAAAAACAGTTTTAAATGCCTCATTTTTCAAATTTGTATCATTTTGATTTTTGGGGCCGCCGTGGCTGACTGGTAGAGCGTTCACTTCTGGTGCTTGGGGTCCCGGGTTCGATCCCAGTCCCCGCCAAGTGAACTTTGTGGTGGACAAACACCGTGTGCGTAGGTTTTCTCGGGGGTTCTCCCGTTTCCTCCCACTTTCTTCATTCCACCATTTCATTCATTACTCATCATCACCGTCTCCTTTAGCCTAACCGGCATAACCGTGGGACGTAAAACTTAAAGATTTCATTTTTTTTTATTTTTGTCTACAGCGTCATCTGTCACGCAACGAAAATTGTTCAATACAAAAGTTACGTATTTTTTCAGGGAGAATCAGAATATGAAATAAAAAATGGGTGTTTTTATTTAAGATTTTAAAGTTGCACCCCTCCCGCCCCCGGGGGGTGGGGGAAGGGGGTCGAGTGTGGTATCACTGGATGTCCCCCTTCGAGACGAACAATTTTTATTACAACTTTTTTTTAAAATACGATTTGTAGTTTTCCAGATATTCAAAAAAACAGTTTTAAATGCCTCATTTTTCAAATTTTTATCAATTTAATTATTGGGGCCGCGGTGGCTGACTGGTAGAGCGTTCACCTCTGGTGCTTGGGGTCCCGGGTTCGATCCCAGCCCCCACCAAGTGAACTTTGTGGTGGACAAACACCGTGTGCGTGGGTTTTCTCGGGGGTTCTCCCGTTTCCTCCCACTTTCTTCATTCCACCATTTCATTCACTACTCATCATCACCGTCTCCTTTAGCATAACCGGCATAACCGTGGGACGTAAAACTTAAAGCTTTCATTTTTTTTTATTTTTGTCTACAGCGTCATCTGCCACGCAACGAAAAAATGTTCAATACAAAAGTTACGTATTTTTTCACGGAGAATCAGAATATGGAATAAAAAATGGGGGTTCTATATAAAATTTTAAAGTTGCACCCCTCCCGCACCCGGGGGGGTGGGGGCAGGGGGTCGAGTGTGGTATCACTGGATGTCCCCCTTCGAGACGAACAACTTTTATTACAACTTTTTTAAAATACGATTTGTAGTTTTCCAGATATTCAAAAAAACAATTTTAAATGCATCATTTTTCAAATGTTTGTGAGCCATTTTGAGTTTTGTCGATTACAGCGCCATCTATCACGCAACGAAAAAAATGTTCAAAACAAAGTTACGTATTTTTTCACGGGAAATCAGAATATGGAATAAAAAATGGGGTTCCTATTTAAGATTTCAAAGTTGCCCCCCCCTCCCGCCCCCAAGGGTTGGGGGCAGGGGGTCGAGTTTGGTATCATTGGATGTCCCCCTTCGAGGCGAACAACTTTTATTACAACTTTTCCAAAATCCGATTTGTAGTTTTCCAGATATTCAAAAAAACAGTTTTAAATGCCTCATTTTTCAAATTTGTATCATTTTGATTTTTGGGGCCGCGGTGGCTGACTGGTAAAGCGTTTACCTCTGGTGCTTGGGGTCCCGGGTTCGATCCCAGCCCCCGCCAAGTGAACTTTGTGGTGGACAAACACCGTGTGCGTGGGTTTTCTCGGGGGTTCTCCCGTTTTTTCCCACTTTCTTCATTCCAAGATTTCATTCATTACTCATCATCACCGTCTCCTTTAGCCTAACCGGCATAACCGTGGGACGTAAAACTTAAAGATTTCATTTTTTTTATTTTTGTCTACAGCGTCATCTGTCACGCAACGAAAAAATGTTCAATACAAAAGTTACGTATTTTTTCACGGAGAATCAGAATATGGAAAAAAATGGGGGTTCCTATTTAAGATTTTAAAGTTGCACTCCTCCCGCCCCCGGGGCGGTGGGGGCAGGGGGTCGAGTGTGGTATCACTGGATGTCCCCCTTCGACACGAACAACTTTTATTACAACTTTTTTAAAATACGATTTGTAGTTTTCCAGATATTCAAAAAAACAGTTTTAAATGCATCATTTTTCAAATGTTTGTGAGCCATTTTGAGTTTTGTCGATTACAGCGCCATCTTTCACACAACGATAAAAATGTTCAATACAAAAGTTACGTATTTTTTCACGGGAAATCAGAATATGGAATAAAAAATTGGTGTTCCTATTTAAGATTTCAAAGTTGCCCCCCCCTCTTGCCCCCAAGGGATGGGGGCAGGGGGTCGAGTTTGGTATCATTGGATGTCCCCCTTCGAGGCGAACAACTTTTATTACAACTTTTCCAAACTCCGATTTGTAGTTTTCCAGATATTCAAAAAAAGTTTTAAATGCCTCATTTTTCAAATTTGTCATTTTGATTTTTTTCGATTACAGCGCCATCTATCACGCAACGACAAAATGTTCAATACAAAAGTTACGTATTTTTTCATGGAGAACCAGAATATGGTATAAAAATGGGGGTTCCTATTTAAGATTTCAATATAGCCCCCCACACAGCCCCCGGGGGGTGGTTCAGGTGGTCGAGTGTGGTATCATTGGATGTCCCTTTTTGAGGCGAACAACTTTTATTACAACTTTTGCAAAATCCGATTTGTAGTTTTTCATATATTCAAAAAAAACAGTTTTAAAGGCCACATTTTTCGTTTGTGAGCCATTTTGATTTTTGTCGATTACAGCGCCATCTATCACGCAAGAAAAAGAATGTTCAATACAAAAGTTACGTATTTTTTCACGGAGAATCAGAATTGGAATAAAAAATAGGGCTTTCTTTTCAAGATCTCAAAGCTGCCCCCCTCCCGCCCCAAGGGATGGGGGCAGGGGGTCGAGTGTGGTATCATTGGATGTCCCCCTTCAAGGCGAACAACTTTTATTACATCTTTTTAAAAATCCGATTTGTAGTTTTCCAGATATTAAAAAAAACAGTTTTAAATGCCTCATTTTTCAAATGTTCGTGAGCCATTTTGATTTTTGTCGATTACAGCGCAATCTATCACGCAACCAGAAAAATGTTCAATACAAAAGTTACGTATTTTTTCACGGAGAATCAGAATATGGAATAAAAAATGGGGGTTCCTATTTAAGATTTTAAAGTTGCACCCCTCCCGCCCCCGGGGGGTGGGGGCAGGGGTTCGAGTGTGGTATCACTGGATTCCCCCTTCGAGACGAACAACTTTTATTACAACTTTTTAAAAATACGATTTGTAGTTTTCCAGATATTCAAAAAAACAGTTTTAAATGCATCATTTTTCAAAGGTTTGTGAGCCATATTGAGTTTTGCCGATTACAGCGCCATCTATCACGCAACGAAAAAAATGTTCAATACAAAAGTTACGTATTTTTTCACGGGAAATCAGAATATGGAATAAAAGTGGGGGTTCCTATTTAAGATTTCAAAGTTGCCCCCCCTCAGGGGGTGGAGTTTGGTATCATTGGATGTCCCCCTTCGAGGCGAACAACTTTTATTACAACTTTTCCAAAATCCGATTTGTAGTTTTCCAGATATTCAAAAAAACAATTTTAAATGCCTCATTTTTCAAATATGTGTCATTTTGATTTTTGTCCATTACAGCGCCATATATCACGCAACGAAAAAATGTTCAATACAAAAGTTACGTATTTTTTCACGGGAAATCAGAATATGGAATAAAAAATGGGGGTTCCTATTTAAGATTTCAAAGTTGCCCCCCTCCCGCCCCCAAGGGTTGGGGGCAGGGGGTCGAGTGTGGTATCATTGGATGTCCCCCTTCGAGGCGAACAATTTTTATTACAACTTTCCCAAAATCCGATTTGTAGTTTTCCAGATATTCAAAAAAAGTTTTAAATGCCTCATTTTTCAAATTTGTGTCATTTTGATTTTTTCGATTACAGCGCCATCTATCACGCAACTACAAAATGTTCAATACAAAAGTTTCGTATTTTTTCATGGAGAACCAGAATATGGTATAAAAATGGGGGTTCCTATTTAAGATTTCAATATTGCCCCAGATACAGCCCCCGGGGGGTGGGGACAGGGGGTCGAGTGTGGTATCATTGGATGTCCCTTTTTGAGGCGAACAACTTTTATTACAACTTTTACAAAATCCGATTTGTAGTTTTTCATATATTCAAAAAAAAAAAAAAAACAGTTTTAAATGCCACATTTTTCGTTTGTGAGCCATTTTGATTTTTGTCGATTACAGCGCCATCTATCACGCAACAAAAAGAATGTTCAATACAAAAGTTACGTATTTTTTCACGGAGAACCAGAATTGGAATAAAAAATAGGGCTTTCTTTTCAAGATTTCAAAGCTGCCCCCCCGCCCGCCCCAAGGGATGGGGGCAGGGGGTCGAGTATGGTATCATTGGATGTCCCCCTTCAAGGCGAACAACTTTTATTACATCTTTTTAAAAATCCGATTTGTAGTTTTCCAGATATTAAAAAAAAAACAGTTTTAAATGCCTCATTTTTCAAATGTTCGTGAGCCATTTTGATTTTTGTCGATTACTGCGCAATCTATCACGCAACGAGAAAAATGTTCAATACAAAAGTTACGTATTTTTTCACGGAGAATCAGAATATGGAATAAAAAATGGGGGTTCCTATTTAAGATTTTAAAGTTGCACCCCTCCCGCCCCCGGGGGGTGGAGGCAGAGGTTCGAGTGTGGTATCACTGGATGTCCCCCTTCGAGACGAACAACTTTTATTACAACTTTTTAAAAATACGATTTGTAGTTTTCCAGATATTCAAAAAAACAGTTTTAAATGCATCATTTTTCAAAGGTTTGTGAGCCATTTTGAATTTTGTCGATTACAGCGCCATCTATCACGCAACGAAAAAAATGTTCAATACAAAAGTTACGTATTTTTTCACGGGAAATCAGAATATGGAATAAAAGTGGGGGTTCCTATTTAAGATTTCAAAGTTGCCCCCCCTCTTGCCCCCAAGGGATGGGGGCAGGGGGTCGAGTTTGGTATCATTGGATGTCTCCCTTCGAGGCGAACAACTTTTATTACAACTTTTCCAAAATCCGATTTGTAGTTTTCCAGATATTCAAAAAAACAATTTTAAATGCCTCATTTTTCAAATATGTGTCATTTTGATTTTTGTCCATTACAGCGCCATATATCACGCAACGAAAAAATGTTCAATACAAAAGTTACGTATTTTTTCACGGGAAATCAGAATATGGAATAAAAAATTGGGGTTCCTATTTAAGATTTCAAAGTTGCCCCCCCTCTTGCCCCAAAGGGATGGGGGCAGGGGGTCGAGTTTGGTATCATTGGATGTTCCCCTTCGAAGCGAACAACTTTTATTACAACTTTTCCAAAATCCAATTTGTAGTTTTCCAGATATTCAAAAAAACAATTTTAAATGCCTCATTTTTCAAATATATGTCATTTTGATTTTTGTCCATTACAGCGCCATCTATCACGCAACGAAAAAATGTTCAATACAAAAGTTACGTATTTTTTCACGGGAAATCAGAATATGGAATAAAAAATGGGAGTTCCTATTTAAGATTTCAAAGTTGCCCCCCTCCCGCCCACAAGGGTTGGGGGCAGGGGGTCGAGTTTGGTATCACTGGATGTCCCCCTTCGAGGCGAACAACTTTTATTACAACTTTTCCAAAATCCGATTTGTAGTTTTCCAGATATTCAAAAAAACAATTTTAAATGCCTCATTTTTCAAATTTGTATCATTTTGATTTTTGGGGCCGCGGTGGCTGACTGGTAGAGCGTTCACCTCTGGTGCATGGGGTCCCGGGTTCGATCCCAGCCCCCGCCAAGTGAACTTTGTGGTGGACAAACACCGTGTGCGTGGGTTTTCTCGGGGGTTCTCCCGTTTCCTCCCACTTTCTTCATTCCACCATTTCATTCATTACTCATCATCACCGTCTCCTTTAGCCTAACCGGCATGACCGTGGGACGTAAAACTTAAAGATTTCATTTTTTTTATTTTTGTCTACAGCGTCATCTGTCACGCAACGAAAAAATGTTCAATACAAAACTTACGTATTTTTTCACGGAGAATCAGAATATGGAATAAAAAATGGGTGTTTTTATTTAAGATTTTAAAGTTGCACCCCTCCCGCCCCCGGGGGTGGGGGCAGGGGGTCGAGTGTGGTATCACTGGATGTCCCCCTTCGAGACGAACAACTTTTATTAAAACTTTTTTTTAAAATACGATTTGTAGTTTTCCAGATATTCAAAAAAACAGTTTTAAATGCATCATTTTCCAAATGTTTGTGAGCCATTTTGAGTTTTGTCGATTACAGCGCCATCTATCACGCAACGAAAAAAAATGTTCAATACAAAAGTTACGTATTTTTTCACGGGAAATCAGAATATGGAATAAAAAATGGGGTTCCAATTTAAGATTTCAAAGTTGCCCCCCCTCCCGCCCCCAAGGGTTGGGGGCAGGGGGTCGAGTTTGGTATCATTGGATGTCCCTCTTCGAGGCGAACAACTTTTATTACAACTTTTCCAAAATCCCATTTGTAGTTTTCCAGATATTCAAGAAAACAGTTTTAAATGCCTCATTTTTCAAATTTGTATCATTTTGATTTTTTTCGATTACAGCGCCATCTATCACGCAACGACAAAATGTTCAATACAAGAGTTACGTATTTTTTCATGGAGAACCAGAATATGGTATAAAAATGGGGGTTCCTATTTAAGATTTCAATATTGCCCCCCATACAGCCCCCGGGGGGTGGGGGCAGGGGGTCGAGTGTGGTATCACTGGATGTCCCCCTTCGAGACGAACAACTTTTATTACAACTTTTTTAAAATACGATTTGTAGTTTTCCAGATATTCAAAAAAAAATTTAAATGCATCATTTTTCAAATGTTTGTGAGCCATTTTGAGTTTTGTCGATTACAGCGTCATCTATCACGCAACGAGAAAAATGTTCAATACAAAAGTTACGTATTTTTTCACGGGAAATCAGAATATGGAATAAAAAATTGGGGTTCCTATTTAAGATTTCAAAGTTGCCCCCCCCTCTTGCCCCCAAAGGATGGGGGCAGGGGGTCGAGTTTGGTATCATTGGATGTCCCCCTTCGAGGCGAACAACTTTTATTACAACTTTTCCAAAATCCGATTTGTAGTTTTCCAGATATTCAAAAAAACAGTTTTAAATGCATCATTTTTCAAATTTGTGTCATTTTGATTTTTTTCGATTACAGCGCCATCTATCACGCTACGACAAAATGTTCAATACAAAAGTTACGTATTTTTTCATGGAGAACCAGAATATGGTATAAAAATGGGGGTTCCTATTTAAGATTTCAATATTGCCCCCCATACAGCCCCCGGGGGGTGGGGGCAGGGGGTCGAGTGTGGTATCATTGGATGTCCCTTTTTGAGGCGAGCAACTTTTATTACAACTTTTGCAAAATCCGATTTGTAGTTTTTCATATGCTCAAAAAAAAAAGTTTTAAATGCCACATTTTTCGTTTGTGAGCCATTTTGATTTTTGTCGATTACAGCGCCATCTATCACGCAACAAAAAGAATGTTCAATACAAAAGTTACGTATTTTTTCACGGAGAATCAGAATTGGAATAAAATATAGGGCTTTCTTTTCAAGATTTCAAAGCTGCCCCCCTCCCGCCCCAAGGGATTGGGGGCAGGGGGTCGAGTGTGGTATCATTGGATGACCCCCTTCAAGGCGAACAACTTTTATTACATCTTTTTAAAAATCCGATTTGTAGTTTTCCAGATATTCAAAAAAAAAAAAAAACAGTTTTAAATGCCTCATTTTTCAAATGTTCGTGAGCCATTTTGATTTTTGTCGATTACAGCGCCATCTATCACGCAACAAAAAGAATGTTCAATACAAAAGTTACGTATTTTTTCACGGAGAATCAGAATTGGAATAAAATATAGGGCTTTCTTTTCAAGATTTCAAAGTTGCCCCCCTCCCGCCCACAAGGGATGGGGGCAGGGGGTCGAGTGTGGTATCACTGCATGTCCCCCTTCGAGACGAACAACTTTTATTACAACTTTTCCAAAATCCGATTTGTAGTTTTCCAGATATTCAAAAATAAATTTTAAATGCCTCATTTTTCAAATTTGTATCATTTTGATTTTTGGGGCCGCGGTGGCTGACTGGTAGAGCGTTCACCTCTGGTGCTTGGGGTCCCGGGTCCGATCCCAGCCCCCGCCAAGTGAACTTTGTGGTGGACAAACACCGTGTGCGTGGGTTTTCTCGGGGGTTCTCCCGTTTCCTCCCACTTTCTTCATTCCACCATTTCATCCATTACTCATCATCACCGTCTCCTTTAGCCTAACCGGCATAACCATGGGACGTAAAACTTAAAGATTTCATTTTTTTTTATTTTTGTCTACAGCGTCATCTGTCACGCAACGAAAAAATGTTCAATACAAAAGTTACGTATTTTTTCACGGAGAATCAGAATATGGAATAAAAATGGGTGTTTTTATTTAAGATTTTAAAGTTGCACCCCTCCCGCCCCCGGGGGGTGGGGGCAGGGGGTCGAGTGTGGTATCACTGGATGTCCCCCTTCGAGACGAACAACTTTTATTACAACTTTTTTTTAAAATACGATTTGTAGTTTTCCAGATATTCAAAAAAACAGTTTTAAATGCATCATTTTCCAAATGTTTGTGAGCCATTTTGAGTTTTGTCGATTACAGCGCCATCTATCACGCAACGAAAAAAAAATGTTCAATACAAAAGTTACGTATTTTTTCACGGGAAATCAGAATATGGAATAAAAAATGGGGTTCCTATTTAAGATTTCAAAGTTGCCCCCCCCCGCCCCCAAGGGTTGGGGGCAGGGGGTCGAGTTTGGTATCATTGGATGTCCCCCTTCGAGGCGAACAACTTTTATTACAACTTTTCCAAAATCCGATTTGTAGTTTTCCAGATATTCAAAAAAACAGTTTTAAATGCCTCATTTTTCAAATTTGTATCATTTTGATTTTTGGGGCCGCGGTGGCTGACTGGTAGAGCGTTCACCTCTGGTGCTTGGGGTCCCGGGTTCGATCCCAGCCCCCGCCAAGTGAACTTTGTGGTGGACAAACACCGTGTGCGTGGGTTTTCTCGGGGGTTCTCCCGTTTCCTCCCACTTTCTTCATTCCACCATTTCATTCATTACTCATCATCACCGTCTCCTTTAGCCTAACCGGCATAACCGTGGGACGTAAAACTTAAAGATTTCATTTTTTTTATTTTAGTCTACAGCGTCATGTCACGCAACGAAAAAATGTTCAATACAAAAGTTACGTATTTTTTCACGGAGAATCAGAATTGGAATAAAAAATAGGGCTTTCTTTTCAAGATTTCAAAGCTGCCCCCCTCCCGCCCCAAGGGATGTTGGCAGGGGGTCGAGTTTGGTATCATTGGATGTCCCCCTTCGAGACGAACAACTTTTATTACAACTTTTTTAAAATACGATTTGTAGTTTTCCAGGTATTCAAAAAAAAAAACAGTTTTAAATGCCACATTTTTCGTTTGTGAGACATTTTGATTTTTGTCGATTACAGCGCCATCTATCACGCAACAAAAAGAATGTTCAATACAAAAGTTACGTATTTTTTCACGGAGAATCAGAATTGGAATAAAATATAGGGCTTTCCTTTCAAGATTTCAAAGCTGCCCCCCTCCCGCCCCAAGGGATGGGGGCAGGGGGTCGAGTGGGGTATCATTGGATGACCCCCTTCAAGGCCAACAACTTTTATTACATCTTTTTAAAAATCCGATTTGTAGTTTTCCAGATATTCAAAAAAAAAAAAAAAAAGTTTTAAATGCCTCATTTTTCAAATGTTCGTGAGCCATTTTGATTTTTGTCGATTACAGCGCCATCTATCACGCAACGAGAAAAATGTTCAATACAGAAGTTACGTATTTTTTCACGGAGAATCAGAATATGGAATAAAAAATGGGGGTTCCTATTTAAGATTTTAAAGTTGCACCCCTCCCGCCCCCGGGGGTTGGGGGCAGGGGGTCGAGTGTGTTATCACTGGATGTCCCCCTTCGAGACGAACAACTTTTATTACAACTTTTTAAAAATACGATTTGTAGTTTTCCAGATATTCAAAAAAACAGTTTTAAATGCATCATTTTTCAAATGTTTGTGAGCCATTTTGAGTTTTGTCGATTACAGCGCCATCTATCACGCAACGAGAAAAATGTTCAATACAAAAGTTACGTATTTTTTCACGGGAAATCAGAATATGGAATAAAAAATTGGGGTTCCTATTTAAGATTTCAAAGTTGCCCCCCCTCTTGCCCCAAAGGGATGGGGGCAGGGGGTCGAGTTTGGTATCATTGGATGTCCCCCTTCGAAGCGAACAACTTTTATTACAACTTTTCCAAAATCCGATTTGTAGTTTTCCAGATATTCAAAAAAAACAATTTTAAATGCCCCATTTTTCAAATATGTGTCATTTTGATTTTTGTCCATTACAGCGCCATCTATCACGCAACGAAAAAATGTTCAATACAAAAGTTACGTATTTTTTCACGGGAAATCAGAATATGGAATAAAAAATAGGGGTTCCTATTTAAGATTTCAAAGTTGCCCCCCCTCCCGCCTCCAAGGGTTGGGGGTAGGGGGTCGAGTTTGGTATCATTGGATGTCCCCCTTCGAGGCGAACAACTTTTATTACAACTTTTCCAAAATCCGATTTGTAGTTTTCCAGATATTCAAAAAAACACTTAAATGCCTCATTTTTCAAATTTGTATCATTTTGACTTTTGGGGCCGCATTGGCTCACTGGTAGAGCGTTCATCTCTGGTGCTTGGGGTCCCGGGTTCGATCCCAGCCCCCGCCAAGTGAACTTTGTGGTGGACAAACACCGTGTGCGTGGGTTTTCTCGGGGGTTCTCCCGTTTCCTCCCACTTTCTTCATTCCACCATTTCATTCATTACTCATCATCACCGTCTCCTTTAGCCTAACCGGCATAACCGTGGGACGTAAAACTTAAAGATTTCATTTTTTTTATTTTTGTCTACAGCGTCATCTGTCACGCAACGAAAAAATGTTCAATACAAAAGTTACGTATTTTTTCACGGAGAATCAGAATATGGAATAAAAAATGGGGGTTTTTATTTAATATTTTAAAGTTGCACCCGTCCCGCCCCCGGGGGTGGGGGCAGGGGGTCGAGTGTGGTATCACTGGATGTCCCCCTTCGAGACGAACAACTTTTATTACAACTTTTTTTTAAAATACGATTTGTAGTTTTCCAGATATTCAAAAAAACAGTTTTAAATGCATCATTTTCCAAATGTTTGTGAGCCATTTTGAGTTTTGTCGATTACAGCGCCATCTATCACGCAACGAAAAAAAAATGTTCAATACAAAAGTTACGTATTTTTTCACGGGAAATCAGAATATGGAATAAAAAATGGGGGTTCCTATTTAAGATTTCAGTTTCCCCCCCTCCCGCCCCCAAGGGTTGGGGACAGGGGGTCGAGTTTGGTATCATTGGATGTCCCTCTTCGAGGCGAACAACTTTTATTACAACTTTTCCAAAATCCGATTTGTAGTTTTCCAGATATTCAAAAAAACACTTAAATGCCTCATTTTTCAAATTTGTATCATTTTGACTTTTGGGGCCGCATTGGCTCACTGGTAGAGCGTTCATCTCTGGTGCTTGGGGTCCCGGGTTCGATCCCAGCCCCCGCCAAGTGAACTTTGTGGTGGACAAACACCGTGTGCGTGGGTTTTCTCGGGGGTTCTCCCGTTTCCTCCCACTTTCTTCATTCCACCATTTCATTCATTACTCATCATCACCGTCTCCTTTAGCCTAACCGGCATAACCGTGGGACGTAAAATTTAAAGATTTCATTTTTTTTATTTTTGTCTACAGCGTCATCTGTCACGCAACGAAAAAATGTTCAATACAAAAGTTACGTATTTTTTCACGGAGAATCACTATATGGAATTAAAAATGGGGGTTCCTATTTAAGATTTTAAAGTTGCACCGCTCCCGCCCCCGGGGGGGTGGGGGCAGGGGGTCGAGTGTGGTATCACTGGATGTCCCCCTTCGAGACGAACAACTTTTATTACAACTTTTTAAAAATACGATTTGTAGTTTTCCAGATATTGAAAAAAACAGTTTTGAATGCATCATTTTTCAAATGTTTGTGAGCCATTTTGAGTTTTGTCGATTACAGCGCCATCTATCACGCAACGAGAGAAATGTTCAATACAAAAGTTACGTATTTTTTCACGGGAAATCACTATATGGAATAAAAAATTGGTGTTCCTATTTAAGATTTCAAAGTTGCCCCCCCCCTCTTACCCCCAAAGGATGGGGGCAGGGGGTCGAGTTTGGTATCATTGGATGTCCCCCTTCGAGGCGAACAACTTTCATTACAACTTTTCCAAAATCCGATTTGTAGTTTTCCAGATATTAAAAAAAAGTTTTAAATGCCTCATTTTTCAAATTTGTGTCATTTTGATTTTTTTCGATTACAGCGCCATCTATCACGCAACGACAAAATGTTTAATACAAAAGTTACGTATTTTTTCATGGAGAACCAGAATATGGTATAAAAATGGGGTTCCTATTTAAGATTTCAATATTGCCCCCCATACAGCCCCCGGGGGGTGGGGGCAGGGGATCGAGTGTGGTATCATTGGATGTCCCTTTTTGAGGCGAACAAATTTTATTACAACTTTTCCAAAATCCGATTTGTAGTTTTTCATATATTCAAAAAAAAAAAAAAACAGTTTTAAATGCCACATTTTTCGTTTGTGAGACATTTTGATTTTTGTCGATTACAGCGCCATCTATCACGCAACAAAGAGAATGTTCAATACAAAAGTTACGTATTTTTTCACGGAGAATCAGAATTGGAATAAAAAATAGGGCTTTCTTTTCAAGATTTCAAAGCTGCCCCCCTCCCGCCCCAAGGGATGTTGGCAGGGGGTCGAGTGTGGTATCATTGGATGTCCCCCTTCAAGGCGAACAACGTTTATTACATCTTTTTAAAAATCCGATTTGTAGTTTTCCAGATATTCAAAAAAAAAAAATAACAGTTTTAAATGCCTCATTTTTCAAATGTTCGTGAGCCATTTTGATTTTTGTCGATTACAGCGCCATCTATCACGCAACGAGAAAAATGTTCAATACAAAAGTTACGTATTTTTTCACGGAGAATCAGAATATGGAATAAAAATGGGGGTTCCTATTTAAGATTTCAAAGTTGCCCCCCCCTCTTGCCCCCAAAGGATGGGGGCAGGGGGTCGAGTTTGGTATCATTGGATGTCCCCCTTCGAGGCGAACAACTTTTATTACAACTTTTCCAAAATCCGATTTGTAGTTTTCCAGATATTCAAAAAAACAGTTTTAAATGCATCATTTTTCAAATTTGTGTCATTTTGATTTTTTTCGATTACAGCGCCATCTATCACGCTACGACAAAATGTTCAATACAAAAGTTACGTATTTTTTCATGGAGAACCAGAATATGGTATAAAAATGGGGGTTCCTATTTAAGATTTCAATATTGCCCCCCATACAGCCCCCGGGGGGTGGGGGCAGGGGGTCGAGTGTGGTATCATTGGATGTCCCTTTTTGAGGCGAGCAACTTTTATTACAACTTTTGCAAAATCCGATTTGTAGTTTTTCATATGCTCAAAAAAAAAAGTTTTAAATGCCACATTTTTCGTTTGTGAGCCATTTTGATTTTTGTCGATTACAGCGCCATCTATCACGCAACAAAAAGAATGTTCAATACAAAAGTTACGTATTTTTTCACGGAGAATCAGAATTGGAATAAAATATAGGGCTTTCTTTTCAAGATTTCAAAGCTGCCCCCCTCCCGCCCCAAGGGATTGGGGGCAGGGGGTCGAGTGTGGTATCATTGGATGACCCCCTTCAAGGCGAACAACTTTTATTACATCTTTTTAAAAATCCGATTTGTAGTTTTCCAGATATTCAAAAAAAAAAAAAACAGTTTTAAATGCCTCATTTTTCAAATGTTCGTGAGCCATTTTGATTTTTGTCGATTACAGCGCCATCTATCACGCAACAAAAAGAATGTTCAATACAAAAGTTACGTATTTTTTCACGGAGAATCAGAATTGGAATAAAATATAGGGCTTTCTTTTCAAGATTTCAAAGTTGCCCCCCTCCCGCCCACAAGGGATGGGGGCAGGGGGTCGAGTGTGGTATCACTGCATGTCCCCCTTCGAGACGAACAACTTTTATTACAACTTTTCCAAAATCCGATTTGTAGTTTTCCAGATATTCAAAAATAAATTTTAAATGCCTCATTTTTCAAATTTGTATCATTTTGATTTTTGGGGCCGCGGTGGCTGACTGGTAGAGCGTTCACCTCTGGTGCTTGGGGTCCCGGGTCCGATCCCAGCCCCCGCCAAGTGAACTTTGTGGTGGACAAACACCGTGTGCGTGGGTTTTCTCGGGGGTTCTCCCGTTTCCTCCCACTTTCTTCATTCCACCATTTCATCCATTACTCATCATCACCGTCTCCTTTAGCCTAACCGGCATAACCATGGGACGTAAAACTTAAAGATTTCATTTTTTTTTATTTTTGTCTACAGCGTCATCTGTCACGCAACGAAAAAATGTTCAATACAAAAGTTACGTATTTTTTCACGGAGAATCAGAATATGGAATAAAAATGGGTGTTTTTATTTAAGATTTTAAAGTTGCACCCCTCCCGCCCCCGGGGGGTGGGGGCAGGGGGTCGAGTGTGGTATCACTGGATGTCCCCCTTCGAGACGAACAACTTTTATTACAACTTTTTTTTAAAATACGATTTGTAGTTTTCCAGATATTCAAAAAAACAGTTTTAAATGCATCATTTTCCAAATGTTTGTGAGCCATTTTGAGTTTTGTCGATTACAGCGCCATCTATCACGCAACGAAAAAAAAATGTTCAATACAAAAGTTACGTATTTTTTCACGGGAAATCAGAATATGGAATAAAAAATGGGGTTCCTATTTAAGATTTCAAAGTTGCCCCCCCCCGCCCCCAAGGGTTGGGGGCAGGGGGTCGAGTTTGGTATCATTGGATGTCCCCCTTCGAGGCGAACAACTTTTATTACAACTTTTCCAAAATCCGATTTGTAGTTTTCCAGATATTCAAAAAAACAGTTTTAAATGCCTCATTTTTCAAATTTGTATCATTTTGATTTTTGGGGCCGCGGTGGCTGACTGGTAGAGCGTTCACCTCTGGTGCTTGGGGTCCCGGGTTCGATCCCAGCCCCCGCCAAGTGAACTTTGTGGTGGACAAACACCGTGTGCGTGGGTTTTCTCGGGGGTTCTCCCGTTTCCTCCCACTTTCTTCATTCCACCATTTCATTCATTACTCATCATCACCGTCTCCTTTAGCCTAACCGGCATAACCGTGGGACGTAAAACTTAAAGATTTCATTTTTTTTATTTTAGTCTACAGCGTCATGTCACGCAACGAAAAAATGTTCAATACAAAAGTTACGTATTTTTTCACGGAGAATCAGAATTGGAATAAAAAATAGGGCTTTCTTTTCAAGATTTCAAAGCTGCCCCCCTCCCGCCCCAAGGGATGTTGGCAGGGGGTCGAGTTTGGTATCATTGGATGTCCCCCTTCGAGACGAACAACTTTTATTACAACTTTTTTAAAATACGATTTGTAGTTTTCCAGGTATTCAAAAAAAAAACAGTTTTAAATGCCACATTTTTCGTTTGTGAGACATTTTGATTTTTGTCGATTACAGCGCCATCTATCACGCAACAAAAAGAATGTTCAATACAAAAGTTACGTATTTTTTCACGGAGAATCAGAATTGGAATAAAATATAGGGCTTTCCTTTCAAGATTTCAAAGCTGCCCCCCTCCCGCCCCAAGGGATGGGGGCAGGGGGTCGAGTGGGGTATCATTGGATGACCCCCTTCAAGGCCAACAACTTTTATTACATCTTTTTAAAAATCCGATTTGTAGTTTTCCAGATATTCAAAAAAAAAAAAAAAAAAAGTTTTAAATGCCTCATTTTTCAAATGTTCGTGAGCCATTTTGATTTTTGTCGATTACAGCGCCATCTATCACGCAACGAGAAAAATGTTCAATACAGAAGTTACGTATTTTTTCACGGAGAATCAGAATATGGAATAAAAAATGGGGGTTCCTATTTAAGATTTTAAAGTTGCACCCCTCCCGCCCCCGGGGGTTGGGGGCAGGGGGTCGAGTGTGTTATCACTGGATGTCCCCCTTCGAGACGAACAACTTTTATTACAACTTTTTAAAAATACGATTTGTAGTTTTCCAGATATTCAAAAAAACAGTTTTAAATGCATCATTTTTCAAATGTTTGTGAGCCATTTTGAGTTTTGTCGATTACAGCGCCATCTATCACGCAACGAGAAAAATGTTCAATACAAAAGTTACGTATTTTTTCACGGGAAATCAGAATATGGAATAAAAAATTGGGGTTCCTATTTAAGATTTCAAAGTTGCCCCCCCTCTTGCCCCAAAGGGATGGGGGCAGGGGGTCGAGTTTGGTATCATTGGATGTCCCCCTTCGAAGCGAACAACTTTTATTACAACTTTTCCAAAATCCGATTTGTAGTTTTCCAGATATTCAAAAAAAACAATTTTAAATGCCCCATTTTTCAAATATGTGTCATTTTGATTTTTGTCCATTACAGCGCCATCTATCACGCAACGAAAAAATGTTCAATACAAAAGTTACGTATTTTTTCACGGGAAATCAGAATATGGAATAAAAAATAGGGGTTCCTATTTAAGATTTCAAAGTTGCCCCCCCTCCCGCCTCCAAGGGTTGGGGGTAGGGGGTCGAGTTTGGTATCATTGGATGTCCCCCTTCGAGGCGAACAACTTTTATTACAACTTTTCCAAAATCCGATTTGTAGTTTTCCAGATATTCAAAAAAAACACTTAAATGCCTCATTTTTCAAATTTGTATCATTTTGACTTTTGGGGCCGCATTGGCTCACTGGTAGAGCGTTCATCTCTGGTGCTTGGGGTCCCGGGTTCGATCCCAGCCCCCGCCAAGTGAACTTTGTGGTGGACAAACACCGTGTGCGTGGGTTTTCTCGGGGGTTCTCCCGTTTCCTCCCACTTTCTTCATTCCACCATTTCATTCATTACTCATCATCACCGTCTCCTTTAGCCTAACCGGCATAACCGTGGGACGTAAAACTTAAAGATTTCATTTTTTTTATTTTTGTCTACAGCGTCATCTGTCACGCAACGAAAAAATGTTCAATACAAAAGTTACGTATTTTTTCACGGAGAATCAGAATATGGAATAAAAAATGGGGGTTTTTATTTAATATTTTAAAGTTGCACCCGTCCCGCCCCCGGGGGTGGGGGCAGGGGGTCGAGTGTGGTATCACTGGATGTCCCCCTTCGAGACGAACAACTTTTATTACAACTTTTTTTTAAAATACGATTTGTAGTTTTCCAGATATTCAAAAAAACAGTTTTAAATGCATCATTTTCCAAATGTTTGTGAGCCATTTTGAGTTTTGTCGATTACAGCGCCATCTATCACGCAACGAAAAAAAAATGTTCAATACAAAAGTTACGTATTTATTCACGGGAAATCAGAATATGGAATAAAAAATGGGGGTTCCTATTTAAGATTTCAGTTTCCCCCCCTCCCGCCCCCAAGGGTTGGGGACAGGGGGTCGAGTTTGGTATCATTGGATGTCCCTCTTCGAGGCGAACAACTTTTATTACAACTTTTCCAAAATCCGATTTGTAGTTTTCCAGATATTCAAAAAAACACTTAAATGCCTCATTTTTCAAATTTGTATCATTTTGACTTTTGGGGCCGCATTGGCTCACTGGTAGAGCGTTCATCTCTGGTGCTTGGGGTCCCGGGTTCGATCCCAGCCCCCGCCAAGTGAACTTTGTGGTGGACAAACACCGTGTGCGTGGGTTTTCTCGGGGGTTCTCCCGTTTCCTCCCACTTTCTTCATTCCACCATTTCATTCATTACTCATCATCACCGTCTCCTTTAGCCTAACCGGCATAACCGTGGGACGTAAAATTTAAAGATTTCATTTTTTTTATTTTTGTCTACAGCGTCATCTGTCACGCAACGAAAAAATGTTCAATACAAAAGTTACGTATTTTTTCACGGAGAATCACTATATGGAATTAAAAATGGGGGTTCCTATTTAAGATTTTAAAGTTGCACCGCTCCCGCCCCCGGGGGGGTGGGGGCAGGGGGTCGAGTGTGGTATCACTGGATGTCCCCCTTCGAGACGAACAACTTTTATTACAACTTTTTAAAAATACGATTTGTAGTTTTCCAGATATTGAAAAAAACAGTTTTGAATGCATCATTTTTCAAATGTTTGTGAGCCATTTTGAGTTTTGTCGATTACAGCGCCATCTATCACGCAACGAGAGAAATGTTCAATACAAAAGTTACGTATTTTTTCACGGGAAATCACTATATGGAATAAAAAATTGGTGTTCCTATTTAAGATTTCAAAGTTGCCCCCCCCCCCTCTTACCCCCAAAGGATGGGGGCAGGGGGTCGAGTTTGGTATCATTGGATGTCCCCCTTCGAGGCGAACAACTTTCATTACAACTTTTCCAAAATCCGATTTGTAGTTTTCCAGATATTAAAAAAAAGTTTTAAATGCCTCATTTTTCAAATTTGTGTCATTTTGATTTTTTTCGATTACAGCGCCATCTATCACGCAACGACAAAATGTTTAATACAAAAGTTACGTATTTTTTCATGGAGAACCAGAATATGGTATAAAAATGGGGTTCCTATTTAAGATTTCAATATTGCCCCCCATACAGCCCCCGGGGGGTGGGGGCAGGGGATCGAGTGTGGTATCATTGGATGTCCCTTTTTGAGGCGAACAAATTTTATTACAACTTTTCCAAAATCCGATTTGTAGTTTTTCATATATTCAAAAAAAAAAAAACAGTTTTAAATGCCACATTTTTCGTTTGTGAGACATTTTGATTTTTGTCGATTACAGCGCCATCTATCACGCAACAAAGAGAATGTTCAATACAAAAGTTACGTATTTTTTCACGGAGAATCAGAATTGGAATAAAAAATAGGGCTTTCTTTTCAAGATTTCAAAGCTGCCCCCCTCCCGCCCCAAGGGATGTTGGCAGGGGGTCGAGTGTGGTATCATTGGATGTCCCCCTTCAAGGCGAACAACGTTTATTACATCTTTTTAAAAATCCGATTTGTAGTTTTCCAGATATTCAAAAAAAAAAAATAACAGTTTTAAATGCCTCATTTTTCAAATGTTCGTGAGCCATTTTGATTTTTGTCGATTACAGCGCCATCTATCACGCAACGAGAAAAATGTTCAATACAAAAGTTACGTATTTTTTCACGGAGAATCAGAATATGGAATAAAAATGGGGGTTCCTATTTAAGATTTTAAAGTTGCACCCCTCCCGCCCCCGGGGGGTGGGGGCAGGGTTTCGAGTGTGGTATCACTGGATGTCCCCCTTCGAGGCGAACAACTTTTATTACAACTTTTTAAAAATACGATTTGTAGTTTTCCAGATATTCAAACAAACAGTTTTAAATGCATCATTTTTCAAAGGTTTGTGAGCCATTTTGAGTTTTGTCGATTACAGCGCCATCTATCACGCAACGAAAAAAATGTTCAATACAAAAGTTACGTACTTTTTCACGGGAAATCAGAATATGGAATAAAAAATGGGGGTTCCTATTTAAGATTTCAAAGTTGCCCCCCCTCTTGCCCCCAAGGGATGGGGGCAGGGGGTCGAGTTTGGTATCATTGGATGTCCCTTTTAGAGGCGAACAACTTTTATTACAACTTTTTCAAAATCCGATTTGTAGTTTTTCATATATTCAAAAAAACAGTTTTAAATGCCACATTTTTCGTTTGTGAGCCATTTTGATTTTTGTCGATTACAGCGCCATCTATCACGTAACGAAAAAAATGTTCAATACAAAAGTTACGTATTTTTCACGGAGAATCAGAATATGGAGTAAATAATAGGCGTTTTTATTCAAGATTTCATAGCTGCCCCCCCTCCCGCCGCAAGGGGTGGGTGCAGGGGGTCGAGTGGGGTATCATTGGATGTCCCCCTTCAAGGCGAACAACTTTTATTACAACTTTTTTAAAATTCGATTTGTAGTTTTCCAGATATTCAAAAAAAAAAACAGTTTTAAATGCCTCATTTTTCAAATGTTTGTGAGCCATTTTGATTTTTGTCGATTACAGCGCCATCTATCACGCAACTAAAAAAATGTTTAGTACAAAAGTTACGTATTTTTCACGGAGAATCAGAATATGGAATAAAAAATGGTGGTTCCTATTTAAGATTTCAAAGTTTCCCCCCCTCCCGCCCCGGGGGGTGGGGGCAGGGGGTCGAGTGTGGTATCGTTGGATGTCGCTTTTCGAGACGAACAACTTTTATTACAACTTTTTCAAAATCCGATTTGTAGTTTTCCAGATATTCAAAAAAACAGTTTTAAATGCCTTACCCGGTATAAAAATGAATAAGACGTAATAACTCTTGAACCACCAAACCGTTCTCTATCAAACTTTGAAGAAAGATAAGGTTCTGATCTAGAACAACTTTTATCATTTCAGTTTGTTATTGCAACGCAGGGGCCGGAGATGGGGAGATATATATGCAAAAAAAAAAAAAAAAAAAAAAATGAAAGTGACTGTCTTTTAAAGTTCATCACTCTTGAACCACATAAACGATCTGCATTCAATTTTCAACATAGGTGAGGTTCGGGTCTAAGATGGTATTTATCTATTTACTTAGACGATATAACTTAGGGTTGAGGGGAGGGAGGAGTTAAAAAGTATAAATAAAACTTCATAACTCGTGAAACAAAGGATCAATCTCGAGTAAATTTTTACCATAGGTGAGGTTCGGGCCTGAGATGATTTTTGGTGCCTTACATTTCAATTCAGGCAGAGCATGTACCATCACCATCTCAGATATTGTTGAAACTTTTTTATAGCAACTAGACATGTTTTTAAGAGACCCATATTTTTTTTGTTTTGTCGAAAAAAAAATTTCCCGCCAAGTAATGGGCCATCAAAGACGGGGAGTACAATTTATGAATTGTAGAAGACATGGAAAATGGTCAACTTCGGAGCCTCACCATTCGGCTATGGAGACAGGTAGAGTTATAATTCTTATTGTGGTATGTACATACGGATATAAATAAAGTATATTTTATTATAGTTTGGTTTGCGCATACGTATGTTTTTGTACATAAATTAACAAATGAACGTCAATTTATCTGAAAAGTCGAAGTTTGCAAATTTTTTTCAAGCCCTTTTAGTTCGAATTTTAAAATTCTGTTTTCACGGTTGGTAAGACCTGGTTACCCGCTTTCCGAAAAAAAAATTGTATCGCTTATGTGTGCAACCGTTTTGTCGCAAAAAATTCGAGAATTTGTAAAATTTTCAAAAATCGTCATTTTTGGGCGCCATTTTCTCGAAAACACCATCCTTTAAAATTCTGAAATTTTGGCAGATGGTTCAGCTTTACATGAGTAATAAACACACCAAATACCATTCTCGACCAATGCTTCATGAATTAACTGCAGCCTTTTAAAGTTAGCAAAGTTTCGTTAACTTTGATGTCACAGTTAGCAACACTGGGAACAATAAAAGTGCAATGATTTGATGATGTTTGTGGTTCACATTCATTAAATGAAGAATAAAAGGTTTTCTTGACTGTTTTTTTTTTTTTTTTTTTTTTTTAATATTTTGATCAAGAAGGCTCTCTGAAATAGTAAAATGAGCCTCCACGTACTCCTCCGTTTTCTTAAAGCGAAATAATGTGAGGTGCAAATTATGATTACGAAACGCACAAATTTTAACTTTACTTGAAATGGCCATCCAATAAATTCTGATGATCTACAAAAAGTCTGAACTATTACCTCAGTGATGATTTGGAATGTTCCAGACAAAGTCTCAATTCAGTGCGGTGTCATTAGTGATCGAAAAAAGACAAAAAGTTAAAAAAAAATCGAAACGTTTTCTTACGCGTTCCAAAGAAATTTACTGACTTTTTAAACAGAACAATTCCAACATAAGAATGGGTCACTCGGAATTTTACAGTATTCGACTAAAGTGTGTCAGTCCGCTACCTGCGAGGGAAGTGTGTATGTGTGTGTGTGTATTGTGCAAATTTTAAGTTAGCTGCTACTGCGTTGTTACAAATCAAAGGTGTAGCCTGTATTGAAGCTGTCATGAGTGACCTATTTCCTTTAGTAGTATGATCCGTAGAAAATGACAACTGTCTTCTTCAAGAATGTGGCGAATGTCCTGGAGTGTAAGGAATAAGTGTGGAGTCTTTAATTATTGATCCTGATGAAAATGAAAGTGTTACGTATGCCATATGGGAAAACAATGATCTCGTTGAAAAACCTGTGCCACTTTCTGTTTTCGTATCGTACATTGCTGCTTTACTGTAAGAATTGTAATTCATGACTACATCAAGAAAATCCAAAGAGAATTAATTGCTACCGAAAAGCACCGTATAAAATTTCAAGATACAAATTCTATTTTACTTCATGTGGAATTCGCTGAAAACTGGACTGTTATTCTGCAAAGTGAAATTCAGAGTTATCACCGGAATATGAATCAACTGACAGTTTTGTTGTAATAAACGACGATAAAACACACGATTCGGCTCATGTACTCATAGCCATAGACAAGATTCTAAAAATACTCGAAGAAAACCGAAAATATATTTTACAGAAAAAGGTTTGAATACGAGAAAATAAGTGTCTACAATTTCCCAAACCGTGTCAGTGATTTCTGATGGTGCTGCATCCCACTTTAAAAATCGCTTTCAGATGTTCGAGATGCAGACAGGTCCGATAAAGCAGTGGTTTTGCAGTGAAACCGGCCATGCAAGGGTATCTGCGACGGTATTGAGGGGGGAAGAGGTGTAAAGAATGTGGCAACTCGGCATAACCTTAGGCAAATACAGATACACCGTGTTAAAACCGCAGAAATGAAATGAAATCTTCAAGTTTTACGTCCGACGCTTATGCCGGTTAGGCTAAAGGAGACGGTGATTATGAGAAATGAATGAATGGTGGAATGCAGAAAGTGGGAGGAAACGATATAACCCCGAGAAAACCCACGAGCACGGTGTTTGTCCACCGCAAAGCTCACAGGGCGCGATCTGGGATCGAACCAGGGACCCCAAGCACCGGAGGTGAACGCTCTATCACTGAGCCACCGCGCCCCCACTAAAACCGCAGGAGAATTCGTGAATATAGTGCAAGTACAAACTCCGGGTATTACTTTCGTTTTGTTGACTGGAACTGAATTCGACGACTTCCGGAAAAAAAAAAAGGGAAAGTATGCGACCGGTAACTGATATTCAACGAAGTCATCTTTGGCTTTCGGAAAATGGCGAAGTTTTTATGGCAGTAACGGGTCACCATGAACTAACTTCATGCTTCCCCCAAAATCGAACTTCTGCAATTCAAAGTGTAGATTAAAGAAATCTGCAAAAAGGAACTTTTGTTACATACATATATGTATGATAACCAGTGGTGCGTAGCAGAAATATTATGAATAAATCATGAATTACGTGAAGTTGAAGTGCTGTTTATGCTTCCACATGGACCTTCAGCATTTGTGACTATCGACAATGTGCTACGCAGGGGCGGATCCAGGTTGGACTTCTGGAAGGGAGGGGGGTAATACTGCTACTTAGAGCTACTTTTAAGAGCTCCAAAATCTGAGATCGGTTTTATTTATATATAAAATAAAAAAGTTTCTTCTCCCTAGATCCACTCCTGGACAAGTTGTGCGTGAGCCAACGCCTATTGGAGCACCTTCACGGTTACATGCTATTAGCGAAGAAGACACCAACCAAGCAAATGATTGGTTCATGTAAAAAAGAAAAGAAATAAGTGAAATTTTGTTTCCGAAGACCATTTTAAGTAAGTGAACTTGAAATTTGTGCCTTTCGTAATCATAATTTCCACCTCAGATTATTTCGGTTTAAGAAAACGGAGGAGTACGTGGAGGCTCATTTTACTATTTCAGAGAGCCTTCTTGATCAAAATATTAAAAAAAAAAAAAAAAAAAAAAAAAAAAAAAAAAAAAAAAAAAAAACAGTCAAGAAAACCTTTTATTCTTCATTTAATGAATGTGAACCACAAACATCATCAAATCATTGCACTTTTATTGTTCCCAGTGTTGCTAACTGTGACATCAAAGTTAACGAAACTTTGCTAACTTTAAAAGGCTGCAGTTAATTCATGAAGCATTGGTCGAGAATGGTATTTGGTGTGTTTATTACTCATGTAAAGCTGAACCATCTGCCAAAATTTCAGAATTTTAAAGGATGGTGTTTTCGAGAAAATGGCGCCCAAAAATGACGATTTTTGAAAATTTTACAAATTCTCGAATTTTTTGCGACGAAACGGTTGCACACATAAGCGATACAATTTTTTTTTTCGGAAAGCGGGTAACCAGGTCTTACCAACCGCGAAAAAAGAATTTTAAAATTCGCACTGGAAGTGCTCGAAAAAATTCGCAAACTTCGACTTTTCAGATAAATTGACGTTCATTTGTTAATTTATTTACAAAAAGATACGCATGCGCAAACCAAACTATAATAAAATATACTTTATTTATATCCGTATGTATATACCACAATAAGAATTATAACTCTACCTGTCTCCATAGCTGAATGGTGAGGCTCCGAAGTTGACCATTTCCATGTCTTCTACAATTCATAAATTGTACTCCCCGTCTTTGATGGCCCATTACTTGGCCTGAAAATTTTTTTTCGACAAAACAAAAAAAAAATATGGGTCTCTTAAAAACATGTCTAGTTGCTATAAAAAAAGTTTCAACAATATCTGAGATGGTGATGGTACAATTTTATATATATATATATATATATATATATATATATATATATATATATATATATATATATATATATATATATATATATATATATATATATATATTTGCCTGAGTTAAAATGGAAGGCACCTTTTATAACTTCCATGGGAGGAGAATTGGAGAGGGAAATATATAAAAATAAATAAAACTCTTGAACCACCAAACCAATCTCGATCAAATTTTCAACCTAGATGAAGTTCGAACCCGAGATGGTTTCTGTCATATCACTTTGTCAAACCTTAAGAGATGGGGAGGGAGCAACATTTAAAAATTAACGAAAAATGGCAGGTATAAGTGGCGAATCTATAATTTTTTGGGTCGCTGAGATTAACAGTGACACATCTGATGCTGTTTAAATCTAAATTCAGCCCCTCAACTTGGAGAAAAGGGCGACATAAGAATGATCGAAATAACCACTGTCGAATTCATAGTTTTCCGGCTCACTGAGATCAACAATGACACTGCAGATGCCGTGCCCCACAACATAGTGTCGGGAGAGAGGGTGACATATAAAAATAATCGAAAATGACCCATATCAAAGAGCGCTTTAGTAATATTAAACAGTGACTGAGTAACGGACTATACTACTATTTTTTCATAATTCATCGCATTCTAATTGATGCTAATAATAATAATAATTGTAGCGGGTAATTGATGCTAATAGCAATAATAATAATAATAAGAAGAAGAAGAATAAGAATAAGAATAGACTACTATACTGTGAATGTGAACACTTATTATTATTATTATTATTATTATTATTATTATTATTATTATTATTATTAATAATAATAATAATAATAATAATAATAATAATAATAATAATAATAATAATAATAATAATTAATAATATACTTTAGAACTTGCAGGACGACATTACTGCAAAATATGTTTTATCTCTGTAATTTTTCCTAGATTGTATGTTCTTTCGTTTATTAGTGGGCACTAACTTCTCTCTAGCCCGTCGAATAAATCAATTTCATTGTGCACTTTTGTTCGTTCTAAAGATAAGGGCTAAAGTAAGTAATATTTGGCTTCTAATTTCGGGTGATATGGTAGTGTAGGGGTGATGTAATGGCCCTACGAATAATATAGGTATCCAACATGGCTTCATATCCTGTTCACGCCAAAGTTATTTTTTCTACAAAGTGATTGTTCAGAATCGACTTATACTGGACAAGCAATACATAAGAATGTGGAAGCAAACACTTGTATCATGATAGATACGCTTTACAAATGTTGGTTGGGAAAGGAATTACCAGTACATTCCAAAGACATAATTGATCTGCAGTATACACTTTTCGTGTTATCGTTCTCGGAAAAAAACATTACACCATTTGTTAAACAAAGTTTGGTTAAATCAATCGGTGGTGTAGTGGTAACGTGCCAGACTTCCAAATGGAGCATCTTGGTTCGATTCCCCATGAGGTGTGATTTTTCGCACAAAGTAATGGTTTCAATCAGAGATTCATCTTCTGATGGAGAACTGACAACGCATCACTGGTAAAAGTTCGAGTAAACAGTGTGTGCGTTCTACATCGTACACTGCAATGATAAGTATGTTTCATATTTATATTTGTCCCACCCCTCTCTCTCTTTCTTGACGTTTCCCTATCCTGTCTTTGCATCTTTCTCTTCTCCCCTCTCTCCCTCTTTCTCACACACGCACTTCA
Organism: Thermobia domestica; assembly: GCF_964235325.1. Taxonomy (NCBI): domain Eukaryota; kingdom Metazoa; phylum Arthropoda; class Insecta; order Zygentoma; family Lepismatidae; genus Thermobia; species Thermobia domestica. The sequence continues at coordinate 89,398,641 of NC_137465.1, forward strand.
TATTCCAAAGTTAAAACTGAGCAAGAGACCGATATACCTGGTTTGCAGAATCTAATTATCTGGGAACTTCTTCGTCGTGCTTTTCGTGCTCTTGGTCCTGGTCATTTCTGACAGAAATACTGTTTAGACACAAGGGAATAACTAAAATCTCTTTTTTATCCTATGGGTTACCGAGTGTTAGTTGAATTATCGGATCACTACGGATGTGAATCCTCGACCCAGTGGTAGTCTATAACGGAACCAACATCATTCGACTGACACGACAATCCGTTTGATCTCTCAGTGTGTTCATTCTATCTTTGAAAATTACGTTATATCCGGAAGAGATGAAATTAATGCTGTGTGTTCGAAACAGATAAAACTTAAGAAAAACTAGCAAATGGTAACATCTTTGGTTATGTGAAAACAAAATTTTATTTATACTAGTTCCACACAAAATTTGTTCCCATTCTATAATTCAATGTACTTTATTCACGTTGAAATTTGAAACATGCTACATCTATGAAGAACATAAACTTTTCCTTTCGAACATTTGTAACTTTTCACTACGATACAGTTTGAACTTTTAATAGAGGGTATTTGTCATAGAAATTTAGCAGTAGAATAGAACTTTTCAATTTTCGCTTTCTTTCTGTCTTTCTTTCTCTTTTCTTTCCGTTTCGTGTTTTTTTTTTGTTTTTGTTTACTTTGTTGTTCAATTTGCATTGGTAGTCTGAAATGGAGGATATGACTAACGCTACCTACTGGGTTTATTAGAATGTATTTTGGATCAGTACTTCTAGTGAACACCACGGACTTTGCAATCGAACCACGCGAAAAAAAAAACATTTGTGGTAAACTTTTGACATTATCCTAGATGTGTCTCGGAGATCTACAGTTCTACTTGAAATTGAGTGTGCCATACATTATGAAAGTCACATAATGAATGTTAAAACATCCTCTTTATATTAGAATAGTTCTGAAAAAATATGTGAAAACAAACGTTATTTCTATATTACTGTTGGATTTCTGGAAACGGAACATTAGAATGTTAGGTTCTCTTCTTACTACGTTTGAATTCCACAATTTTATCTGTTCTCCCTTTTCTTTTTCTTCTTTTCTCATCTTCTATTTCTCTTTCTCTGCCTCATTTCTGAATCTCTGTGTAATAGATATTCATTGGTTTCAATTTTTATTGTGTGTTTCAGTTTCTCTCTACATCAACCTATGAATCTTGTTTCGTCTCGGTTTCGTTATTTCATTTTGTAGAAATTGATACTTGTGTAGTTTGAAGTTAGAATTACGTCCATGTTGTTAGCTAATTTTAGTATTGGAGAGAAGAAAGGAGGAGAGAGAATGGGTGTGTTTACTTGACACGATTATGGGATAAGAAGGTGTATATTGGGTGGCCTAACCGTACGGCGTTAGCTGTGGCAATTTTTTTGATGCGGAGTCTTCGGCGGGCACGAATGGTCAAAAATTGCATAAAATTCTGAGGTAGTTAAAATTCGAATTTGGAGATGTCGCACTACAGGTGATCGAAGTGCCTCACATTTTGAAATTGCCTTTTCTCGTTTATTTGAATGTTAGAAATTTTTTCTTGGGTGGACAATAATCGACGAAAAATGAACAAAATTCTGAACTACTTAAAATTCAAATTTAAAGATGTAACACTACAACTTAATGGACCCATTTTTTGGACATATAAATGAGCAGACTTTACATAAGATAAATGCCAGCAGCATGGAAAAATGGAAGCATTTTTCTGTCGTAGTCAGATACATATCCCAGTTACCTGTTCTTTCTGCATAAATGAATTTCAAAATAAGATCTATATATTTTAGAAGATGTATCCAAAGCTTTGCTGTTCTACTTTTTGATTCTAAGTTTTGCATAGTGTTGTCTATTTTATGGCAAGCTTCAATAACTTCTGATTCCAGCTACACATCTTGCTGTAAGTGTGTGTGCTCGGATAGTCTTGCATATGAATGATTTATTGATTTATTGACATATAACACAACAGGCACAGGCCTAATTACAGTGTTTTATAGTGTATACGTTATACAGATTATATAGGTTAATAAAACTATTGGTAATGATTACATTCGTCTTACAAAATTAATAAGCTCCATTAACCCTTGTCCGGGCAAGACATTTTTGTAACGAAAATGGGCAACCGGAGCCTGTGAGGCCCAGTATATATTTTAAGTGCAGAATACACAAAATCAATTGTCACTTACTGTTCAGACTAGTCTAGAATGTACCGGTATATATTTTTGTCAAGCAGCGAAACTTTGTGTCACGCTTTTGTAAGCCGACCAAGCAGAATAGCAAATCCGGTCCAGACAGTTTTGTAACGTAAACGGGCAACCGGGGCCTGTCAGGCCCAGTATATATTTTAAGTGCAGAACACTCAAAATTCAATGTCTGTTGCCGCATATTGTTCCGACAAAAGGTTACAATAGTCACGTGTTCAATATATAATTATGTGACAATTCGATCTAATATTTGACAGGAATTTCACTAAAGTTATACGGGGCCTCCTAGGCCCCGGTTGCCCCGTTACGTCAGGAAAAGATTTTCAAATTAAAAAAAAAAAAGTTTTACCAACTCGATATGTTCATGATTTTAACTTCGACGAAAGATAGAAGAATTCAGTATTTTATATCTTCGAAATATGTATGGTTATTGAGAAATTTTAGAAAAATGAAGCTACTGGGCCTGGGAGGCCCCGGTTGCAGGATAAGGGTTAAATTGGAACACCACCATCCTAAAATTCATTGTTTTATATCTCATCATTTTGCACCCATTTTGCACCATTATGCACCTTGCTTTAAAAATTTTGTATCCTCACCATTACTGAGAAATTCAACATTAGAAATGGTGTTCCAAGTTAATGGTATTTCAGCCACTAACTCATTTCCAACATTAAACAATACAATCATCATCTAGTAGTTTTGCACAGTTTTGCAACCTCTTTCAAAAATTTTGTACCATCACCCTAACCGAGAAAATAACATTTCAAAATTCAAAATTCAAAATTCGAAATTTGCGACAAAAGCAAAATTTAAGTTTCAACTTGCCATAAGATAAAGTACGTTTTGCACCTTCCGAAAATACCAATATTTCATTTTGTACTCCCACAGTTACCGAGAAATTCCGAATTCAAAATGCCGAATTACCATTAACTTGGAACGCCAAAATTCCGTACTGAAGAATTAAGAACACCAGCGTCTTCTACGAGTTTCTACCCTCAGAAATTGTCGATATTTCATTTTGTACACTCACCGTTAATGAGAAATTCCGAATTCAAAATTCCGAATTACCATTAACTTGGAACGCCACTATTTTGTACTGAAGAATTAAGAACACCAGCGTCTTCTACGAGTTTTTCACTCTCAGAAAATGTCGATATTTTATTTTGTACCATCACCGTTAATGAGAAATTCCAAATGCAAAATGCCGAATTACCATTAACTTGAAACGCCAATATTTCGTACTGAAGAATTAAGAACACCAGCGTCTTCTACGAGTTTTGCACCCTCAGAAAATGTAGATATTTCATTTTGTACCCTCGCCGTTAATGAGAAATTCCGAATTCAAAATGCCGAATTACCATTAACTTGGAACGCCACTATTTTGTACTGAAGAATTAAGAACACCACAGTCTTCTACGAGTTTTGCACCCTCAGAAAATGCTGATATTTTATTTTGTACCCTCACCGTTAATGAGAAATTCCGAATTCAAAATGCCGAATTTCCATTAACTTGGAACGCCACCATTTCGTATTGAAGAACCAAGAACACCAGCGTTTTGTACAAGTTTTGCACCCACAGAAAATGCCAATTTCTTTTTGTACCCTCACAGTTAATGAGAAATTCCGAATTGAAAATGCCGAATTATCATTAACTTGGTAGTCACCAATTCGTAATGAAGAATTAAGAACACCAGTGTCTTCTACGAGTTTTGTACAATCAGAAGATGTCGGTGTTTCATGTTGTTCCCTCACGGAAAGTAAAAATTCAAAGTTTCGAATTAGCATTAACTTCGTACGCCACGAACTTATTTTGAAGAAATATCATCATCGTTTCCTGTGAGTTCTGCTCCGTCAGTAAATGCCGATAGTTTTGTGTCCTCACAATTAACGAGGAATCAAATTCAACATGCCACAAATTATAGTTTGTCTACAGTAAAACAACATATTTCGGCAATAGGGTTGCTTAGTAATGAATAAATAATTAAAACTGTAGTAATAGGAAACCGGATACTCTTATGGAGATATTTTGTTATAAGGTAATTCAATTAATTATGTTTAAATATGACTAAGTATTATTTGCATGGGTAAAAGTGGATCTGAAAAGTAAGGGCCGCATGAGATCTCGCTGTGCTCTGTGCCTATCTTTGCCCATTGTAATTAATTTTTTTAGGAAGTGGGGACGCCATAGATATTAATTTTTAACGACATAGATAGTTTTTGGAAGCTGGGTAACGGTGTCCGCCTACGTTCCCCTCACTTTTACACCCTGATTATTAGTAATAAATATCAGACATTAACGTGGAAATTGTGGGCATTGTGGGGATGCGTAAAGTAATGAAAAGATATAAGATACGATATGGAAACTGCTGATAAAATATTATTATTTGTGTGTAAATACATTACATTAACATCTATATTCAACAGTAGTAAATAAAATAACAAACAACAACAAAACTTTGGATAGCATTTGAACAAATTGCGAACAACATTTAACCCTTACGGGAACCGGGTTTTCTGGGTATTTTTTCGACTTTCAGTCAAACAGCTGCTGCATCGTCACTATTTATTCTAGGATCATAGTTCATACCTCATTCTCTTCAGAATGGAACTGGCTTTCAAATGGTATCACTTTCATGCCCATACCATGTACCAGAAGAGGGAAAAGTGATGTCAAAGGAAAAATTTCGTGAAATTTTTTTTTCACATTTTTGGCTCTTCTAGAACGGCCCTGTGTGAACGTAGAGATCTCAAAAAATCTGATAAATAGTACTTGGTATACTGAATGTGTGTGCCAAATTTCAAGTTTCTATCTTGAATACTAAGGGCGGGAGAAATTTTATCAAGAATCCCCACAATGCCCCAAATTACCGCAAAAGACCATGATCTCATGTAAAAATTTTCCTGAGACATCTCTATTTACCCTGCGACTATAATCCGCCAATCATTTTCTTCAGAATAGAACTGCCTTTCAGGCGGTACCCTTCGCATGTCTCCATAATGTATCTAAGGCAGCAAAATCCCGAAAAAGGGAATTTTTTGGTCTAAATATCCCCTTTTTTAACTTTTAACCCCTCTGGACACCCCTGTTTTAACGAAGAAATCTAAAAAAAAATCTGTTAAATACTACTCGGTGCACTGAATGTTTGTGCAAAATTTCAATCTTCAACGTGAAAAAATAAGCCCGCCAAAAGTAATGGACATGGGCTTAATACAAGAAAATATATTTTTTAAAATTGTGACGTCATCACCTCCTATGTCTCGACGCAGGAAGGTGTGAAACCATACGTAAGGTCTTCTACAATGCCTCTGGACTTGAAATACAAAAAATAAATAAATTAATAAATATACCGGACGAGAAAGCTCAAATAGGAGAGTTATAACTGAATGTACCATGAAACACCCGTATGGTTAAAAAAAGAAAAAAAAATACTGCAGAAGTGCAACACTATGTCTTCATTTTCCTTCACTTCCAGACACAAAATGCATATCTTTAACTGTTGCTATGGAAATACTATGTATACCCGTTTGGAAAGGTGTTGCATCTTAAAATTACTAATTATTTTGTGTTTATTGCATGGGTGTATGGAAACCATAGTCTATCAGAACACTAACAAAATCATAATTTCCCTCTCAGCGCTCTTAGTACCCTTAATACAGAACGAAGAGAGATAAGGTTAGCTATTGCGTAATAAATTTGTTTCTAAAAGAAATTTTTTCTTTTATAATCGAAAAATTAAAGACAAATAAAGTTTTGCTCAAAGCCACGGATTGTTGCATTTACCGTAATTATTTGTTTGTCCTTACAGCGTAATTGTTGTTCTTAAAACAACTTTACTTATCTCTATTACTTTTCCCCTGTTTTGTTTGTTACCGCGTTTTACCATTACTGTAGAACGATAAACAGAGAACAGTGTAAAGTTTCGTCTTAGGTAACGTTGTGAGAAATATGAGCTGTGGCCATGTAAATATGCAATCCCCAAATCTGGTTGTTGTATCATAAAAGAGTTGTGACAAGATGTCCTCTGTTAATTGAGACGTCTAGCAACTGTTATGAACCGTGAGAATAATTGTGTGGTTTATACCAAAATGGAGATAATAGTGGGCACATTTGAAAAACGATAAAAACGACAATCGGGCTCGTCACAGCTATCGTCGGTATTGAAATTGAAGCAGAGTCTACAGGTGTCATGAATGCGCCAGGTGCTGTTTGCAAATATGCAGCTTTGTAGAAAACATATCTTATCATAGCTTGGAACCTTGGTGCTGTAAACTGAAAGTGGGTGAGTGATAGAAAATTAATGAAGTTGTCCTGTTAATATATTTTGAAGTCAGATGGAAGAAGAACGGTGTCTGTTAAACATTTTACGAAATTCTTATACGGACGGAAGAAGAACACATCCAGCGGTTGTATGAGCGACGTACAACCATCAGGGATAAGGAGTCAGGTAAGTTAATTGATTGATTTTAATAGACGGTGTGCGTCGAAACAGGCCCGTATCCAGGGTGGGTGGGTCCCTCCCTAATTTTTTGCTGCCCCCCCTAAAATTTTCACGGTAGGCTTGGAAATGAACTATAATATGGTGATGAAATATAGTATAGTTGGATCGGCCCCCCCCTAAATTTTTGACCGGCCTGCGTCGAAAGCCATGTGTCACATGACCACTTTCTCATGTATTCTTCTTGGGTTAATTCCAACATGGCGGATTTTCAGACAGGGGCGGATCTAGAAGGTAAAAACTGGGGGCAGCCAGAACCCACGCAATGATAAGTGTATCATGAGTATAATATAAACTTTCAAAAGTATATAAATAATAAACTATATTTATCACTCAAAAGCTGGGGGACTAGGGCCCCCGGCCCTGGGCTAGATCCGCCACTGTTTTCTGATGTACCCTATGATTCACATTATGCCTATTCAGTGCAGCTCGACATACATTCCTCATATTCAACATTTGATCTCAATCCCTCTTCTTGTTTCAATATTATCATATCGTTTCTAGACATTTTCTATGTTCTATCTTCGCACTTTGTCCTCATTTATTTATATACGGTCTGTTACTAAACACTCTTTTTTCTCTGTTTCTTTTAATGCTGAATCCAGAGCTAGCAATCATTTTCAGCAATTGAATTCACAAAATCGGAATGGTCCCTTGTGAGATATCGACAGATTTCGAGGTCGAGCTGAATCTTATGAATGGTATGAATCTTTTCCTTGTTTTCGTAATATACTAGCATTTCTTAAACCAATCTGAAGCACATCTCGAGCGCATATCTAGAGACTCTCCTATATTAGGGCACAGAATATACAAATATGCATCAATTTTCGTGCAACTTCCAAAACTGGACTCAGTAGTGCACAAATGAAGCTCAAATTTTATACATAGAACAATAATGTGTTATAGAATATAGATAATACAATATCTTTTATAGAGTAACAATTTTTCATAAAATGTATATTTTTAGAAATATGTATTTAGCTCTAAATTCTAAAATTCCGAAAACTGCCGTAAAACTGATTTAAATTTTATTGAACTTAGAAAGTAATTATTAACAAGTTGAAATTTGACATAGATGTTGGTGAAGATTATTTAAATAACATACTAAAATCCCACAACATCTTCATTCGCCATATTGGAAAATGTCCAAATGTCCAAAGTAACTGAAATATATTTTTAAAGTGAAATACAAAGTCTGTACCGAGCTAAATATTTCAGAAACTGTAAATGCAGTCGATCCGAAATCAATTGGGAAAGTTTGTTGGTGGGGAGGGAGAACATTACGACGTTTTTAAGGTTGTCGTCCGCCATCAACTTGTTTATTTTAAACTGCAACATGGTCATATGACACATTAAACAACATCCTCGTACGAATTTTATTAAAATTTTGTTAAAATTGGTAAACATTTTCATTTTCTATTTGTAAATATATTTACCAAGTCCAGATTCTCTTCAATGCAGCAGAGCTATTTCCGTGAAAATCAGTTCATATTTCATGCTCGTCAAGCTGGCCCGCACAAATTTCAAATTCAAACCAAAACTCTACCGAAAATTTGTACCCAATATGTACCAATTTGTACCACCAAAATTAGAATTTGTATCCCTATAAATTTCGAAAAATTTGAATTCTTGATGATTGGCGAGCTTGATGTCAAGCTGTCCAACTCAGTTTATTTTTCTTTCCAATTTGAACCAAAACAGTAACAAACAATGTGTGTCCAATATGTACCAATTTGTACCACCAAAATTAGAATCTATACCCCACTAATTTCGAACAATTTGAATCTTTGATGATGGGTTAACCTGGCCACCCCAACATATTATTCCTTCCAATTCCAATCAAAACGGTACCAAAAATTTGCCCAAGATGTACCAATTTTTACCACCAAAATTAGAATTTGCACCCTCACCAATTTCGAATGATTTTTATTGTTGAGGGCGGGTCAAGCTGGTCCGCCCAACTTATTTTTCTTGCCAATTGAAATCAAAACTGTACCAAAAATTTGTAATCAATATGTACCAATTTGTACCACAAAAATTAGAATTTGTACGCCCACCAATTGTGAGAAAATTGAATGATTTATGTCGGATCAAGCTGCCCGATGGTATTCTTCTGACAGGCCTAGAAAGAATAGAGGAAAGCATTATCTCCAAACAATTCGTTGGGGAGGAGGTAAATTAAATAGATAGCATTGGCTTTTGTATAACTTGGTTTGGGGTGAGAGGATCAAACATCTACACATGTTAAGGACCCCAAAATATTTCATGGGTGAGTGATTCTTTTGTCCAACCGTTTGTGATCACGGAGAATATTAATTTATATTATAGAATTCGTTCAGACGATCAGTTTGCTGTGAAGTCGTCACCATCCACTCATATCTCCATTTCGATAAAAGAATCTAAATTCTAATTTTGCTGATAGAAATTAGTACAAATTCAGTCATCATCAATAATAAACACCAGATAAAAATGTTCAATGGCACCAGTCAAAACTTTGATTGCAAAGTGCTGACGTCGAAGTTAAAACGAAAAATATGATTGCGCTGACTACCTTGACATCAAATGGATCTACATATTTGAGGACACAGTTCAAATTTATTGAATTGGTGTAGGTACAATTTCCGATTATTTGTTACAAATTGTTTAAAAATTTCTTAGACAATTTTAATTTGAATTCTAAACAAGCCCTTACGCTGGAAGATTTGACGTACATGATTTTGCTGATGCAAGTTATATGCAAATTTTTCGTGCCATTTTTACGAATTCAAGGGAAATTTGTTTACGCGTGCTCGTTCGATTCGAATGCAAAAAAAGGATTGGGGTCCCCGCCCAGACCGCAAAGAAAATTTAGATTTCTAGAAACTGATGTGGGAAGAAATTATAATTTTGACATTATAAATTGGTACATATTTCGCACAAATTCTTGGTAACATTTAGATTCGAATTTGTAAAAGAAATGTGTCGCGCGAGCTAAGTTTTGACACCAAGTTGGCCCGAGCAATGAAAACTCAAATTTCGCTAAATGGTTGGGGGTACAAATTTACTTTTGGTGGTACAGATTGATACATATTGGGTTCAAATTTTTGGTACCGTTTTGATTCTAATTGAAAAGAAAAATAACTTGTGTGGGCCAACTTGATCCGACAAAAAATCAAATTTCTCGAAATTGGTGGTGGCTACAAATTCAAATTTTGTAGTATAAATTGGTATACCTTAGATTCAAATTTTTTATACTGCTTTGATTCGAATTGGAAACAGTAATAAGTTGTGGGGGACCACCTAACGTCAATTTGGCCCGCCATCAAAAATTCAAATTTCTCAAAATTGATGGAGATACAAATTGTAATTTTGGTGGTAAAAGTTGGTACATATAGAATACAAATTTTTTATACCGTTTTGATTCGAATTGGAGAGAACAATATGTTTTACGTGCCAGCTTGACCCGCCATCAAAAATTGAAATTTCTTGTAATTGGTCGGGGTATAAATTAAAATTTCCGTGTTAAAAATTGGTACATATTGAGTGCAAATTTTTTGTAACGTTTTTGATTCGGATTAGAAGTTAAAATACGTTGTGTGGGCCAGTTTGGCTCGCCATCAAAAATTCAAATTTCTCGAAATTAAGGAAGAGACAAATTCTAATTTGGTGATACAAATTGGTATATGTTGGGTACAAATTTGTGATTCCTTTCTGATACATATTGGAAAGAAAAGTTAGTTGTGCGAACCAATTGACCTCAAGCTGGCACAGCATCAAAAATTAAAATTTTTCGAAACTGGTGTGAGTACAAATTGGAATTTTGGTGGAACATGGCATTTATTGGGTACAAATGTTTGTTACAATTTTGATTCGAATCGCAAAGAAAAATAATTTGTGCGGGGCAGCATAACCCACCATCAAAATTTAAAATTTCTCAAATTTGGTGGTGGTACAAATTGGTACATATTGGGTACAAACTTTTGATATCGTTTTGATTCAAATTGAAAAAAAACATATAAATTGTGCGGACTAGCTTGACATCAAGCTGGCCTGCCATCTAAAGTTCCAATTTCTCGAAATTGCTGGAGGTACAAATTGTAATTTTGGTGGTACAAATTGATACATATCGGGTAAAATTTTTTTAAGGTTTTTATTCGAATTTGAAATTTGTGCGTGCCAGCTTGGCGGACATTATATTTCTACGATCTGTAGCCTATTAAACAACGAGGAGTCAAACTGTACTGTTCTGCATAGAAACCAGAATTTTCTTCAGAGAATTAATTCTTCGAAACGAGTTGGTGGCGTTCCAAGTTAATTGTAATTCGGCATTTTGAATTCGGAATTTCTCATTAACGCTGAGGGTACAAAATGAAATATCGACATTTTAGGAGGGTGCAAAACTCGTAGAAGACTCTGGTGTTCTTAATTCTTCAGCACAAAATAGTGGCGTTCCAAGTTAATAGTAATTCGGCATTTTGAATTCAGAGTTTCTCATTAACGGTGAGGGTACAAAATAAAATATCAACATTTTCTGAGGGTGCAAAACTCGTAGAAGATGCTGGTGTTCTTAATTCTTCAGTACAAAATAGTGGCGTTCCAAGTTATTGGTAATTCGGCATTTTGAATTCGGAATTTCTCATTAACGGTGAGGGTACAAAATAAAATATCGACATTTTCTGAGGATGCAAAACTCGTAGAATATGCTGGTGTTCTTAATTCTTCAGTACAAAATAGTGGCGTTCAAAGTTAATGGTAATTCGGCATTTTGAATTCGGAATTTCTCATTAACGGTGAGTGTACAAAATAAAATATCGACTTTTTCTGAGGGTGCAAAACTCGTAGAAGACGCTGATGTTCGATGCAAAATTCGAAGAAGACTCTGGTGTTCCTAATTCTTCAGTACAAAATAGTGGCGTTGCAAGTTAATGGTAATTCGCCATTTTGAATTCAGAATTTCTCATTAACGGTGAGGGTACAAAATGAAATATCGACATTTTCTGAGGGTGAAAAACTCGTAGAAGACGCTGGTGTTCTTAATTCTTCAGTACAAAATAGTGGCGTTCCAAGTTAATGGTAATTCGGCATTTTGAATTTTAAATTTCTCGGTAACTGTGGGAGTACAAAATGAAATATTGGTATTTTCCGAAGGTGCAAAACGTACTCTATCTTATGACAGATTGAAACTTAAATTTTGCTTTTGTGGCAAATTTTGAATTTTGAAATGTTATTTTCTCGGTTAGGGTGATGGTACAAAATTTTTGAAAGACTGTGCAAAACGGTGCAAAACTACTAGATTATGATGGTATTGTTTAATCTTGGAAATGAGTTAGTGGCTGAAATACCATTAACTTGGAACACCATTTTGAATTTTGAATTTCTCTGTCATGGTGAGGATACAAAATTTTTAAAGCAAGGTGCAAAACGGTGCAAAATGGGTGCAAAACGATAAGATATAAAACAATGAATTTTAGGATGGTGGCGTTCCAAGTTAATGTAGCTAAATTAATAGACTTCTTAGAACTACTTACATCCATTGCCAGTATATCAAGGTTGAAATTATCCTTAACTAACCTGTTGTAGGTTGCACTAACTCTCCATATAAGAAATCTGCTTAAGACGTTTGTTTTCGCTGTCAAAAAAAATGTATTTTTGGAAGCAGTGCGCAACTTAGTGGATGGTACTTGGATACATATTTGTTCGTTAAGATCAGGACAGTCTATTTTGCCATGAAAGAGTTTGTGTAAAAATAATAAATCAATATTTCTTCTCCTCAGTTCTAATGTTTCAAATTTAAAATTTTCAACAAGGTTAATGTAGCTCTCAAATTTGGGTAAAATTTTGTTTTCTTACTGTAAGAAGCCTTAGAAACTTATTTTGAGTATGCTCAATCAAGAATACGTATTTCTGTATATTAGGATTCCATATATTACTACAATATTCTAATTTCGACCTGACGTATGCATAATACAGCACAATTAAAGTTTGGTCATTTTGGAATTTTTTACTGACTTGATAAAAATATCCAAGATTTTTGTAGGCTTCTTTGCAAATAGTCTCAATATATTGAATAAAGGATAATTTTGAATCAAAAATAAATCCCAAATCCCTTATAAAATCAAGCTTTTTCAGTCTTTCCCCTAATATTGAATAATCATATTCAATATAGTTTTTCTAGTGTATGTTAAATAACTGCATTTACGAATATTTAACTTAAATTTATTGTTTTTACACCAAATTTCCAGATTTTGTAAGTCACTCTGAAGTTCTAAACAGTCCTGAATTGTTTTAATTCTGTTGAATATTTTAAGGTTATCAGCAAAGAGTAGATTTCTAGAAAATTGAAAGCACACAGGAAGATCATTTACCGCCAAAATGAAAAGTAGAGGTCCCAGACTCGAGCCTTGAAGGACTCCAGATGTTGCATGAAAGATTTAAGATTTATGTTTACGATACAGTACAATTTGTTTCCGATTTTGAACGTAGGAAGCAAAGTGTTGCAGAGTTGACTTCGAGAAGTTAGAGGATGCCAGTTTGTTTAAGAGAACGTCATGGTCAATGACGTCAAATGCTTTAGAAAAATCAATATATATGACATATACTTGTCCTTGCTTGTCAAGTTCATTCGAAATGTAGTCTGCTATTGGTGCTAGATTTGATACAATAGATCTGCCCTTCCTGACGATATAAAGGATAGTTTTTACGAAGAAGTGGAACGGATATTTGATCAACTCCCGCGATACCATATGAAGATTCTATTAGGGGATTTCAATGCGAAGGTAGGATGAGAGGATATTTTCAAACCGATTATAGGGAACGAAAGTTTGCATAAGGAAAGTAATGACAACGGTGTTAGACTCGTGAACTTTGCAACATCCAAAATCCTAATCGTGAAGAGTACAAAATTCCCACATCGCGACGTTCATAAATACACTTGGACATCACCAGACGGAAAAACGCATAATCAAATTGATCACGTTTTAGTAGATAGAAGAAGACAATCTAGCATAATTGACGTCCGGTCGTTTAGAGGGGCTGATTGTGACACTGATCACTACCTGGTAGTAGCGATAATACGGGAGAGATTATCGTTCAATAAAGGTAATATTCAATGTCCGAAAACGGAGAGATTTAATTTAAAGAAATTAGAAGAGAGCCATGTAAGAAAGGAATACCAGATTGAAGTTTCGAATAGATTCTCGGTTTTAGAAGACTCGGAATGCACTAGTGTTGAGGATACTTGGATTGAAATTAGAGATAGCATTAAAAGTTCAGCAATAGAAAAATTGGGACACGCGGAAATACGTAGGAACAAACCATGGTTCGACCAAGAATGCATTAAACTAGCAGAGAAGAGAAAACAGGCAAAATTACGGTGGCTACAAAATCCGAATGAAATAACTACACAAAATTTCGCAGATACCAGGCGGGAAACTTCCAAAACTTTTAGAACAAAGAAACGCGATTTTTTGAAAGCTAAAATTAAGGAACTTGAAGATAATAGTAAAAATAAAAATATTCGGGACATGTATAAGGGGATAGGCGAATTTAAGAAAGGATATCAACCTCGTGCTTATATATTAAAGAAAACTGACGGAACAGTTCTCACTGATACGGATAGCATCTTAAATAGATGGAAAGATTTCTTTGACGACTTGCTGAACACGCAGCCAAAAACTAATGCGCGTGGAGAAAAGGAGATACACACCGCAGAACCGTATATTCCAGAACCCAATCGAATAGAAGTAGAAGCCGCTATAAAGAAATTAAAGAAACACAAATCTCCGGGTGTGGATGAAATTCCGGCTGAGTTAATTTTAGCTGGAGGCGAAAAATTGTGGAACAAGATACACAAACTCATTCTCCTTATCTGGAACAAGGAAGAATTGCCACAAGAGTGGAAAGAGTCAATCATTGTTCCAATTCACAAGAAAGGCGACAAAACTGACTGTAATAATTATCGAGGCATTTCTCTTCTGTCAACATCCTATAAAATTCTTTCAAATATTCTATTAGCAAGACTGACCCCATACGCAGATGAAATTATTGGAGATTATCAGTGCGGATTTAGACGAAATCGATCAACTATCGACCAAATATTTACCATTCGCCAAACACTCGAAAAAAAGTGGGAATACAATATCCCGGTACATCAACTATTTATTGATTTTAGAAAGGCTTACGACTCGGTTAGGAGAGAAACATTGTACAACGTTCTTACAGAACTTGGAATACCGAGAAAGCTAATTGGATTAATTAAGATATGCTTAAGTGAATCCCAAAGTAAAGTCCGGGTAGGAAAATTTTTGTCCACGAGCTTTCACGTCCAAAATGGCCTGAAACAAGGAGATGCATTGTCGCCATTATTATTTAACTTTGTGCTGGAATACGCTATAAGGAAAATCAAAGATAGCAACCAGGGCCTAGAGTTGAACGGTATTCACCAGGTGATGGCATATGCTGATGATGTAAATTTAATAGGGGATGATAGGAGAACAGTAGAAATAAATGCAGAGATCTTATTAAACGCTTGCAGGGACATGGGTTTAGAAGTAAATGCAGAGAAAACTAAATACATGGAAGTGCGTCGGGACCGTAATACGGCAAATTGTGGGGGCGTTAAAATATTAAATAATACTTTTGATAAAGTGGATACTTTCAAATATTTAGGATCAATATTAACAGATGAAAATCATATTCACGAAGAAATTAAATGTCGACTAAAAGCAGGGAATTCGTGTTACTATTCGGTTCAAAATCTCTTGTCGTCGCGAATTCTGTCGAAAAATTTGAAGCTTAAAATATATAAAACGATAATCATGCCTGTTGTTCTGTATGGTTGCGAAACATGGTCACTTACTCAGAGGGAAGAACATAGACTGAAAGTATTTGAAAACAGGATCCTGAGAAGAATATTCGGACCCAAGAGGAACGAGAATGGGGAATGGCGGAAACTTCATAACGAAGAACTACATAGTTTATACGGTTTACCCAACATTGTTAGGGTCGTCAAGTCTAGGAGGCTTAGGTGGGCAGGTCATGTAGCTAGAATGGAAGAAAGTAGAAATGCTTTCAAAGCCTTGACTGGAAGACCCATAGGAAAACGACCATTAGGAAGACCTAGGCGCAGATGGGAGGATAATATTAAGATGGATCTCGCAGAGATAGGAATACAAAGTAGAAACTGGATGCAATTAGCTAAGGATAGAAGTCAGTGGAGAGCTTTTGTGAACGCGGCACTGAACCTGTGGGTTCCATAGGCCATAGAGTTAGTTAGTTAGTTAGTTAGATCTGCCCTTCAGAAATCCATGTTGACTGACAGATAACGCAGGTTTAACCTGATCCATTATTCGCTTTTGCAGTATATATTTATACACCTTGGCAAACGCAGATAAGGTAGAAATTGGTCGGAACTGTTCAATGTTACTAGCTGAGTTCGTTTTGGGTATTGGACACACAACTGACTCCTTCCATTTTTCAGGAAAGGCACATGTTTTTATAGATAAATTAAATATAATATTCAGAGGTTGTAAGAATATATCTGAACAGCCTTTCACAATGTACGGTGGGATCCTATCTGGGCCATTTGCTGTTTTGGATTTCAAGTTCCTTATTGCTTCTTTTATTTCTTTTTCGGATATGAGAGGCAGTGAAAATATATCAAGAAGAGCACTGGAACGATCATTTAGAGACATGCTCGATACGTCGTAGTCCGCTCTTAAGGAGCCATAGACTGAACTAAATGTTGCCCGAATGCTTTAGCTATGTCCCTATCATCAGTAAGGTTGTGACCATTGTACTGTATGCGATCAGAAGACAAGTGACGCGATTTATTTTTAATGAAGGTCCATAATAATTTAGGATTTCTTTAATTTATCTTCTGTGCTGCTTAAAAACTCTTTATAAGCAGCAGTTAGGCCTATTTCTGTTTTAATTTCCCTACGCAGTTGGCGGAATTGCTCTTCATGGTACTTAGTGTTGGCTACACGGAGACGACTTTTTTTTACGATGATACGTTTTACGTTTAATTTTATTAATAATTCTCGGGGTACACCATGTAGGGTAGATTTTATCAGTTGCTCTTTTACGGGGAATGCAATCATCAAATATTTGATACAATACTTCATAAAATAGACCCACAGCTTGGTTGACATCCTTAATATTGTGCAGCATCCCCCAATCTACTGCTAATAGGTTTCGGTAAAGTTTTTTCAAAATCTGCTTTCCGAAAATTATAACCTACGGTGTTAGGCACTGATTTAAGTTTGGTTGAATATAATGCTGTAAACTGAATAAGAAGGGGAGGATGATGTTTATCTTCTATTACCAGTGGATCGCGTTCTCTTTGAACTGTTACTTTTGAGATTGAAATCAAATTAAAGAGGAACATAAAATTGTCAAGACTTTTACATTTAGCTTATGACGTCATTAAATCGAAATTTGAACTAGTTATTTGTCGTAGCTTCAGATCCCCTATACAAAGAATTGTGCAGCCCACAGGGCAATTTGATTCATGACCGTTGAGCATGTTTTTTCACTGTATTTTTACCTTACAGTGGCCCATATACACTTAAGTCCACTATTTTCCATTATTAGTCCCAAGGAGCTCATAAATGACATTGAAAGTGAAAGCCAACTAGCTTCAATATTATCTTTGCAATTTCACTGCAAATTTCAGCCGAAACTGCGATATCTGAAGCCTTCAAGATTAAAGGTTGGTCAAAAATCACTGCGCATCACTGGTTGTTTTCTACTCTGTTCCGCAGTAAAACGCAACGCTGTAAAAATTCGGGATGTATTAGAAGCATCCATGTTAATAAAAGGAAGAGCCATGACATATGTTGAGTCGAATTTCTCCTTTCTGGTACTAATAATGTTCACAACACAATTTCATCCTAGTTGAACGTTGATTCCAGAAAGCCAAATGGGGTTTAGGGGAAACATGGTAGTTGCTGTCAAGTCTGAAGTATGTATCTCAAGTTCCAATTCATTGTAGTATTTTACAGTAATACTACTTAATCCCCGGTGAAAATTCTTCTTACATCCAAAATCTATACTTACATACCAAAAATTCTGTTTCAGTAAAAATATTAATTAACCATGGCTTATCCGAAAGAGCACAAACGGGATCAAAATAACAGAACACCGCCACTTACGATGCAAACTATACGAAACACTCCACTATTATGTTGACATATTAAAGTCAACTAAACAATTCGCAAGAAGTGACTGTCCGGCGCCAGTATGAGTGGTACTGGTGAGCACGCACTTCGCAGTCTTAAGGCACCTTTTACCCGTTCCCATAGCTCTAAGTATATTAATATATACACCGTATTAAAGCTAAAGAAATGCTCTGCAACTTTCATTTGAAGCGTTTCTACAGATTATCGAATACACAAAAGTTAAAATATAAAAGACGGAAAAAAGTACACATAAAAGTGTAAAATTTCACATATCTCTACGACTATCTCTTAAAGTATTAGACTTAGAGAAAATTATTAAGAACTGCCTTTTTAAGATCGTGGCTCAAGGAAAAAACTGTAAAAAGAGTATGAAGATCGGGTTAATAATAACGGAGATATGAGCAAAAATCTAAAACCTTGCAAACTGGTAGTTAAAGGGGGGCTGGAGGGGAAAACTCAAGGGGAAAGGGTGGGGACTTGGGAAAAATCCACCTTTAGTTGGATCCTAACAACTGGCAAAATTTCAGCTTGTCTCGAATATTTCCCGACAATGATGGATTTTCCCCTTCATTTCCTGGACTAAGGGTCTCATATACAGATGAACGTATGTATATATATATATATATATATATATATATATATATATATATATATATATATATATATATATATATATATATATGTAATATACGGAAGACTATAAGATATCATACATCCTGCAACGGCATGATGTAACATCCAAACGGGAAAAGTATGTAGCATATGGATAAAGTGTACTCCGTAGTGATTTCCATAGTGAACATCAAAGATGGAGTGGGTCAGTGGGTCGTTTTCTGAGTGAGTCAGTGGATCGTGGGGTCAACCATGTGACACACCGTGACCCATTCTGATCCACCGACTCTCACTTACCGACCCCACTCTGCTCACTGTATTGTAGATAGTGATGGGCAGTGAGAATATTCCCGATGGGAAGGAAAATAAAAATGGGAATATTCCCGGGTTTTTTCCCTAGCATATAAATTCCCGAGAAGGAATTTATTTCCATTCCTTTATTTTATCTACCAAATCATAAGAACCGTATGACTAATACTTTATTTTTATTTATTTTATGACTATACTTTATTTTTATTTATTATGATTTACTTCTAGGCTTTAAATAATTTGGAGGTTAAAAAAATAAAATTCGTTGACTGTACTTTATATAACTAATCATATGACTTATTAGTGCCATTTCCATTTGCACTAAAAAGTAGCAAAGTACTAATTTACAAATGATGTAAATGAACCAGTTTGTAAAGTAATGTAAAAATTATGTAGAAATAGAGATGGAATACTATTAATAAACCCTGAATCACCGTTACTAATAGACGTCAGTCTGTCTCCTGCCTCTGACTCGAATTTCTGAATAGGTACTCCGACTTCTCTTACATGTTAATTAACGCATAGAATTTCGAGAAATTGGTAGGAAGAAAGAGTGGCAATGTTACATGCTAAATTATAAATATAAGTCAGTATCTTGCAAATATATTGAAGAAAAATATGTATGAGCAAATGTTGATAAATTGCTCAGACATGTCTTCTGGCAGTTACCCAACCTAATTTGTTTATAACATTTGAAAATATAGTATGTTTGCAATATGAGTAATAGAGTGAAGTTTAGAAAATCCACTTACTTATAAATTTAAACTGTTTATTGGTGTAAAAATATGTGGACTTACTATACAATTTTTTTCACATATTTACTTTCATATAATATGTTGTAAGTAATTATATATTTATTCGTACTCTCTAAATATAATAAAATATTAACAAGTAACATTGTACCGTTCAGAGTATACATTTTAAAGAATCCTCTGGAGACAACTGTAATAATATAGCTACTACGATAAAAAAACGAACTTAACTTTGAAATCATAATATAGTAATAGAATGCCATTTTCTTTGTGATTGTACATAAATTCCCGGAAAAAATCTCAATTTGGGAATCTTCCCGGGAATATTCCCGAAAAATATATTCCCGGGAATTTACGCATCACTAATTGTAGACAGTATCTTCTGAACACTGGTGAATATGTCTACGTTTTACTTTCAAGGCCTCCTTTCCTTTTTCATTTGTTTCTGTTTACTTACCTGACAAGGGACGTATGCGAACCGTACAGCTAGATATTTATGAAAATTGGTACTCTGACTAACTGTGGATTGCTAATCATCGTGGTGATAGTCACACGGTGCGGAAATGCCTTGTTTACCCTTTACGTATAAAACAAATACGAAGTAGTCACCAGGTGAGGCTGTGCCGAGTTATACCCCAAAAACGCCAGAAAAGAGCAGAAAATGAAGAATGTATGCAGGTAAGCTGAGACCTACGAGGGCGAGACGCGTGACTAAGAACACGGCAGTAGTGTCACACAGTGTTGCCATCCCAATACAAATTTATAGTTTTCAGATAGAACGTATACCATTTAATGGGATTAAAGGAATTGGCATAAAACGTGAAAGAAGATAAGCAAAAGTTGGGTTATCATTGTTGCCAAATAAGGGAGATACGAGGCTGTAAAATTTAGAAATTATGTATGAAATTACGTATAACTCGACACAGCCTCTCGCGGTCACTGCTTGGTATATGCATTTTACGTAACGGGTAAACAAGGTATTTCCGCAACCGAGTGAATATCACACGATAATTAGTGATCCACGATTAGTCAGGGTTCCAATTTTCATAAATATCTAGCTGTCACGGTCATACATCCCTTGAGTATACCTAAGTGAAAAAATAACTTCATGCACTTTCGGATATTGATATTTGTAATTGTAATAATAGCAATAGGACTTTTACTACTACTTGGCTTTCGAGACACACAGCCTGTGAGTTTTTAGAGGAGCAAACTACTGGCAAAAATACATTTTTGAGTCACTGTAATACGTAAATTATTACATTAAAAAAATGAGTATAACTATGTGTGCCTGATCATCATGGCCAAATTACAAAGCCAAATGAAATGACTTTTGGTATATAGTTAGGCCTTAACAAAAACTGGGATGTTATAATATCGCTTTCATTATAATACATATCCTAAAGGGGTAGTGGGATCCGAATTTTTGCGAAAAAAAAATGGAGTTATCGCAAGCAGATAAACTTACTTAGCTGAAATTCAGTATATTAACTCTTATTAAAATACGATTAAACAGAACGCCCTAGCATTCTTTAAAGTTCTCCTTTATGGGGGAGACACTTTCTATATGTGGGAAAACGGTAGTATGTTGGTTTGTAAAAATAATCGAAAACGATCGATATTGGTTGAGAAACAATTATTAATTGAGAAGCATAAAATACAGTGCTTCGCTTCATATATCCGTTGCTTTCTACTATAGTATTGCTGAAGCTTCTGTTTATTATATGCAGCACTTAGAGCACAACCCATAAAGTTCTGAGAAAAACAGACATAAAATTTGTACTGTAAGTTTAATTACACGAAAATTTTAAATTTGGGCTATACGCATAATTATATGGGAAATTGTATTTTTTTTTTTTCCCTTTACGTTGCCCTACTCACCTTGATTTGGGACTTTCAAATGTAATTCTTTCTTCCACTGAAAAATATCAATAATTCAACAAAGAAATAATTATACAATGATAATTTAATTGAAATTCATCGTACTTTGGACCATGTCAAACACTTTACCATTTTATACCGTAAAGGTCAGATCCAACGTTATTGTAACAGAGCAGTAGAAATTCAGTAGTTGAATTTCTATTGATTGTAGAAATTCAAGCTCCGATTATTTAGAATTTCACAGCCTGGTTTTATTACTAGTGTAAACTCTTTAGTCTTTAGTCAGTAGCCGTGCATCATGTGTCAAAATTGATGACGATGGATTTTGGTGGGTGAGAGTGGTTCATGATGGGTGGTGGGTCAGAGTGAGTCATGGTGTGTGGTGGGTCAGTGGGTCGTGGGTCAAATTTTTATTGACCCACGCCAAAGGATTCTACATATTTGTATATATAATATACCGCTGTCCGAACAATGGATTTTTCTCAGTGTCACATGACAATGCGGTGCACCCTTGAAGACATGATAATGCCACCCAATCCATAAGCAACATGTGCAATTGACTTAATTTTGTTTGTTGATCCATTCCTCTTTCAAAGACATATTTGGCAATGATATGCTCTACGAGGTCGTGTAAGGTGTAGCTACGCAAAAATTCGACTTAATTGTCCTTTTGATGTATTTTATTTGTATCTCAGCGTGTACAGTATTTATTTGAAGGTATTTCGAAGTTTATTCATCATAACATTTTTTCTAATTCACATTTAAAACAAAATTAATTTTCCAGTTTGGCGCCCTCATTACCTGGTGCTTTCTGCGAACGTGCGCCGTCCTATTAATACCTTACTGGTAGCTAGACAATGAGACCAATAAAATTGAATTGGAATTGAAACCTCTGTCGAACTAGGAGGTTCATATGAGTACAGGGACGGAAATACGATTTAGAAAAAATAATAATAATAATAATAATAATAATAATAATAATAATAATAATAATAATAATAATAATAATAATAATAATAATAATTATTATTATTATTATTATTATTATTATTATTATTATTATTATTATTATTATTATTATTATTATTATTGTGTATTTTCTCCACTCTTCATCTGAGCGCGCGATATGGTCAGTCAAGTATATTACCTTTCCTCTGTATTCCCCTTTATTCTGGAGTTTGCAGGAACTTCCTTACAGTTCTGCATGTGTCTAAAATTATGCTCTTTTGTATTTTCTCTGATGTCCGCCTGCCATGATGATCTTCTTTATTGGTTAGTATTGTTCTGTCCCAGCCTGTAAAGTTTGTCTTCGTCTGTTTCTAGTATGGCTTGCGGTTGATATACGTAACACGGTATTTTTTGGAGGGGGGGTATCATTTTCTGTTTCATTGCTATTTCTTGATGTATGATATTAGCCACTTTGTCGTGTCTTTCCTTGTATTCAGTTTGTGTTATCATTTAGCATCCACTTCTGATACATTATACTGTCTCTTGATATATTTGACATAATGTGTATTTGTCATCTTGTATTGTGGTATTTTCCAGAACGTGTTCTTGTAATACCTTGTATTTATTACGTGGTCTTGTATTTCTTGTACAAAGTCTTCTGTTTCTAAATATAAATCTCCTACTTCCATCCACTATTTTTTTTTATGTCTATATGTTCCTAGTTGGCTTGTTCTGGGAATCGCTAAAGTTTTTTTTTTTTTTTTTTTTTAACATTGCTTCCTTGCGTCCTCTGTTATTACTTGTAATATTGGTATTACTTTCGATTCCTCCGTCTGGCTCCCAATGACCACCTTATTCGTGGTCCGATGCTACTATTGCTCTGTGTAGTTTTGAATTCTCTTGTTTTCCGTAGAAATATTGTAGATTTCGTCTGTATTGTAGATTTCGAATGTTGCTTTGTCCTCGTACTAGAGGTCTGCACGGGCTCGGGTTTACAAAGCATAGATCACTTCGGGTTCGGGCCCGGGCAGTAAGTTTTTAAATATAGAATAGGGTAGAGCGAAAAAAAAAAAATTCGAAATGCGAATTTGGATAGGAGCAAAAGTTGCATCATATCATAATACTTTACCATAGAAAATTTCAGCTCTCTGAAATAATTTTTAGCCGGGGCGCAAGGGGCCTTAAATTTGCGATTTTGTGAATCAATTTTCATTTACTATGTAACTATTTGGCAGATCTTCGCTGGAAGCAGACTGTAAGTTTTAGTGCAGATAGGGTGTAAAAGATGCATCCTGTATCAGTAGATAACAACAATAACTTTTAATTCACTAAAATTATTTTTAGCCGGGGTGCAATGGCCCTGAAATTTGGGAATAATTAGACGAAAAGTGATCAACTATAAGCAATTTGCTAGTTTGCCATAAAGAAGTTTTTTTTTTTTTTTTTTTTTTTTGCTATTTAGTAACAGTCTTTTTCTGGTATAATGAACTTGTTGGTAGTACTAAGTCATTAGTATAATAGTTTAGTGGGTGGAGATAAGAGGGTACAGAACGAAATCAGGGCGCGCGCTCGTGAAGGTACTAAAGTCTTGTGCAACTGTTTGGCAGCTTGACGATTGTTATTAATGTGTTGTACCTGTGCTCGGGGCACGTGTCTGGTTAGCGGCCGTGTTGCTACGTTAGTGATTTGATTAGTTTTGCGCTTTTGTAGTTACTGATGGCTTTATTATCTACCACTGTATTACAGCCTAACATCTGGTGTTTTTGTTTTGTGCTATAAAGAAGAAAGATGGCAAAATCAACCAGGTAGAATATGTCAAGAGCACAAGAGATGTTTCGTAGTGCCAAAGGTCGCGACTGGAGAACGCTTCCAACTTACGAAGACGTTATGGCATGTTATTTATTTACGCGTCGGCAGCTGAAGGGGGCGGAAGTAGAGAACCAGCAGAGAATTTGGTTTCCACGAAGGTAGCAAAAAAGGTGGAAGGCATTTGGTAACGTGTTTCAATTCCTGTTGTTTCGCTCGGCTGTGTATCAATAGTGATCAACAATTACCACAGGAAACTGAAAATATTTTTAAAATTGGCAGTAAGAGGGAGCATGAAAGAAGAAATAAATTACAAGACTTGAAGAAGCAGAGCAATAAACCATTTGATATAGCACTTGCAAGTGTTTAGATTTCACGGTGTTTCGTTGCACAGAACACTCAAAATGCCTGAATCGGAGAGAGTGTTTTATCAGACCAAAGGATAAGTAGAAAAATGGTAATTAGTGGTATTGATGTTACTTGGACAAAGAAAAGAGAAGAAAGGTAAGCCAAAAAGCAACTAGCGGTCAAACTTTCAACCAAAACAGTACCAGTTACATTATCGAATCTTTAGACTCCTCGTCATCTTTGGAAACAAAAAACGAAGGGAATAAAGAATACGCTAAAGCTGGAGGAGATCCTGATTTTAGTTGGAAGTATCCTTTAAAGACAAGAAAGCAATCACAGATTAGATGCATAGAAATGAGAAAATTCCTCCCAACATTAGTGAAAGTGAAGGAGAAAACCGGCGTGACTGGAAGAAAAATTGCAGCTATTGCTACTGAAGTTTTGGAAGATTTTAATATTGTAAGTCCAGGGCAGCTGCAAAACATAATTGATAGAAGTAAAATACAAAGGGAGGTAGCGAAAAATCGTAAAAGTGTTAGAACTGAAGTGACTGTTAATAAAGAGAAACCTTGTACCATCTATTTTGATGGGAAGAAGGACCAGACACTCGCAATGTCCGGCTCCGGAAGTCATAGAGATATGAAGAGGAAAGATCATTATTGTGTCCTTGAAGAACCGGGTAATAAATTTCTCAGCCATGCTTCTTTGACCGTTTCAGCATTAGCAAAGAATACTGCTAGTTCCATCTGCCGGGGATTACAAGAAAATAATGTGGACCTATGAAATATGGTAGCTATCGGCTGCGATGGTACTAATACTAATCTTGGGTCAAAAGGATGATGATTAGAGTGCTCGAAAACCATTTAGAGAGACCCTTGCAGTGATGCATACGTTTATTGCACATCATTGAACTACTACTTCATCATTTACTGAAAGAAATCGAACTACTACTTCATCATTTACTTTGTCTGGTCCTATTGGTAGATCATTAGTGAATTGTGAGACGAATCCAGTGTGCAGCTTCGGAAAGATTTCTTCAGAACTCCCTACATACCTAAACGTGCGTCATCTCAGTTATGATCAAAGATTTGTATGAAATATGTCAATCTGTCGTAAGAGGAGGCTGTGATAAAAACCTAGCAGATAAGAAACCTAGGAAACTTGCGCATACTCGCTGGTTAACAATGGCTCGTAGATTTTCGCGTCTATACATATCAATGCCAAATTCTTCAGAGAAGCTCTAAACTCTCGTTAAATTCGTAGTAAAAGTATATGCACCAGTGTGGTTCAGCATAAAACTGAAACCTCTTGCCAAATACGGAGCTAAACATTTGTTCTTGACCATAAGACTTTCGAGATATGTGCAAGAACTATACAAGACTTTTGTCAATAAAGTAATTTCTAGAAATGCATTCTATGCGAATTCTGAAAATATTCTTATTGCCATGATTGGTGACTAGCCTCAGATCAGCTACGCGAATCCTTGCTACCGATAAAATTCTCCAATCCAGAAAACAATGTAAACGTGAAGCTCGTTCCTTCCAAGTGCCAGTGTTAAACTTCGAGGCTAGTAGTTACACAGAAATGATAAACTAAAATGGGTGTAACAACAGAACCGCCAATACTGACTCATATCAGAGATGACAAATTGCGAGAATTTGTTCTTGAGAAAGTACAAATAATGGTATCCCTGAGTTTCCATGTTATACGCAAGCAGGGGAGAGATTATTGAAAATAGTTAGTGAAGGTTTTTCGTCAGTATGTGAGCCAGGAGAGATTTCTTTATTCGTTCCAAATGTGACTTAAGAAAATACATGACTACTTTTCAGATAAAGTCGCAGTATTTTGCTTGAAGACGTGAATGAAATTTATGAAACATTCAATCTAATACAGGTGGGTAAGTGGGATGGAACTCGACGGTAGCCACCTCCATGTGGTGAGTTCTGGGTTGATGTAGCCTGTAACATAGAATATGAACTTCGATAGCTATAGAAATATACCTGGACACGACAACAAATCATAATACCTTCAAATTACAGTCTCCTTCAAGCGAAGAGCTGCCTAATAATTATACAAATGAACAATAAACGTGTATTTATTTACATAACCTATCAAACTTAAGGCCCATTGCGCCCCGGCTAAAGATTATTTTAGAGAATTGAAATTTTGCATGGTAAAGTACTACGATATGATGCAACTTTTGTCCCCTATCCAAAACGAATTTTGAAAATCCTCTTTTCACTCCACCCTAATATACTACCATATTTCTCGGGCCTTCTCGGACCTTCTCGGACCTAACTTTGTAAATATACTTGTCAACGACATTTATCGGACCGTTTTTTCTGGAGAATTTTTAAACCGCATCTAAATTTGTAACTTCAGACGCCTACACAAAAATTCTGATTATCATTATATAATTGAAAGTAAAGCTAACTGTGTAGTGGAAAGAAATACTAAAAGTAAAAGAAATAAGCATGCTTAGCTTATCTGTGAGTGAAAGTACTGTTTCTTACACCGAATTAAAGGATCAAAGGCATTAAGAGCAAGTTGTCTTAGTTTTTAATTCTTCAAGACAATGTTAGTTTAAATTTTAGTTTTTTATTATTCTTTCTTTCTTTTGCTGATATGGGAAGCGTTTCTTTCCCAAATTCTCCACAAAAAAATATAGCATTCCCATCTTTCCGATTTTATTTGTAAAAAGAGAAATTAAATGTTCCCGAAACTGAATCGCAACACAATGGATGTCGAAAATATTAAAAAAAAATTAGAAAACGGAGAATATGTATTAGTGGTAAATAAGCACTGCAAAAGTAAACTGAAAAATTAAACCTCTATTTGTTGTAAATTAAAGTACAATTTTGTGTTAATTATTAACCCATTAAGGCCCAAATTTTGTTTTTAAATAAAACTCATCTGGTAGACGTGTTTCAGTGTTTTTAGTGAGAAAAAAAAGGAATAAGATTTTTCAAACCTTTTTATTGATTAAAACTACCAATTTATGTACGATCCCCAAATGGGGATCATGGGACATGCTGTGAATATATTTTGTTAGCATAGATATTTTTGTTGAAAACAATACACATACATTTTTCTCAGTTAGCTATGCAATTGTAAACACACCTGTATGTAAAAATACATTTATGTAAACGTACCTAAACAATAAAACATGCAGCTACCGGAAAAATACAAGATAGGTAAAATGATGACAGTTTTAATTGAATGTCTTTACCTTTCTTGGATTTCAAATTGCAGATGGATTTACTGTACTTTGTGATACGCATCAAAACACTCCATGTGCAAACCAACATTGCACTTGCAGCATTGTTTCCTCATTGATTTTACACACCGCACACTTTCGTTTCTTGCCTGCGTTTGTCCTTTCCAAAGAATGCCCAAATGGATCTCTCTTCATTGCATGCGCTATATCTCTACCAAATTTTGTCTTTCTTGCAGTTGGCCGTCCTAGGTTTCTAGGGTCTGAACACGATTTCAGAGATAAATATCTTACAGCTATCTCCCTATGAAACTCAAGAAGAGAATTCTTCTTATTTGATATGCAGTAAATTTCATGAGCGTTCACAATAGCGACGTCAATAGCACTTGTGAAAAGAGGAAAGTACCATTTTTCCCTCTGATTCTAATTCTATATTTCTGTACCTCCCAGCCCAGTTTGTCAACTCCCCTTATGTACTTAGTGTAATTATGAATCATCAAGGGTTGGGCTACAGCAACGTCTTCGGAACGAGAATATCTTTGTACGTTGACTGTCGGAAGCACAGTTTCTTTCGTGGTTACTTAGCACTCTCACGCACTGATTATCATTCCAAACAACAGCGAGAACTCCATTGTCCTCATCAAATCTGTAATCATAGGATCCTCTCCTTTCTTTGGAAAACAATTTATCTTGTTTGATCGCACAGTTCCTGTTGCGCGTACTCCACAATCTTTGAGCTGTTTCAAGAGCTTATGGCTATTAAAAAATTTGTCAAAATACAGGAGATGAGCCATAGGATCTTCTATTACCGATAGCATCTGATGAACAACTGTTTCTCCAAGTCCCATGTTTTGAGAGTAATCTACGCCTTTGCCTTCATAAACACTCATCTGGAAACAATATCCGGTCTCGGAAAACGAAAGAACCCACTGCTTGAAACCGTACCTAACCGGCTTACCTCTGATAAATTGTTTTAGAAAGTGATGGCCATAATACCGAACCATCTGTTCATCAATGCTTAACTTCTCAGAGAAAATACCAAATTTCATAAAAGCCTTGTTTAACATATCAATAAGTGGTAGAATCTTGAAACGTTTCTCCCTCTCACTAGGTGGAAGAGCAGCGAGACCTTCGTTGTCGTTAAAATGAATGTACTTTTTAATATCCATAAACCGGTTCCTGCTCATGCACTTTCTAACAATACCTACATTCATATCATCTTCGCACCAATATAACCGTTGTTGGGGAGGAACGTGATATCCACTAAAAATAAGAATACCAAAAAATTTACGAACACAGTCAGATGACAAAGAAAAATCGTGGTCATTATTCTGAAATGCGTACTTTACACTTTCTTGAACAATATACTCCAAGACTTCATCGCTAAAAAATAGTTCAAACACTTCCACGGAAGTTTTGCCTTGTACACAAGATATGAGCTTCTCACGATTAGTATTCCAAGTATTGGTCTGTTTAGGCAAAGAAGAATATTCACCATCCTTCTTCAACCAGCGATTTTTATACGAACTTGTTTTTTGCTTCTTGCGAGGAAATTCTGGACCGTTTGAAACACTTTCAGTTTCGTCATTACTAAACTGAGTGCAGCTCGAGGTATGAATCTCAACAAAACCAGGTACATCACGCGCACCTGTATCAACTAATTCTTCATCCTCACCCTCCTATATATCAGAAAGTGAGTCTACATTATCAGGAGGTAATTCGCAAAGATCAATTGGAGAATCGTCCTCTAAATCTTCATTTTCGAAGGAACCAGGATCAAGAAGCAAGTCTTCTACTTCTTTGAGTGTCAAATACTATCGACTCATTTTCTAAAAATGTTCACAAGGAAATTGATCAAAACTAAAACCCAATAGTCTATTCTGATAACTGATTTGGCGTACATTAGACGAAAACATAAACAAAAGCACGAAAATAACGCCCACACTTCAAACATTAGCTTACAATCACTGTCTATCCCTCCAAATGAAACAAATCTGGGAAGTGCTGCCACCTACAACACAACTTATTATCTGCTGCTGCCGTCTGTGATGCAATTGTCTCAAAAGAGTGGTGGAAACTCAGTAAAATTCAAGGAAATACTACTCTTTCCTAGGATAAAAAACAACACGCTATGGCTTATGATCCCCAAATGGGGATTAATGTAATTGCATATATATTTCAGATAGTAAGTATTGTCGAGCAATTATATTCAGTTTAGTGCAATGTAGGAGCATTGTATGTACCGTGGTGTGAAACTAAAACCCAAATCTACATTCATTGTAAACTTATTGATAAAATAAATTTATTGTGTATTTTGAAAAACGAAAATTTGAACTTTTTTAATTTATTAGAACGTAAGTTATTATCTTGTGTATAATAATGCCAAATATTGGTTGCATACGTTAACTGTAATATTTAACTACAGACCGGAACAAACAAAACACGATATAAAGTTAAGAGGATTACAGAAAAAATATTTAGATAAAGTTTCTGTAAATCAAACTTATTTCGGGCTCATTTGATTATTACACAGGCTCGGGTCTAAAGACTAAAACATATTTTGGACTCGGGCCGGGCTTCATACGACATTCACGGACCGGGCCGGGCCCAGGCTAAAATTTCCGGCCCGTACACACCTTTACCTCGTACTCTTTCGTTTCTTGCTAGTGACACACTTTCTTTAGCAATTTGTGCGTGCAGTATTCTGTTCTCTCTCAGTATTGTTCTGGTTTTCCTGTCGAGGTCCGCAAATTCGCTTTCTACCCATTTTATTATTCTAAATGAGTATGTTAGAACCGGTACTGCAAATATATTAAATACCTTTATTTACTTCTTACTGTTGAGATTTGCTTTGCATTTGTCCTTCAATCTATGTTGGTAGTTTTATGTTATTTCTCCATTTATCTTTATCTGTTCTATTCTGACAGTGGATTGAATTCTAAACAAAATAGCAATGGACCGATTTCCTTGGAAAATTCCTCTCCTAATATATACATATATATATATATTCTATTTCTAGTTCACTCTGGTTGTCTTCCAGATATGGTGATGTATTCAATTTGCTCATGTTATTTTGTACAAAGTGTATCAATTTCTCGTTTATTATATAAATTTTCAAATAGTTCAAGATCCAAGAGTACAGTATTGAGCCCTATGCTTTCTGATAACCTATGTATGCTGTGTATATATTTCTGTTTTTATAATAAGCCTGATCACCGCATCTGTTATTGATTCTTCTTTATTTGCTTCTGAATATTATCTGCAACCTTTCTGCTGTTCTGCTATTCTATTGTTCTCTTCAGAGTATTTTCTTATTTTCTTCTCAATACATGCTTCATTATTTGTAGACTGACTATAAAATCCGTGTTAAGTGCCGAAATGAAAATGTTGAGCAAAAAGCTCTGATTTTACTTCACAACTGATGGCACATAGGCCCACGCGCATTCCTCTGACGATTATTTGAACTACTTCCACAGTGAATACTACAGGTAGATAGCCCAATTTTAACTGAACAGTGTTGGTCACATAGCCCACATCAAGCCCGCAAACAGTCTGAGATTTGGGGGGCCATGAATGTGTAAGGGG
The DNA here is from genome assembly GCF_964235325.1 of Thermobia domestica. NCBI lineage: Eukaryota > Metazoa > Arthropoda > Insecta > Zygentoma > Lepismatidae > Thermobia > Thermobia domestica. Next base: position 89,429,988 of record NC_137465.1, read on the forward strand.
GTCAAGTCATTAAAAATTATCCTACAAATTGTTTTTTGTCTTAATAATAGAATTTTGAACTGAGGTCCGGTGGGGTCACGAAAAGTTTAGGGGGCCAGGCCCCCCCCTCTGGTTGCGGGCCTGGCCATATTTTGACATTAAACCGAACGTTTCCATTTTTGGCACTTAGAACGGATTTCATTTTCAGTCTACATTTTATGTACCTAGGTAAGATGTTGTTGGGCCGCTTGTTTCCTGTTTCTTGTGGATTAGGTATATATTTCGTGAAACATTTCCACACTTCTGCAGGTTTTCTATGAACTGTTTATAGGAGGCACACATATAGCTGTTTTATTTAAAAATTTTATGTTAATTTCACCCGAAATTTTTGAGTAATATTAGATTAATTTATATATCTATATATTAATTAAAAATATATGTTAGTTTAGGATAGGAGTATTTTCTTTTCACTTATTCCTAGAATTATGCATAGGATTAGTTTGATAACGTGAGGGATGACTGCATATATATCTACAGGTCTCTGGTATCAAACTCTTATCACCTACCAATGCGGAACTTTTAGGAGCTGCCATCTCTACCGAATCAAGGAGAAAAATTTTATTGGACAAGATATCAAAATTAGAATTCTTCTTTTCTCGATTATCAAAGCTTTCTGCACACTCCGCTTATTATTTACTACGAGCTTCACTCTCACTTCCAAGATTACTGTATTTCCTTCGTTGCTCTCCTTCTTGGCAGGATGATAAATTGCTTGACAAATTCGACCACATTCTTAGAACAGGACTGGAATCCATTCTACACTGTTCTTTAAAAGACAGTTAATGGTTACAAGCTTCCTTACCAATGGAGAATGGAGACCTTGGGGTTCGTCGAGCCATGGATATCGCCATACCTTCTTTCCTCGCATCATTCTATGGCTCACGAGAACTAATTGGATCTCTTCTTCAACAGGAGGTTGACTTAGACTCGATTCGAGATGTACAAGAATGCATCGATAAATGGACTAGTCTGGTTGGAATGGATCCCCCACCTAACGATAAAAGACATGTTCAGTCTGTTTGGGATGAACCTATAGTCAAGCTTCGTTTATCTTCACTCCTATCATCAACCCAGATGGCAAAGCCAGGCTGTTAGCTGTCTCCTCCTCCAAAAGCGGAGATGGCTTCAAGCCCTACCTTCTCACACACTCGGCCTACACCTTTCTAATGAGAGCTTTCGTATTGCTACAGCTCTGCGCTTAGGTGCTAATATTTGTGAGCCTCACTTTTGTCCTGCTTGCAACGCGTATGTTGATAATAAAGGATTACATGGTCTTTCATGTAAAAAAAGTGCGGGAAGACAATCTCGACATCATATTGTAAACGACATTATTTGTAGAGCCCTCGTTTCAGCGGGAGTTTCTTCAATGAAAGAACCAAATGGTTGTTGCCGCTCTGATGGTAAAAGGCCTGATGGCATGACCTTGGTACCGTGGAAAAATGGAAAAGCACTAGTCTGGGATTTCACATGTTCCGATACGTTTGCTCCTTCCAACTTACCCCATTCTTCAATTCAGGCAGGTCTCGTCGCCGCTCACAGAGAATCAGACAAAAGACTAAAATACTCAAACCTATTGGACAAATATTGGTTTGTAACAGTAGCAATAGAAACCAGTGGGTCTTGAGGTTCGAAGGATCTAATTTCATTAATGAAGTTGGTCATCGAATAGCAATCAAAACTGGTGACCCCCGAGCTACTGCATTCCTTTTCCAGCGTATCAGCATCGCCATCCAGCGCGGGAATGTGTCATCGATCTTAGGCACATTACCTCCTGGTAAAGAACTGGACGAGATTTTTCTTCTATAACACACAATAAGACGGAAGTAGAGACATCTTAGGAGGCTGACAACCACTTTGACTATGTTCATGAAGAATGTTTTGAATCCAGTTTGGATAAATATAAATTCTTGGAAGTTATGGCTAACACCGGTAAATTTGGGAGTTGTAGCAACATTATCTACATATTTTACTTTGTTGCTCAAAATCGTTAAAGACCCGAAAGATATTGTTGTAAAGCTGTCCGATGTTTATTTTGGAACAAATATGCTTTAACTATAACATTTTAAAACATTTTTCTGACCAGAACAAAATGAATTATTTAATAACTATACGACTTTTGTTACAGTTTCAAAGACCTAACGTCCTCTTCATCAGACATTGAGAAAAGACAGATGACAGCAAATCTTATATCTTCCTCAGCCGTTCGTTATCATTTTCATTCCGCAGCAGTTGAGAGCTATGTACGTGCACATAGGATTGCTATCTACAGCTAAGAAGAATTGTGGTATCAGAGAAATGTTTATCTAGATCATATATTTAAATCATACTTCGAACATAGTTAGGTAGAAGTGAACAGAGTTGCTAGCGTTGCTGCAGATTGAGCTCTGGCTAGTGATGGGTAAATTCCCGGGAAGATATTTTTTGGGAATATTCCCGGGAACATTCAGGAAAATGGGAATTTTCCGGGAATTTATGTACAATCATAAAGAAAATTGCATTCTATTACTGTATTATGTACGGAAGAAAACTGAACTTGGAGAAGCACCACTGAGTATTTTTTTTTTAATGTTCTGCAGCAGTTGAGAGCTATGTACGTGCACACAGGATTGCTATCTACAGCTAAGAAGAATTGTGGTATCAGAGAAATGTGTATCTAGATCATATATTTAAATCATACTTCGAACATAGTTAGGTAGAAGTGAGCAGAGTTGCTAGCGTTGCTGCAGATTGAGCTCTGGCTAGTGATGGGTAAATTCCCGGGAAGATATTTTTTGGGAATATTCCCGGGAACATTCAGGAAAATGGGAATTTTCTGGGAATTTATGTACAATCATAAAGAAAATTGCATTCTATTACTATATTATGATTTCAAAGTTAAATTCGTTACACTAATTTATGCTAACGAACGGCTGAGGAAGATATAAGATTTGCTGTCATCTGTCTTTTCTCAATATCTGATGAAGGGGACGTTAGGTCCTTGAAACTGTAACAAAAGTCGTATAGTTATTAAATAATTCATTTTGTTCTGGTCAGAAAAATGTTTTAAAATGTTATTGTGATTATCCAGAACTATGGAGTATATTTATTATGCTTTAACTAATGTTGAAAAATGTACTTATCATTAGTTTGAGTAATAAATCAAATTATTATTTAAAAAAGGTAAAAAATATGTTGAATATATATATATATATATATTTATATATATATATGTATATAATATCTTAGGTTAATTAGCATATAAGATAGGTGAATTAAACGTTTTCATTTGGAATATAAGAATCTATATGTACGGAAGAAAACTGAACTTGCAAAAGCACCACTGAGTATTTTTTTAAATGTTCCGCAGCAGTTGAGAGCTATGTACGTGCACATAGGATTGCTATCTACAGCTAAGAAGAATTGTGGTATCAGAGAAATGTTTATCTAGATCATATATTTAAATCATACTTCGAACATAGTTAGGTAGAAGTGAGCAGAGTTGCTAGCGTCCCTGTAGATTGAGCTCTGCATAGTGATGGGTAAATTCCCGGGAAGATATTTTTTGGGAATATTCCCGGGAACATTCAGGAAAATGGGAATTTTCCGGGAATTTATGTACAATCATAAAGAAAATTGCATTCTATTACTATATTATGATTTCAAAGTTAAATTAGTTTTTATATCGCAGTACAGTATTACTGTTGTCCCCAGGGGAGTCTATAGAATGTATATTCTGAACGATGTTATGTTATTTTATTAATATTTTTTTATATTTAGAGAGTACGCAAAATGGATATTTATTTACAATACGTTCTATGAAAGTAAATATGTTTCAAAAATCGTAAGTCCATGTACTTTTAAACTGCTAAACAATTTAAATTTACATGTTAGTGGATTTTCTAAACTTCTACTACTGATATGATAAACATATTAAATTTTTAACTGTTATATTTAAAAAAAATTAGGTTGGGTAACTGCCAGAGCGAGTGTTAGCGAGTGAAGGCGGGTTAGAGTCCCGCAGGGCACGTTGTTTTCGATCTTCAATAATTCACTAACAATTCACTTTCTTTTCTCACATAAATCACTTCCACTTAGCTTTACGGTTTCTAGAAATCCCCTACTGCCCTAAAGAAATGTGTTCCATACTCTCTTGACTACTTGAACACTACTATCAACTCATTTCTTCCGTAAATCATTCTACTTTTTCTAGTTTTGGCCTCCGAATACTAAAAAATTACTCTAATTTTTAGTGCAAATGGAAATGAAACTTAAAAAATCATATTATTCGTTGCATAAAATACTGTCAAAAAATTTAAAATTTTTTAACCTCCAAATTTTTTAAAATCTAGAAGTCATAATATATTAAAATAAAGTAATTAGTCATATAGTTCTTATAATTTGGAAGATAAAGTAAAGAAAAGGAAATAATTTTTCCCGGGAATTTATATGCCAGGGAAAAGACTCGGGAATATTCCCATTTTTTAAATTCCTCCCCACCGGGAATATTCCCACTGCCCATCACTAGCTCTGGAAACACATACCCTATTCCTAAACCTTTGTGTATTTCTCCTCAGATATTTTAGCAAGTGGGTTAGAATGGTTGGGAACAATAAGGTGCTAGATTTTCTTCAAGTGACCAGTTTTCACGCCTGAAACTCCGATAGCTTGGGTTTGATCCCGCCAGCAAATCCAATCTATATTTTTCCTCTTCAAAGCGCGGTTTCGACAGTGAAGAACTTCTGCTCTTCCTGGGAGTGGGTTACCCCCCGCATTGAAAATAATGAATGCAGTCATATCCTAGCGTTATTACATATTTAGAATTGTAGAAATGTAATGTAAGATGTAATTTTGTTCAGAGAAGAAGTTTCCGTTGTTATCTTAAATTTAAAACAAAAGCTTATTACTTTACTGTGCTTGTTTTGGACATTGGTGTAATTGAGACAACAGCGAGTCACAATACCGTGAATTTCATAGCAGTCGACATGCGTATATTTACTGATTATTAATTCTCAATTGAATGTAACTGCTGGAATCAGATGTAAATATAATCAGAGGAATATTTAATATAATGTAATATAGAATATAATGTTGATTCATAATAATTATTGTGAAAAAAAGGGAAAATCAAACGCAAGCGCGTGTGCGGAGGTTGCGAGAAATCACCACTAGAGTAGTCTGGCGAGGTAAACAAAACAATGGTTGATACATCAGAGGATTTTTTGAAAATTTTAACAGATCTTAAATATGAAATTCAAGCTGTAACACCAATTGGTGAAACTCATTTAATTGTTCAATATAAAGACTGTGAGAGTGAAAATATCCCATTAGCATTTTCAAATGTTGTGCTTGCGGCGTTTATAACATCATGTGGCAACGAATTTAACAAGTGTTGGAGAACAGAATGTAATCTATTGCGATACAGACAGTATCATGTTTATACAAAGTAAAGATGAGCAACTCCCATTAAAATTAAGTTTGTATTTGAGTGGGTTAACAAATGAAGTTCCCGAAGGTTGGGAAATACGTAAAATAATAGCATTAGGTGCAAAGAATTACGCCTACGCTTTACGCAATGCTAGTGGGGAAATGAAATATGTCTATAAAATTCGTGGAATAACATTAAATCACAGAACAAGTGATAAAATTAATTTTGATAGTTTTTATGATTTAGTGACGGGAAATCGGGAGGCAACTGTAATCGAAATGCCATCCAAAATTGTTCGGAAACCAGATTTGCGCATCTTTTCTCGAAGAGAACTAAAGACACATCGAATGGTGACCAGTAAACGCAGACTAATAGACGCTGACATTGTGACTGACGTACCAAAAAGTGTTACTGTTCCGTATGGCTATAGATCTCATAAATGATTGACCAGAGACTCGTTTTTTTGGGAATAAAAAGCAGACTTTCTATCACATTGTGTCATTTGCAACCAAAATGTTACATTTTAAACATCCGTGCACTATTCTCATAGCTGGTCCTTCCCGTGCTGGTAAAACTCACGTTGTTAATCGATTAATCAAAGAAAGAAATGATATGTTTAATGTTTCCTTTAAAGAAATTGTATGGTGTTATGGCGCAGTTATACCAAACTTGGACGTTGATGCAAAAATACGTTTTCTGGAAGGAATCCCCGATATAAATACTTTCGATATAAGTGAAAATTCATTACTCATATTAGATGATTTAATGTCAGAAACAAATGACGATGTGGCCAAATTATTTACCAAGTACGCTCACCACAAGAAATTAACCGTAATATTTATTGTTCAAAATTTATTTCCAAAATACCGGCATGCTCGAGATATTAGTTTAAATGCACATTATATAGTGGCATTTAAGAATCCACGTGATAAGTTACAAATTGAATATTTAGCAAGAGAAATTATGCCTCGTGAAAGCAAACAACTCGTGAATGTCTTTGAGGAAATTACACAAAAACCACACACGTATTTATTGTTTGATCTTACACAACAAACACATGATGCCCTACGACTGAGAACAAATATATTTCCCAGAGAAATAATGCATGTGTACAGTAGTGTTAAAAATGCGGCCACACCGTTTTATGTTTAGTTAGCATCAAGATGTTGAAGGTAAAACATCATTATAATACGCTCTGCACGCTTGCGAAATGCAAGCCATCCGATCGGAAAATTATTCTTCAAAACGCACCGGGTGACTTGATTCGTACCATATCACAAGTACCAAAAAATACTATAAAAGGAAATATCCCCATATCATTAATTCAGAAGCAAAGGCTCCGTAGACATAAGAAGATCTTACGTGCTCTCTCCTCAAAACTTTCTCTTTAAAAGAAAAAGAAATTATTACTACAAAAAGTGGTGCATTACTTCCATTAATTCTCGGACCACTCATTGGTGCCTTAGCCTCAACAATTTTTGGAAGATAACATGTCGGAATTACGTAAAATGCTATTAGTTCCAGAAAATGCACTTCATAGAATACAATTTAATTTAAAGACGCATGAAGCACATCAATCAAGACTAGATAAAGATATGAGCGAAATCTTACATCGTACAGATTTGAGTAGAGAACAAAAATGGAAATTGTATCAGCAAGTATTACATCAATATTTACATTATAAATCGGGTCCCACACCGGAAAATCCTATTGCCTTACCCATTGTTAACTCAGAAAATGCGAGTAGTCGTACAGATAGTGGTATTTTAACTCTTGTACCCGATATAGTACAATCAGTACCAAAAACACTTCGAAGGAAAACGGATTTATTACTTAAACAACTCATTAATTCACAGAAAATCTCGTGAGACCAAACAGGTACAGTGGCTATCGATGGAAATATCATTCCCGGTTCCAATATTATCGATTTAGTAAATGATGTCGTTCGTACACGGAAATATTCAACTCAACCAGTAGGATTACAGTCGTTTAAAACGTTATTGGATGATATTATTGTTCCTCGGGAATTTATTAGTTCACGTACACCAGGACCTGCTTTTACAACCCCGAAAGTGACTGGCAGTAAAATTTGAAAACGGCATTCTTCTTCGACTGCAGTATCTCCCGCAATTGCAGCTAACGTATTTCGGTATTGGAAAGAATATAAAATGTAAATAAGAAATGACAAAATTATCAAAAATCTATTACAAGTATTCAGATCCTGCATGTTTATCCAGTGTTAGTACATTAGAACGTAAAACAAAATTATCCCGAGAGAAAATTAAAAAATGGTTAGCATCACAAGATACATATACAATGCATGCTCCAATACGAAAAACATTTCCACGGAAACAATATTATGTTAGTGGCCCTAATGAAACATTACAATGCGATTTGGCGGACATGCAAAATATTGCAAAGTATAATGACGGATATCGCTATATTTTATGTGCAATTGACATTTTTTCGCGGTACTTGTATTGCATTCCTGTGAAAACAAAGAAAGGGCCTGAAATGGCTAATGCAATAACTTCAATTTTAAACCAAGTGCCATTATTGGTTCACGTTCAAACTGATTTAGGGTCAGAATTTTATAATCGCCATGTAAAGAAAGTGTTTAAAGATTTTGGAATTAATCATTATAGTGTACATTCGGAAATGAAATGTGCGTTAGTAGAAAGAGTAATTCGTACCATTAAAAGTAAAAAATATCGTTATTTTACTGCAGAAAATAAGTATGGGTACATTGATGTGTTGGATCAAATTGTACACAATTATAATCATAGTTATCATTCAACTATTAAAATGGCACCCGCAGAAGTAAATGATTCAAATATCAATCAAGTGTGGAATACGCTGTACGGAAAGACTGTACATAAAAAGAAATTAACTTGTAAATTTCAAGCAGGAGACTATGTTCGCATTACTAAATATAAACATAAACTTGAAAAAGGATATTTGCCAAATTGGTCTCGAGAAATATTTCTCGTTGATAAGTGTATAAAATCAAATCCTGTAATTTATAAATTAAAAGACTGGAATGGTGATGAAATTAAAGGAATATTTTATGCTGAAGAATTACAAAAAATATTTCTAAGCTCAAACAAAACCTATTTAATTGAAAAAGTTCTTCAACGTAAGAAGGGGTGGGTTTTCGTAAAATGGTTAGGATACCCAGAAAGTATGGATTCGTGGATTCGAGTATCTAGTATTCAGTCTGCATAATGAATTCGTCATTGAAACACGGTTTTTACGTGACGTTACCTTCCAACGCAAGTAATACACTTTTCGATAATACAACATCCTCATTTCGAGTAAAACTTGCAAGGGCCATAGATTTAACGGACGGAGAGTGGGTTGTGGGCTTAACACAAATTAATATACCGTGGAGTTTTTATAATGTTGGTCCGGGTGAACAAATTACAATCGATACATTTATTGATGGTGAATATATTTGATATCCTGTTAAAGTAACGGAGGGATATTATGCATCCATTAAAGCCATCTTAAATCTAATTCCCGAGAAAGTACGTATAATAAAATATAATTATTTTAAGAATCAAGTGTATATTCAACATTCCTTCCGGTCACGTGATCGGTGTATTTTAGACATAACAAAAGGTTTACAACATATACTCGGTTTTATGAATGAAAATTCAAATTTTTATAATTCAGTGTGTATATAAAAGATCAACATAGGGAACAATTTCTGGCTCCTCAGGGAAAATATCCCTGTAACCTTGATTATAATATTCCAACAGAAGTTAACGTATGTGTGGATATTGTAAAACAACAAGAAGAAATTGGACCTTTACTTCGTAAAATTAGTATATTTTACGAGCGGTATGGAAGAATCAAAAATATTTTATTCTGATTACGTGAAAGTTGATAAGAAATATTTTGATACGATAGAAGTAAACTTAAAAGATGAACTCGGTATAAACTTACCATTTCGTTTCGGAACTTCGAACTTGACACTTCACTTTAAACGAAAATGATTTTTGAAAGCATAGAAGACAGCTTCTACATTACACTGGTTTCAAATGCAAGTACAGACGTTTATCTTAAAAATAGTCCAAACCATTTCATTAATAATTTGAAAAATACTATACGTTTAACAGATACGGATTGGTGTGTCGGATTAAATGAAATACATATTCCTTTAACGTGTCATAATGTCACCGAAGATGAAAATATCGTTTGGTACAAATTAGAAGGTCATGAAATTATGAAAAGTAAAATTACTCCTGGATATTATGCAAACATTGAACACATACTGGAAGAATTAAATAAAGTTTCAGAATTTATACGATTTAACGCTTCCAATATTATTCATGTTACTTCTGAACCAAACGTTGAATTTATAACACTTTCATCTACTTTGGCTATACAACTAGGTTTTCATGAAAAAAAATGACCTCATTATTCAAAAACAGGGATTTAAACAACCATACTTAGATATTGGATATCCTTTTCAATTTTTTGTGTATACTGATCTTATTGAATATCAATTGGTGGGAGATACGCAAGCTCCCTTACTACGTATTGGAACTGTTGGCAATATGACTTATGGAAAAGTTCAAACGTTACGATATCAAGATATTCACTATATACCACTCTCTAAATTTTGCTTTAACAGTGTTGAAATACTACTAAAGGACTACGCAGGACGAAATTTACCATTTCGTTCCGGGACATTGACAGTGACACTTCATTTTAAACGTTCTCCTGGAAAATGAAAAAGCAACATACGTATTATCAGCGGGGACGTGGCCTTCCCTTCTTTTCAGGTCCAGTTTATCAACGGGGTCATGGGGTTGGTAGTTTCTTTAAAGATTTATTTCGTTTTGCATTGCCTTTATTAAAGCAAGGTGCCAAAGCTGTAGGCCGGCAAGGGTTACAAACAAGAATACGAGTTGCAGGTGATGTACTAGAAGACCGTCCATTTAAAGAATCCGTTCGTGCTCGCGTAGAAGAAGCTGGAGAAACATTAAAAACTAAAGCTGCAAATAATCTTAGTCAGTTGTTAACCGGTAGTGGTAAGATACGTCCACGAAAACGTAAGGCTCCTGCTATTGTACAATTCGGTCCTCCGGTCAAACGCAATCGAAAATATTCCGGTGATATATTTAGTTAATCATGGCTTTACTCAGTGGAAGTAGTCCTGAATGTTGTACAAGTGAACTTGATTTGTTTACTATTCCAATGACTCAAACTGCTATTGAGTCATCTTCCACTGTTGAACATCGTCCGGTTTCTACTTTATCGTCAGAAGGACCAATTGAATTTGTTGTACCTGGTGAAACTGGTGATTTTATTCACACTGCATACTTGTATCTCTATGTAAAATGTAAAATTACAAAAAACGATAATACAAATTTAGTTGGGGCGGATATTGTTGCACCTGTAAATAATTTTCTTCATTCGTTATTTAGTCAAGTTGATGTTTTATTAAACGATAAATTAATTAGTTCATCTGGTTCATATCCGTGCCGTGCTTATATCGAAACATTATTAAATTATGGTAGTGATGCCGCTCGAACCCATTTAACTGGGGGATTATGGTATAAAGATACTGCAAACCAATTTAATGTATTGGGTAATGCAAATACTGGATTTACAAATCATGCCCAGTATGTTAGAAATAGTGCATCATTCGATATGTATGGCCGTATCCATGCTGATATTGCCGGTGTGGGATGTATGTTTCCTAATAAAGTAAGCTTACGTGTAAAATTACATCGTACAAAAGATAGGTTTTGTTTAATGTCTGCTGAAAATACAGCGTATAAAGTCAAACTTGAAGACGTAACACTTCACGTGCGGCGTCTAGATATTGCTGCCGACTTAGCTATGCAAATCAATGCTGGCATGGAACACATTCCGGCCAGCATACCTCTTACTCGTGTTGAAACTCGTACCTATACCATTCCCGCAGAAGTAAGTTCATATAATCTCGATAATTTATTTTTGGGTAAAGTACCAAAAGGTGTTGTTATAGGTTTTGTATCAAACGCTGCATTTAATGGTCAACCACATGTAAATCCTTTTGAATTTTAACATTTTAACGTTAACAAGCTGCAATTACAAGTTGGTTCAAAATCAATTCCACCGACACCCCTCACTCCTAATTTTGCAAATGGATTATATGTTCAAACATATTCCACTCTTTTTTCCGGTACCGGTATATATTATCAAGATCATTCACATACAATTTCCCGTGAAGAATTTCGACATGGATACACTTTGTACCCGTTCATTCTATCTCCAACAGGAACATTAGATGATTCTACGTGGGATGTCATACGTGATTCCCCTGTGAATTTAAAATTATCATTTTCTCAACCTCTAGAAAATTCCATTACATGTATTGTGTACGCTCAATTTGACTCTCTCATTCAAATCGATAAAGACAGGAATGTATATACTGATCATACAATGTAAAATTTCGTCATTTAAGTGCCATGAGGGTTATTGTTCACTTCTCCGCGTTCAACGATAATGATGATCATATTATTATTAAGGAACTTGCAATTGTAAATCCTGATATCCCCTTTGTACAAAGCTGGATTTTTAAACCACCATATCCATTACATGAATTACGTGTGCCGCTCATACTTTCGAATAAACATCTAGTACAACATGATTATGGTAATGACTGGTACAATGGCGATGTAGATTACTCATTGTTACCTACTATATTGAAACAATATTGTGCTAATACCTGTACCTTGTATACTTATGGTAAAACACGTCAGGACTACCTGCAGCAACTATTGGAACGGACTGTTGTGAATTTAGAAGATTTACAGTGCCCAAAAGCGTCTTCCTTGGGATTTCATATTTACTCTTGTGCTTATTTAAAACATAGATTTGGACAATTTAAGTGTTGTATGCTTGAAGCTTTATTATATGCCGAATACTTAAAAGTCTATGGTTATGTTTTATACGTAAATCCAAATAGTGCAACGTATGTTCCATCAAAAATAAAACAAGAGGAGGAAAGTAAGGATGAAATAGACTAATAAACATGTATAGTGATCAATTATTACAAGTGTTACTAAAGGACTGTATTACCGGTGCAAATGTGACTGGAATTTATCTCATTGATCGTTTACCTATTCTTGTTCAACACCCTGTAGGACTGATTATTAATTTGGACAAGTCTGATTTACCTGGTAGCCATTGGGTAGCGATCTATATCAATAACAATAAACATGGGTACTATTTTGATTCTCTGGCACAGGGTGTGCCTAAACTAATTCAACAGTTCCTACAAAGGAATTGTAAACTCTATTTTGTAAATACTGTACAAGTTCAAGATAATAATTCTATCATGTGTGGATATTTTGTATTATATTTTCTGTATTATATGATACGTGGTGTTTCATTTGACAAATGTATTGCAATGTTTAATCATAAAAAATTAAAAAAATAATGATAAGCTTGTCAAAAACATGTAGAAAACATAATGAAAAAGAAAAAAAGTAGATGTTTGTAGATTTTTAGAATAAAATAAATACCATTTTTTTAAACTTTTATATTTTTATTTCTCCATAAAATATCTCTTTCTTACAATAGTTTTCAGATTACAATGAAAACATTAAACTTGCTATGCCCTTAGTAAAGGTTGTGGATCGCCCTTTTTTCCACCAATAATTCAATTGTTTTGCATTTCGATATGCACATGCCGATTTTGATTCTACTTGCTTATGAAATGAACAAATTTCATTACAAACGGTACCTTGTAATTCTGCTAATGGTGGACAACCTTTTCTTTCCAGATCCACAACGTTTGCTAACGCAAAGATTTTCTTTATCCAAATGGATTTTTCCCCACCTTTACAAAGGAAAGTTGCATCTGATGCACAAAAATCATACATAATATTCCGAATATGTGACACGAAATACCCAGTCTTACTAGACCATGACAAGCCATGCAAGTGGTTTGTAAGCCAGTCGATTTGTTTTTAGCAATCTATTGGTAAATCGTTAAATTCACATGGTACTTTTACTAAACAATGAAAATTTAATGTATCATCACACGCAGTAAGACAAAATTCACGTATCAGAAATTCATTCGGGAAAACCTTAAATCCCTGTATGTCTACAATATACATTTTATGGCAAACTGAAATTTCACACGAACGTTCCATGACAACTGGAATAAGTTGTCCAATAAATTCAGTATTTTTTAAACATTCGCCATTTTTTAACATAAAGTTTGTGATTGAAATTTCACGATGCCGTTCATGAAAAATTTCAAAGAGTTCTACTAAAGTCTTATCATTCAACAAGTGCTTTCAAGAAAAGTTCCAGGATTATGCTGCATACCACTTATTCCATTTGAGCGTAAGTATACAGTTATCGTTTCTAACACACAACTTTCACTAATGTTTTGTCCACAATTCTCACTATCACAATACATGATTAATAATAAAAGGAAATCAAACAACACACAATTTACCATATGTCCAGGTATTTCCCATAATCTTTTTCTAGTAAAATTTTTAATAGAATGGATCTATATTCAAAGTTCCACACAAGATCTCGGAAACGTTCAATGAAATTCCATATCATCGCAAAAGGCTGTCCATGCTTTTTTCTGTAAATCGATAATAATTCTTCACGAACCTCAACTTTTATTGTTGTATCTATCGTTTCCGTTCAAGAGATTCCGTATCTAACTCCAAACAATCATGTGTCCATTGACTGCCGTCTCAGAAGCCGCAAGCAAAACAAATACATATCGTCTGGTTTCCAGTATACTAGACAGTCTTTTATACAATCCAATAATGTACGTTCCACAGTACACTCACATGGTAAATTCAAAAATTCTTCCAACTCCCAATTCTCCACCGGGGAATTACTCACTGTTGGTGAAGGTGTAGGGGGATAATCTTCTATTTCGTTTTCAACATCAAGTAACGGGAAAACTTCTGTTTCCAATGGCGGGGGTTGCGGGCTCACCACCGGTTGGGATGAAAATTCTGTTTCCGGTAATACATCCAAGTTGGCCGGGGTAACTTCTGTTTCCAGTGGCGGAAATTGCGGGCTCACCACCGGTTGGGGTGAAAATTCTGTTTCCGGTAATACATCAGAGTTGGCCGGGGTAACTTCTGTTTCCAGTGGCGGATATTGCGGGCTCACCACCGGTTGGGGTGAAAATTCTGTTTTCGGTAATACATCCCAGTTGGCCGGGGTAACTTCTGTTTCCAGTGGCGGAGATTGCGGGCTCACCACCGGTTGGGATGAAAATTTTGTTTCCGGTAATATATCGAAGTTAGACGGAGTAACTTCTGTTTCCAGTGGCGCAGATTGCGGGCTCACCACCGGTTGGGATGAAAATTTTGTTTCCGGTAATACATCCAAGTTAGACGGAGTAACTTCTGTTTCCAATGGCGGAAAGTGCGGGGTCACTTCCGGCAATGTTGAAAACTTTGTCCCCGGCAAAGATGACGATTCTGCGAAATCACTTTCACCTCTTGTACTAAAATTCAAAGAGTTCGGTAAATCCATGCTTTAAAACCAATCTATAACTCCTTTTCACTAAAAAAACACTGGCTATTTAATATGCTTCGTCCATCACGTGATATCCCATTCCAACGATCACAATTCCAGAATATTCTCCAACAGCTGTCGCGATGCATGTGTTGCATATTAATGAATTAAATTGTTCTACGTGTGTGATCTGCATATTTTATTTCCGAAAGGTCTTTTCTGTATTCTGCTTGTCCAATTAACATTTCTTTTTCACCGGAAACCATTTATTATGTGTCATGTTCTCTATACAACCTCCGGCAGCACTTACATACATTATGTGTCATTAATATGCGGAGCAAGAAAGCATCAATTATTCAAACTGTCAACCGGCCGTGTATTACCAACTGCTACCATGTCAAAAAGTAAACACTCATGAATATTCATGCGGGCGATAGTTATGTTACTACCTACTCATATAAATAGATCCATGTTTCATCCTCCGTGACCAAACGTTCCACAAAATTAGTCTTTTTCTGCTCAAAACGGCTCAAAACCTCTTTGGAAGCAGGCACTCTTGCACGCTTTAGATCGGCTTGCAAACATTTCGGCACCCATTTGGCAAAAAGTTTGTTCATGTGCAAATGATCACGAATAATGACACCAACGCGTTCACGGGATATACCTAGGTCTTCTGCTATACTTTTAGCAGAAATTCGTCTGTCTGTGAGAATCATTTCATGAACCTGTTCAATGATTTCTGGAACAATCACTATGGATGGTTTCCCAGAGTGAGGGTCATCTTCAGTACCAAAGTGGCCTGTCTTAAATTTCACAACCCAGTTCTTCACTGTGGCATAACAAGGTGCATGGAGCCCCAATGTTTGTTGCATCTCACCATGGATCGTCTTTGCAGATTTCCCCTGGAGGAAGAGAAACTTCATCACCGCTCGACTCTCAACATCGTTGAACTTGTTGGGCTGCCCTGCCATCTCAAGCACTCACCTAAAAAAAAATAACTTTCCTTAGTACCAATGTTTTAATATTTCGTCACAAACATATAGACTAGGGGTGGTCAAAATTTTCCGGAATTCGGATTCCGGAAATTTTGTTTTCCGGAATCGGAAAATTTACTTTCCGGAATTCGGAAAGATTCCGGATTTCGGAGAAATTCCGGAATTGGGAAAGAATTCGGAATTGGGAAAGAATCCGGAATTGAGAAAAATTTCGGAATTGGGAAAAATTCCGGATTCGGAAAAAATTCGGAATTCAGAAAAATTCCGGAATTCGGAAAAAATCCGGAATTCAGAAAAATCAGGAATTCGGAAAAATTCCGGAATTCAGAAAAATTCCGGAATTCAGAAAAATTCCGGAATTCAGAAAAATCAGGAATTCGGAAAAATCCGGAATTTTCCGAAATCCGGAATTTTTACGATTTTACTTTCCGGATTTCGGAAAGTAAAAATTCTGGAATTGGCCATCCCTAGCTAATAGCTGTTAAAAGAAAAACAAAATACTGTAATGAATAGGCCTACATATACTTGTATTATTTTCTTGTAGTTGGATATGTCTTTATCCCTTAAGTAGACAATTGCTACTGCACTTATTTACTGCTTTATGAGGAAGGTATTATTTTCACACACAAAAAAGTCGCTGGTATGTCTCAAACATTATCGTGTTCCCACCTGCAGCTGCTCCAAAGCGCTTCAAACTACTTTTTAACCAGACGAAAGGCAGTGAAGGAAAAGAAATCTCAACAAATATTATAATAACGTTCGCTTATTGTCAACATACCTATGTACAGTAAATACAAATTTATAATTTTTGACTTTACGAAGTATTCAATGTAATTGTTCAATAATTAACATAAGCAGGCATTCATTAATTTATATTAATATAATAATTAATAAAACTAATAAGCGGGTGATTGATGACTCAGTGGTAGATTTCATCTATGGTATTCTAACCCAGGACATGTGGGTTTTGGATGGCTAATTTTGTGTTCGAAAATTTTCCCGGTTGTACTCTTGGTTCCCTTTCTTGTATTTGTTCCATCACTCATGAAGGAATTTAGTTTATCAAAACTCTATAGCCATATATTCAATCTGTCCGTCAGTGAAACAAACAGTCTCAAGAACTATCTGATGGATTACCATCAATTTTGGCCACGATGTACAGAGTCAATAGTTAAGAATCGAGTTCCCTGATGAATGTAATATTCAAACCAGAAGCGGTACGAATCAACCATTTCCGGTTTTAATGTTAATCATTATATTGTAAATATGGTAATAGATAGCGAGAAGCGGTTTCCAGTAATCGACATATATAACATTCATGTAGATAGAATGTTGCCCAATTTGTGCATCTGCTGAAAATAATGAGCTTAGGTATTTAGAGAGCATTTTCTGCTTTAGAAAATGTGTGCTTGGTTATGAATGTAGAGAATTAGCTGAGTCAGGCACGTAGCTAGAATATGGTAATAGGAAGGGGGGTCTGTCACGAAATACTGTGGTTATTTACCAGGGGCTCAATCATTCTAAACTATTTTATTGGCAACATATATTGGTTCGTTTAGCCAAGATTTCTAATGGGGGGGATGATATGAAATACTGTGGTTACACACCAGGGGCTCGATCAATCTAAATATATTACGTACAACATACCGATATTGATTGGTTTGGACAATAAAATGATGATATGTTAGTAAGTATTTTTATAAGAAGCCATGAAGAAATCTCGAGTAAAAGAATATAAAGAAGAATTGAAAAAGGTATAGTCTTCCGAGGTCATTCGAACGGTGTCGAGAATTTTGCGCCTGGTAAATTTCCGCCTTACCTTAAGAACAGGGAAAATTGCGCCTGTGATGTACCTCCACCGTGAAGTTTGAGCCCTGCGAAATAAAAGAACCTATTCGAGCTTACGCATTTGCTCGGAGGGGCTGACATTACAGCATAAACAATCTTCCCCCCACAGCCATGCCATTTGTGATTTATTTTAATTGTGGCTATATAAGGGGAGAATAAACTTCAAGATAAGCCAAAAGAACACAACGGATTAACGCAATCACTGCTCCTTCCAGAGATGATTTTGGGGAAACAATGGCTTCCCCAGAGTTCTCAAGAGTGCCCCCTCGGAGGAGACCAAAATAATACGCCTATAATATAATAATAAATAGAATAGTACCACCAGTAACCGTCCTTCGGAATACTAAGTGTGCCCCCGGAACATTTTTTCTGAAAGAACGACTGAACGCAATTGTGTGTTTGAAGTGTAATTCCAGCAAGTAAACACATTGTACATAGTTTTCTTGATAATATTACTGAACTGATTTTACATTCACTTTACAATTTCTTTTCTATATTTTGTGTCCTCAAAAGCCAAACAACTCGCAAGGATTGTGAACAGAGACATCTGAGTAGAGCCAAACAGCCTTTTGTAGATTAAATTATACCCTTTGATTATATTAATAAATAATTATATATGTCATTTATACTTTTATTGTAAATTTTGTAACATAGTGAAAAATTGTATTCGTATGGATTGCCCTAAAATTGTATTTTTTTCATTTGTTCGGAATATTATAACGGATGGAGTAACTCACTGAGACGATGAGAGACAAGCCTACTTCAAGTGTGAGTGGAAGTTACTTTACACAATACAGAAATAACTTGAATTGTAGGGCGCAAACATCCCAGTGCAAATATATTGAAAGCGCATTTTTCCCTATTTTTGTGATAGGGCCAAATTTCCCGGGCGCAAAATTCTCGCATTCAAGGAAAATATAATGTCCGTGAAGTTGACAAGCCACTTATGTCAGACCCCAATTTCGACTTTAAACATCGGTAGTGCTACATTAGTGTTCGATAGTGACGCAAATCGTTAGTACTTCACAGATAACGTGTGCTTTTTAAATAATTGATATAGGTCTTCTAATTGCATACCAACCCGCCCACTTCTAAGAATCATCTGAAAAATGAGGTTAACCGTTAGAGCAAGTAAGTGTTCATTAGTGCCATTAATGTTAAAGTTAATGCCTCCATCATACGCCCCTTGGAGTAATAATATGACCTTAACAACTTTTTACATCAGGCTCACCTTATTATAATTAGCCAAACGAATATGATAACACCACGCTCTTTGCTAGAGTCTCAATGCGTCCCTATATTCTCGCGAACATAATGCGCAATGTGGATGTCCCCTGACGTGCCAATTTAGTTACTTTTTTTTGCAACTATCGTTTGTCTGTTATTTATTGCTAGTTTGCAGAGTAGTCCTTACATTAATATATCATTGTCCTTGATAATCATTGCGTATTTACAAACAGTTTGTTATTACTGTTAGAAGATACCAAAAACAACAGATAAAATCTACTACTTAACGGTTCATATTTTTCTTTTACAGTACATAAACGATTAATAATAATAATACTAATAATAATAATAATAATAATAATAATAATAATAATAATAATAATAATAATAATAATAATAATAAGACTATTTCAGCATAACGCCTTAGTAGATCTTCCAGCATCAGTTATCAATTGCATCACACTGGCAACAAGCGACGCATAGTTTAACTTCATAAAAATTCGTTTCTCACGATTTTCTGGAAAACTACGTATGATAGCATCTTCATTCTGTCAAGTTGTTTATCTCAGTGTGATATATGTCTTACCTCTGGACAATATCACACTAAAACTAAAATTAAATATTAGGAGTACATCGTACTTTTGGACTACATCTCATTAACCATGGAAAGATTGATTAGTGTATACTTTAGGATGTTTCAGCTTAACTTGCATCATGCATTCTTAGAATTACAAAAAGGAAATTTGTTCGTTTGCATTTGAACAAAATTCTTAGGGTTACAAAAAGGAAAATAATTTTTCCGAATTCCGGAGTTTTTCTGAATTCCGGATTTTTTTCCGAAATCCGGATTTTTTCGGAAATCCGGAATTTTTCCGAAATCCGGAATTTTCCGAAATCCAGATTTTTTCGAATTCCAGAATTTTTCCGAAATCCGGATTTTTTAATTCCGGAATTTTTCCGAAATTTGGATTTTTCCGAATTCCGGAATTTTTCAGAAATCCGGAATTTTCCGATTTTACTTTCCGGATTCCGGAAAGTAAAAATTCCGGAACTGGTCATCCCTAATATAGACTTTCAAATAAAAACAAACATAAATATCGGAAGGGGGAAGGGGGCAAAGCTAGGAACTTATCAGCACCCCCTCGTAAAACAAAAATTTATAATTGTGTAAATGTCGGATCATCATTTGAAGGTGCGAATTGCATTATGTGACAACGTCGCAGATAAAGAATGATAGAGTAGATCTACCAATCCATCAAATAGTTACCTTAATTCTTTGAAGATGGCAGTTAAAGTCAATAGACGTTGACACTAACATCATTTATTAGTGTACAAATCGATATAACTGCTTCAAGGTTTCGTAGAGCAATGCTAGTGGTTTCAGGTTAATCTGCGACGTTGCCACATAGTGAAGCTTTTGATTCCCCATAGAGGCTGAAGGAGGTCCCGGAGAATATACCATTATATAGCATTTTCTTTTTATCTTGATCTGAAGAATAGCGCTCTGTTGTTCATGAGAGTAACTTTGAGAATATATGATATCAAATATATACTGGGGTAAAACCATGTATAAGCTCCCGTATGTCTACTTGATATTTAGTAATCAGTTCTGAGTGTATGATAACTTTATTTTTACTCGAGTTATTGCAGTTATGTTTCATAACTCAAGAGAAAATTTA
This sequence comes from Thermobia domestica, assembly GCF_964235325.1. Lineage (NCBI taxonomy): Eukaryota > Metazoa > Arthropoda > Insecta > Zygentoma > Lepismatidae > Thermobia > Thermobia domestica. The sequence goes on from NC_137465.1 coordinate 89,450,681, forward strand.
GAATAATCCAAAGTGTACATTTTCTTTTCAGGCAGAAAGATTCAGAAACCTAGAAAATGACCTTGTTCAGAGGTTTGGGGAAGGAGACGAGAAGGTTATTCGTGTTAGAGAAATTACTGTTCCTGATCTTTCACTCCCAGCACAAGTAGGGAGACAAGAAATATTCTCCATATTCAACAAAAGGCATCAACGTGCAGCGGATAGACTCATTAGGATACTTATGGGTAAACATTCTTTTAATAATACTAAAAGTAGCTGTGATTAACATAAAATAATTTATGGACTATTTTAATAACTTAATGTGTTTTATTTTACCAAAACAAATGTTGAAAACAAAATGATAAGTCGACTTAGTTATTTCTTGTGCCTATTTGTACCAAAGACTCCATGATCAATATACATATTTATAGGTTACTGGAAATCTGCATATTGATCATCGGTTGGAATTCTAAATTACTTTAACCTTTCCATTAGTCTGGTGGCTAGCACGAAATCTCATGGTATTCACGGTTCTGGGCTTGATTTCCAGTGAGAGAACCTTGAAAGATTTGTACGGATTGCAATGATTTGGATTCCACTTTAACCTTGTGTCCATCTAACCTCGATGCTGATCAAAAGCAAGCAACTAATCAATCCTGAATTAATTTTGTCGATAACTTTACAGATAGTAAATTCATTTAAGTTAAAAGGAGAACTAAAATAATTGATTCTAGCTTGAGCGATAACAAAAATAAAGAACATTAGGCATTCCTAATCAGTAAAACGTCTGAGAATGATGAAAACTTATTTTTATTTAATGTTAACTTCTGTTCTTAGCTAAATTATTAAGGCTTGTTTTAAGTTATTAGTGTTTCCCAACCGGTATGTTGCGCTGTACGATAAGATATGTCAGAAATTTTAGAATTTAAAAATCATTAAATATTTAATTAGTTAAAATCATTTTTGAGACACTGCATACTTCTGGTCAAAAAACGAATCTGCCTTTCAGAGGCTAACTCTGAAACAAATGACTCTAAATCTTTACGAATTGCCTTTAATCTTTAAGTTTACCCTTTAAGTTTACCCATTGAATCTTTAAGTTTACCTATTTTCCATGTACTTTTGGCACTAATTGTATTAATTATTAATTAAAATCAACGTGAAATGTAAGCTTTTTAATGCAAAAAAATCTATTAATGATTTTATTTTTTTTTCTCATAGATTCAGCTTAGTGGTACTAAAGAGCAGAGTGCGAATTAAGTAATTTTTTCATGGAGAAATAAAGTAAAAAATAAAACACCGCTTTTAAACCAACTTGCTACAATCGTGCCAACCCTGCTGACAACAAGGATTAAACTTAACACATTTGGCTTAGGTTTGGGGGAAAGTACACGAGTATTATACAATTTTTATACTAACCTACAGCAGCAGATCTCACTAAAATTTCTTTTTCAAAAACCACACACACACACAGCTCTCAACCCACACCAACTCTAACCTAACCTAACCAAATTACTTTTTACAGTGAATTTCTATTAGCAATACTCAAACGAATTTACATTTAGCGCATTGCATTGAAGAATTTGAATGATGTAAGATATATAACTGAGGGTAGAAGAGGAAAGTAGCATCCCCTTCGGAGATTTTTTCTGCCTTCCAGCCAAGGATAAAGCCTTTCCAGTGAGGGATGTTCCCCTCCATCCCTGGCCGTAATTCGCACCCTGCTAAAGATACGCAAAATCTTTGCAGTACAGTTACATGAAAAACTACTAATCGAATATTACCGCCTCTCACAGCTCACATGGAAAAGTATTAAAAAATATACCATAAAAAATTTAAAATGAAATTAACTTACAAAGTTTCGGACAGTTTTTTAACATAGTTTTCTGTGTATTGTTAATCTTCCTCAATACAAGGCGGTTGATTCTAGACAAAACATGTGGATATCTAAATTTTCTGACGTCAGAGAGATTCTGCAAGAGATCAACTCCAGCTGAGGGTTGAGAAACTTCTTTCTACCTAGACATAGGATGGAGGAACTGTCGAGAATTCATTGTCAGTTGGCTTAATAATTGCATCTTAAAATATTGCTTCTTTAAAAAAAAAAAAAAAAAAAAAAAAAAAAAAAAAAAAACAGAAGGTGACTTTATTTTATCATCGCTCAAAATAACCCGATACATAGTCAATTGACAAATCCGAGTCATTTGAAGGAGAACTGGTTCTAGTGAGATCCAGAAATTGCACTTGCTTCCAGAAGTTTGTAGCAACGTGTCCGTTCATATACTTATACAGTTTCTTGTGTCACTTGACCACTACTTGAAGTATGTCGCGCAGTCTCGACAGAATTAGCCCGACTTAAGTTAAATTAACGTCATCAGCAGTGTTCGAAGTGGAAAAAAAGCAGAGGCAGTTTATTACGATTACGGTATGTTTTATTACGATTTTGACTCGACATATCGACTATCTTAATGTTGAAATGCAGTGAGAGTATGTTGCCTGAAAGATCTCACTTCTATTTGCATAATGACTAAAAACCATATGAGAGCTTCTCTGCAGTAACGGGGGGGAAGGGGTATATGGAGACACTTTGAAACTCCAACAACTTTCTGAAAAAAGAAAAAGAAATATATCCCCTTATGTTGTATTATAGAGAATTATATACGCAAATACTCAAAAACCGAATGAGTATATTAACAATTTCCTGCGGGAAAACTCCAGGTTCCCTCACTTGACTGTGGGACATTCCAAACCCCTGGAAGGGCCTCTCCCTAGCCCACGAATCTGCCCATGCCAAGGCATTTATATGCATTAAGGGAAGAAGACACACACACATTCATAACAAAGAATAAAAAATTGCACATCAAAATATAAACTAGATGGACTTTTTGAAGACACCTCATTTTAAAAACAAAAGATAGAATAAAGATAACAAAAATATCGGTGTTGTCAACTTAGAAATTATTTCTACATACGAAATAAAATAGTTTTACGTGCACCACAGTTATTCGTCAATTACTGTGTATAAAATAGTTTTATTAAAGGTATCTACTTTCCAGTGACGGTTCATTGAAAAAACAGAGACGGTATGCCCTCATCACTGAAAAACCAAAGGCATACCACCGCATACCGTCTCACTTCGACCATTGGTCGTCAGATTCCAGAACTTTAATCTGTTTGCAAAGGCCGTCAGCAACTCTAAGAACTAACTGAAGCTCTTCCACAAGCCATACATCGTCATTTTCAACTTTTTCTTTAGGTTCACTAACACTACTTTCACTATATTCCTCCATTATCCAGCGTTTCACTGCATCGTATTCATTGTTGTTATCAGTGGCGTATTTAGGATTTTGTTTCGGGGGGACTATGCACAACATATTAATAAGGACTTACATTTTTCCTTTTGAATGCCGACAAATTTAAATGATATTGTACTTATAAGAAATTTATTTCGGGGGGTGCTTGAGCCCGATAGCCACCCCTAAATACGCCACTGGTTGTTTGCCAGTTTCTAACCAAGTGCCCCACCAAGTAATGACAGAAACTGTAGGTAAATTATTCAATTAACGCTCTTCCATTAACAAACAATCTTGGTTTTTCTCTCCCAGCTGAGGTCTCAGCTAAAACTAAATTTACATCTGCTATGAACTGGTCAAGTTTAAATTCAGATCTAGTTTCTTCAGCACAATGATGGAAAACATGCAAAATGTTAAAGTCTGCAACCAACTCCAGTTAAATTCACTTGGGAAGTTCTCATGTAAGACGATTGTCAGATATTAAGGCAGCCATGTTATTTCTATGAACCCTAATCCTTCCATAGCATCAAGGATAGCTGCAAACATATTTGCATTTCACCATTCATTATAGCACTCCTAATCAAACTAGGCTGTTCCCCAGGCTCTGCAAGGAGCGACATTAAGATATTCACTATTATTCGATTTTTCAACTCATTTCTTTCATCCACTGTTACATATACGTTTCTGACCTCTAAATCTGAACAAGTATTGTTTAAACCGTCTTATTCGCTATTGACTACATGTTTTCTTACATTTGTTTCACATGGAGCAGGTGTGAAGGTAAACACTGGCATCCAGTTTAGAAACATGTCTCGGAAAACATGAAGAGGTATTTTTACTATTGTAAACATCTTTACCATTTAATTTATGCTTTTCACAAGTAGTGGGAGAGAACATTTTATTAATATTTTCCTGTACTAGATCCTGGTTTATCCTGGCTTCTTTCATTGTATTTATGTTATCTTCCTAATACTCAGCACTTAGAACACGATTTAGCACTAAAGACTACTTCTCAAAATAAAAAAATTAAAAAAATAAAAATAAAAAAACTTAGGACATAGACAACAAAACAATTTTCCGTTTTCAACTTTCAAGTGGTCGATAGGAAATTCCCAATTTCGTTGGTTTCCATGGAAAATCAACTTCAGCTTGTTCGTGCACAGATTCAGGGGAAAAAAGCTGACAAAATAAACCGATTGTTACCCAGGATAACAGCAAATTGAATTATTTATTTTCGTTACCACTCTTTTTTTTTTATCGCTACGGCTCGGCCAATCTAAATATAACTAGTAAGTCAACAATTATACATTGTCCCAGGGACGGATCCAGGGGAGGGGCGATCGGGGCAATCCCCCAGAAGAGGAAACTTTCTTATATTATATATAAATAAAACCTATCCCAGAGTTTGGAGCTCTTAAAAGTAGCTCTCAGTAGCAGTATTACAACCCACCGCCCCCTCGGAAGTCCGTCCTGGATCCGCCCCTTCATTGTCCATTGGCTTTCAAAATTCATTGTCAACAGTGAAGCAGCGAATCTAATCTCTCAACTAAACTTAGTTACAAAAATTAGAATATCTGCGGATTATGAATTATGTTTTATTATTTGAAATTATGTTTCCTCATACTTTTGAGATTGTGCATTTTTCAGCTATATAACAATGCAATATTTTGTAGGTGATTTGTTAATTGTTTCACTGGCATTTCGAATGTCCTCACAACACGCCCTTGACCGATGAGCTTCCTTGAATGCTTTACCAAGGAAGGAGTATTTTATCGAAAGCCTATCGAAATCAGCACGGTGTAAGCAATAACACTTAGAAATGTTTGGCTCTTTCCTGGAAACATGTAACTCATCCTATCCATTTGTAGCGTTGGAGATAGAAAGAAAAGTCACTCTCTGCTTCTAAAAGAGTTGAAGATCTCAAGAAATCAAGTAAAATGCATTTACTTGCACTATCAATGTTACTACTTTCATGGCACTGTAAAGTTATATGTTAGATGATATTGTAGAACATGAAGTTCGAAAAATTGATATATTGTGAATATATCATGATTGGACACGATAATTTTTGTATATTGGTAATACTATTACTACTACTACTACTACTACTACTACTACTAATAATAATAATAATAATAATAATAATAATAATAATAATAATAATAATAAGAAGAAGAAGAAGAAGAAGAAGAAGTTTCGGTTCAAATTGCACTGAAATTCTGTGGAAACGAACATTTTTCACTTCATGTTATGGACAGTGATTTTCTTTCAATCTGATCAATGTTAAAATCTATCTATTAAAATGCTACAATAGCAATTGAAAGCGTTTTTTTTTTTTTTTTTGCTAGCCGGGGCTAGCCACCCGCTCGAGGGTTACGCCCTCCATGGGAAAAGGGAAGTAAAGGAAAGGGACACGTGGAAAGGAATGGGAGATGGGCTAAGGGATATTCAATATTGTTATATGACTTTATTTCTAAATATATATATATATATATATATATATATATATATATATATATATATATATATATATATATATATATATTAGTACATTACGATCTTTACGATCGTAATCATATGTAGAGGAGAGGAAATTGCACAATGAATTATATACATTAGTGAAAGTACTGAAGTTAGGTTGCATGACAATGAGGGGATGAGTGAGATAGTGATGAGATGAGGTGCAGTTAGACAACACAACACATAGGATAGTGTTAATGGACAGATGCCGATTATTCTTCTCGCTTGGGGGCTACTCCAAGCATTAATGATGGACGGTGGGAAGCCCTGTTCGTGAGAGAGGGGTTACTGTGCAGAAGATGAGGGTATGATATGCGATGGAGGGTGATCGAGAAGAAATGGTCGGGTGAGTGAAAGATCTGGATGATTTGGTGGTAAGGAATAATGATACATCGTGAAGAGAAGGGAGAGGGGGGAATGAGTGATAGGGTGAGCGATATCGAAATCAGTGTGAGCATTGATGGTATCTACGAGGAGTGGATGATGAGAAGAGAGGCATTGCTGGAAGTATCGGAGGCGGAGTTTTTCTAAATGGAACCATATGTGGGGAAAAGTCATGCGATCATAGAGCTCTGCAGTAGGACTGAGAAGTTTGATTCTGTATGCAATTCTAAGAGCGTGACGTTCGAGGATTTTAAGTTTTCGATAATATGAGAGGGGTGCCGAGACCCAAGCAGGATGTCCATAAGTAAGTACCGGCCGAAGAAAGACTTTATAAGTGTTTAATAGTAGCTCCGCAGAAAGACCTCAAATGGTGCCAGTAAGACGTTTTAAGAGATTAAGTCGATTGTATGTCTTCTTGGTGATGTCCTGGAGATGAGCTTTCCATGTGAGGTGCCTATCTAAGGCGAGTTCTAAGTATTTAACGGTGTTAGAGATTGTAAGACGGGTGTCGTGAACGGTGATCTGAAGTAAGGTTGGATTACGGTGAATTTTGGAGCGTTTCTTAGGAGGAAGAAAGACTATAGATTGTGTTTTAGCGGCATTGATCTTTAGTCGCCATTTATCGCACCAGAGGACAAACGCGTCTATTGCTGGTTGTAAGGTTTTGTTGATTTGGTGTATAGTGCGGCCAGTTGCAAGCAATGCTGTATCATCAGCGTATTGAAATAAGTGAACATGTTGAGGGAGTGGAGGCATGTCGGCTACATAAAGTAGATATAACAAAGGTGAAAGTAAAGAGCCTTGAGGAACACCTGAGTGCAGAAAGATGGGATAAGAGGACTGTTGGTTTATGTAAACATAAGCAAGGCGGCCGAACAAGAAATTATAAATAAAACGGATATATGCGATGGAAAGGCGAAAGTTGAGCAGTTTTGAAAGCAGACCCTGATGCCATACTTTATCAAATGCCTTCTCTAAATCAAAGAGTACCAGACAAGATTGCTTAGCGGTATTATACTGATTATGGATGTAGTTGAGGAGACGTAGACGCTGATCGTTGATGCTGAACTGTGGGCGGAAGCCTGCTTGATGGTGTGGTAAGAGATGGTAATGAGAAAGATGAACATGAAGGCGTTTGACAAGGATTTTCTCGAGGATTTTTGTAAAGACTGGAGTGAGTTGTATCGGCCGGTAAGATGAAACGTTATCAGGAGGTTAATTGGGTTTAAGAAACATGAGAACTTTGGATGTTTTCTAGTGAGCGGGTACATAGCCGGTGCGGAGGATAAAGGTGTAAATGAGGGCTAGAAGAGTGAGCAGAAGTGGTGGACTTTCTTTAACATGTCGATAGGAAATGTTGTCAATTCCAGGAGCGGTATTGCGTTTATGAGTGATGACATGAGTGATTTCTATGATAGTGATGGGGGCAGTGAGTGCTTTATGAGTGGGTAGGTTGTGTGTCTCGTTGGGTTGAAGATGTGGTGAATTGAAGTTGAAATGGCCTACAGGATGATGATGAAAATGCCGGGCGGATGGTAGAGGTGTGAAGATCTCCTGTAAATAGGAAGCAAAAGCGTTAGACTTTTCGCGGTCTGTGTGTAATGCCTGATCGAGACTTAGAATAGGATATAAGATTTTCGTAAATTTACCAGCTAATGCGTTGAAACGTTCCCAATCTTGGGAAGGGTGCAATGTGGTAGAAAGGGTATTGCAGGTTTTAATCCACTGTCGTAATTTGTATGCTCGAAGGTAATTACATACTGTGCGATGGAGGGCTCTATGATGCTGAAGAGCTTCACGGTTGCCAGTGCGAAGGTATTCCCTATAAAACTGACAGGAACGTTTAATCAGAGGAAGGTAGTGAGGAGGGACTTTAGGACGAGGAGGTGAATATGTGGTATGAGGGATGAACTGCTCGGATGCAAGTTGTATATGAGTGGTGATAGAGGCGAGAGTGGAGAATAATTCATCTTCAGTAGAAGGGGGAGTGATTGCTGAAAGGGCATTGGTTAAGTAGGTTCGGTAGCTGAGATAGGAGGAGTGGAAACTTTTAGAGTGAGTTTAATGGGCACATGGTCACTACCGAGAGGATCGAGCATGTCGATGATGATGCGATGGGAAAGTGATGAAGATGTGATAACTATGTCAGGGGTAGTGTTTGATTCGGGACGAGTTGGTTTTGGAAGTGGATGGATGTTGCCTGTAGTAGAAGTAGTAATGAAATTGTGAAAAGCTGTCTTATCTCTGTCTGAGCGGCTATGTATGTTAATATCAGCTAAGATCAGGTAATGTCGGAAATGATTAGAAATATATTGAAAGAATGCTCGAGGAATTTGATGACCTGGTCGAACATAGATAGTTGCGACTGTTACACATAAGGATTTGTAATAAAGAGTTATGATTAGATGTTCAGGAATGTTGACAAGAGATGGAGAATGGATACGGTACGGTATGTGAGAGGAAAATCCTATTGCTACGCCGCCATTGGCTCGTCTTGCAGGAAGATTGTTATCGTGTCTAATTAGTTGATAGCCAGGAAGTTTGCAACGGAGTTTCGGAGTGAGACGGGTTTCATTAAGAAGGAATGTGTTAACCTGTTCCTCATGTAGGAGTTGTTCAAAAATGAGTTTGTGAGTTAAGAGTTAGCGGATGTTAAAAAATAGAAATATGAGCGGATGTTAAAAAATAGAAATAGAAATATGAGTGCCATAGTTAATCCATGAGCAAGATGAAGTTAAACAGTTGTTGCAAGTGGAGATGCATGAAAGTGTACGTACGGGCCATTGTAGGTTGCGTGAAAATCGAGGTGAAAGATGTTGCGAGCTGCGTGCTGTACGTGTTGTAACATTAATGGGCGTGCAAAAGGATGAACGTTTTGAAGAGTGAGGGTGAAAAAGGCTAACAACTGATGAATGGAAACAGAATGATCGGGCTCTGATGATGTCTCGACGGTTTGATTTTGAGCATCATGAATTCGCAGCGGTACCACAAGTTCTGGCTTGCCTTCTTCTGGAGCAGGTCGAGATTTACACTTGTAGCTGTACGTCGGATGTGTGCGTTCATGACAGGTGTTGCAAGTTGGAGCTTGTTTCGTAGGATGCGGTCCAGTACAATATCCACATTTGAGGTAATTGCTGCAGCGGTGAGTAGGATGCACGTTGTATTCCTGACAGCGTTCACATCTTTGAGGAAGTGGTCGTAGTAAGTGGGATGGTTCAACTCTATGCTTCTTCTTGAAAATGAAGACACCATTATCCAGAAGGTCGTTGGTAGTATCTTGGGAGTTGGTCAGAATTCGAACCATGTAGGTAGGTCCCTGATTGTTGCGAATCCGGATGCATTTTTTAAAGGTGTAGCCTTCTTCTCGTAGTTCAGCCTCTATTTCGTCATCGGTTATGAACGGGTCAACTCCTCGTACCACGACGGACATGGTGGGTGGCTGACGTGGTGGCGGTGGTTGCTTGTAGCGGCTGTTGGTGAGAGAAGTTAAAGTTGCAGTTTTCCCGAAGATTTCAAAACTGTGCTTGTCTCTGATGGTTTTTGCGAAGTTAGCCAATTTTGATTTGATGAATCCATTTCGTGTTTCAATTTCTGTGAAATCTCGGAGCGTGGACGATATTTGAGAAGTTGCTGGAGCAATAGCTTCGAATTCTTGTACTTTGGATCATAGTTTTGCAGTAGGAAGCTGTAGATAGGCTGCAGAGGAGGAAAATCGTCGTCGATGATAAGCCGTTCGGAATCAGCGTCGGAGCTTGATATTCTATGTGCGTCGGTATGTTTCTTCTTCGATGGTGGTGAACTAGTTGATGGTGCTAGGTTCTTCCCGTGGATTGGAGAACGAGAACGCTCGGGACTTGGGACGGGGGACGTCTTATCACGATTTCTCCGCTTCTCGATCATCTTCAGAGGTGGTGGAGGAGGTTGTCCAGTATCCATGAAGCGATGAAGATAACCGATCTGAAGCAGGACCCACGAGTATAGGATGAAGATGAAAAAATGAAAATGATGTTCAAAATATGCACTACTTGTGCACTTCAGCTAGCTTCCACTTGGGAGAATCCCTCAATCTCTTGCAGCCTCTCGCCCGCAACTGTGTTCGGATCACCGTGCGTCCACACGTATGCGATAAACACAGCCTGGACTTGGCAACAATGCCTCACTACAAGAACTGTACTACGCCAGCTGGAAAAGTATGTGATTGGAAGCGTTTTTTTACCGGCTAGCATATGCTAGCTACTGCCCGAAGAGGGTTACGCCCTCTGTAGGGGAAGAGGTGTAAAAGTATTATTGACTTTAATTGGAAAACAATAGATGGGCTATGGGTAGTGAAGAATCTTTATTATCAAACAATTGGGGTCATTATGGTTTTATAACCATAATCATGCGGAGTAAGGTACAGATGGAAAGGAGCATCAAGGCTGGAATGAAAGATGAATGAAGTGTAGTTCACATCACAACACAGAGGTTCTGTTAGTATGACAAATGTGTGTTATCATCTCGCCTAGGGGCGACGCTAGGCATTAATGAAGACAAGGGTGTCCTGTTAAAACGGTAGGTATTACGGTGCATATGATGGCCAGACATGAAAAAGATGAGCATCGGAAGCGTATGGTTGATAGTATATACAGTCAGGGTGATCTGGAGGAATGGTGTAGCGGTACAGAGTAAGCAGTAATGAAAGTGGAGGAGTGAGAGCAGCAGAGGGGGAGAAACTACGAGCGTGTTCTTCGAAAGTTTGCTGTAGGAGTGGATGATTGTACTGCAGACGGCGGGTAATATATTTTGTGCGAAGTGTTTCCAGATGATACAGAATGTGCGGGAATGTGAGTCGAGCATAGAGGTCCCGGGTTGGACTGGGCAGCTTAATGCGAAAAGCGATGCGCAAGGCATGGCGTTCAAGAATTCGTAGTTTTTCATAGTATGATAGTGGTGCAGATAACCAGGCTGTGAAACTGTAGACCAGTATAGGTCGCAGAAAAACTTTATACGTGTTCAGGATAGTAGGTGCAGAGAGCCCCCAGGATGTTCCAGCAAGGCTTTTCAGTAAATTTAAACGACCATATGCCTTTTTTGAAACATCTTGAAGATGTGCCGACCAGGTAAGGCGGTGATCGAAAGTAAGGCCAAGATATTTGACAGTACGAGAAGGTTTGAGCGGTACCTCTTGAACAGTGAGATTCAAGAGACGGGGGTTACGGTGTATACGAGAACGGCATGTTGGAGATTGGAATACAATAGCTTGAGTTTTCGTCGGATTTTTTTCAAGCGCCAGTGAGAGCACCAGTCGACAAAGGTATTGATTGCGTCTTGTAAAGCCAAATTGAGTTGGTTGATAGTTTTACCAGTGGCGAATAATGCAGTGTCGTCTGCATATTGAAATAGTTGTACTCTGGCTGAAACAGCAGGAAAGTCGGCAACATAGAGAATGTACAGTAATGGTGACAAAGCCGATCTTTGTGGAACCCCTGAGTGAAGGAAAATTGGAACAGAGTAACTGGAATTTATGTAGACGTAGGCCAGGCGACAGGTGAGAAAATTAAAAATGAAGCGAAGATATGCAATAGGTAATCAGAGTTGCTTCAGTTTGAAAATAAGAGCTGGATGCCAGACCTTATCGAATGCCTTTTCTAAGCCAAACAGGACCAAGCAAGATGGATGTCCTGTGTTATAATGGTTGTAGATGGAATTGGTAAGGCAAAGAAGTTGGTCGTTGATGCTGAAAGAGGGTCTAAAACCAGCTTGTGCGAGGGGAAGCCTGTTGTGAAGTGCCAGAGAGCAGTGAAGACGTTTAACGAGGATACGTTCCAGAATTTTGCAAAATGTTGATGTTAATTGAATGGGGCAGTAAGAACTGACAGTGTGCGCAGGATTGAAAGTGCATGAGCTCCAACATATAACTTTTGTTTTCAAGTCTTTCATTTACGGTTGTGTGCGATTTCACGTTTAACAGAGACAAACATTTTAATATTTGTACTTTAAATAGTGTAAATTAGTTAACTATATCTTTTTCATGAAGTTTATGATATAAAATTATTGTTCAAAGCCTTTGTATTTTAATAAGCTTTCTCTAAAATCAATGCATGTGAGTTGTGCTTCCATCTTCCGAGTTGTTTTAAACTATGTTTATATGTTTGTGGTCAATCCTTTCGACAATGAGATCTCGGAAACTACAGGCTCTAGAAAGATGACGTTTTCACTGATCGATTGGAAATTTTGCGTAGATTGTCCAGTTCTAATTGAATGTTTTTTTAAAAAAACATGGTAATTATTTTTTTATTACATTTTTTAGATTACGTTGGAAGCGTTGAAATTAAAAAAAACTAAAGCATTATATCCTATGCGTTATACATTCCAACACCACAATGTTGTATATTGGGGTTGTATATGTCTCAGGCGTTTGTTTCATGGCCAAATAATAATGAAAAAGGAAGGATAACCATTTCTCGAGTCTAAGATAAATCTTTATTTTTTGAGTGTTTTACCCAAGGAACACCATATATAACTGATATTATAATTAATTGTATATGTAATGTATTTGCTTATTACATACTGCATGCAAGAAGAAAGAAAACACTGGTCATACATGAATTGGAAACTCCAACCGAAAGTAGGCTCAAATTTCGCAAACGGTGCGAGATATTGAGAAAAGTAATCGAAAAGATTTCCCCTTTATGATACCCCTTGCCGATTTTTTAAATCAAGACGTCTTTCACTTGTGTCTGTAAAAGGACATGTACGTATGTTGTGAAGAATGATGCGCTGTGTAGAGAGCGCAGGTTCAGCTAGTTATTTTTTAAATATTCACTTCTTTTAGTACAACTTACGGTTCATTTACATTCTCAGATTTAAAAAAAAATCCTATTGTGTTGACTCTTTTCCATGTATTTCCTAACCCTTGGACGCAGATAACTTATTTGGTCATAGTCACAGAAAATGAGTCCCTTCTGACTTGTAAGCTTTTGCAATGTGTTTAATAAAATTTGTAACTAATATGTGATATTTCTTAAATTGTTTTATATAATCATAATAAAACTTCAAGAATGTTTCTACACCATTTAAAATCTTTTAATTCTACAACATAAAAGAGCTGAATGTAGTTTTATTTATGTAGTGTCTGCATAGAGCAATAAGGACATCAACCACGTATACTATTTATAAACTGAAATTCCTTGATTTTTGAATTATAATTCAAGATTTGTTTTTGTTCAAACACTAAACACAAACCTCATTGAGTCTTTCAAATTTTGTTATGTTTGCACATAACAAGTGTTTCTGAATGTTCGTTGCAAACGTACTTTTGGCACTTCATGCAATATTTTGAAGAATTTTTATCCTTTTATGTTGGACATTTATAGCACCACTTTCTCTTCTTACTTCTTGATATAACTGGGGGATCTTCCATTGTTTCATAAGTAACCCCACATCTTGCTACCAGAATCTCCTTTCGAAGTTTCGGATTCCTACTCCTGCTTCTCATGTATGGCTGTACAAGTTTTGAGCCAAATCTGTGCGACATAGCCCTCTCTTGTAAGTCACATTTCTGTAGTGATCTGGAAGAAGGTAGGTGAATATAATGAATTAAGGGATGCTACATCAAGCATATCGTTTCACAGTACCATTGGACAATGGCGAGTTTGCAGCTTAGCAGTAGACCATATAAGTTTTTATCATCTTGTTCATATTATCTACTCCGGATTTTGTGCTGTTATAATACAAAACTATTTCTGATTTGCGTTTCTTATTAGACTTGTCAATTTTAGAATTATGGTGGGCAGTACAATAATATTTTTTATTTTTCTTAGGCACATAGCTTGCAGGTTTAACGTTGTCTTTGAATGTAAACAATGTTGAATGTATTTCTCAGCTCTTATACGGTTTCTTAACTGGCAATACATCAGGTTTGTTCAGGTGCAAAGTTCCAACAATTGACAAACGTTTATTTCGTAATTTTTTTGTTAATCTGACATCACTAAAAAGTTCTTCATCATTGCATTCAAACCAGAGTTAATCAATGAACTGCACAACTTATTTACTATTGATACCCTTAACTTACCGTAGTTTGTCTAGCATCTCCAGGTTGACGTCTTCTATGAACGATACTAAGATAGCGTAAGATGTGGCTGAGACACAAACCCAATATATCTTACAAGGGACATTCGCGAACTTGAACGGGAATGCGGCGTAGGATCCACACTGCGTACGATCCAAACTGCGTAGGATCAAAAAATTCAGCTCAAAACCTGTTTGGATCCTACGCAGTGTGGACCTTACGCAGTGTGGATTCTGTGCAGTTTGGTTCCTATGCCGTTGCCCTGAAATAATTTAAGTTTTAATCATGCGCTCAGAAAATATATTTTTTTGTCATCTCCCTTTCGCAATCCCATGGTACAATTTGTACCATACGGGTATTTCATGGTACATTGCGTTATAACTCTCCTATTTGAGCTTTTTCGTCTGTTTTTTTTTCAAGTCCAGAGGCATTGTAGAAGACCTTACGTATTGTTTCACACCTTCCTGCGTCGAGACATAGCAGGTGATGACGTCATAATTCTAAAAATATAGTTTCTATTTATTATTTTTTGGCGGGTCTATGTTCATTATTTTTTGGCTGGCTTATTTTTGCACGTAGAAGATTGAAATTTTGCACAAACATTCGGTCCGCCGAGTAGTATTTACCAGATTTTTTTCAGGTTTCTGCGTTAAAACAGGGGGGCGGGATCCAGAGGGGAAAAAGTTGAAAAAAGGGATATTTTTTACCAAAAAATCCCTTTCTTCAGGATTTTCCCGCCTTAGATACATGATGGTGACATGTGAATGATACCGCCTGAAAGGCAGTTCTATTCTAAAGAGAATGATGGGTGAAACATGACCCTAGGGTAATTAGGGAAGTGTCAGGAAATTTTTATCAAAATATACTTCTGTATAGGGAAATTTTGGACATGTTCGGT
Source organism: Thermobia domestica (assembly GCF_964235325.1). Classification (NCBI taxonomy): domain Eukaryota; kingdom Metazoa; phylum Arthropoda; class Insecta; order Zygentoma; family Lepismatidae; genus Thermobia; species Thermobia domestica. Next base: position 89,465,805 of record NC_137465.1, read on the forward strand.
ATTATTTTTGTGCGGGCTTATTTTTGCACCTAGAAGATTGAAATTGTGCACAAACATTCAGTCCACCAAGGAGTATTTAACAGATTTTTTTCGTATTTCTGTGTTAAAACAGGGGGGTACAGAAGGGCTAAAAGTTGGAAAAGGGAAATTTTTACCAAACAATCCCTTTCACGGGATTTTTCCGCCTTAGATACATGATGGAGACAAGTGAATGGTACCGCCTGAAAGACAGTTCTATTCTGAAGAGAATGATTCGCAAACCATGATCCTAGGGTAATTAGGGATGTTTCAGGGAACGTTTACAAAATATCCCTCTGTATACGGGAATATGGGACATTGTCGGTATATATATTTTTTGGCGGACTTACTTTTGCACCTGGAAAGTTGGAATTGTGCATAAACATTCAGCCCACCTAGTAGTATTTATCAGATTTTTTTCAGATCTCTGCGTTAAAACAGGGGGGTCCAGAGGGGCTAAAAGTTGAAAAGAAGGATATTTAGACCCAAAAAATCCCTTTTTTCGGGATTTTCCCCACTTAGATACATGTTGGAGACACGTGAATGGTACCGCCTGAATGATTGGCGGATTATGGTCCTAGGGTAAATAGAGATGTCTCAGGAAATGTTTTACCTGAGATCATGGTGTTTTACGGTAATTTGGGGCATTGTGGGGATTCTTGATAAAATTTCTCCCGCCCTTAGCATTCAAGATAGATACTTGAAATTTGGCACACGCATTTAGTATACTAAGTACTATTTATCACATTTTTTGAGATCTCTACGTTTACACAGGGCCGTTCCAGAGGGGCCCAAAGTGTGAAAAAAATTTCCCGCGAAATTTTCCATTTGACATCACTTTTCCCTCTCCTGGTATATGGTATGAGCATGCAAGTGGTATCGTTTGAAAGCCAGCTCCATTCTGATCCTAGGATAAATAGTGACGATGCAGTAGCTGCTTGACTGAAAGTCTAAAAAATACTCCAAAAACCCCGGATTCGGAAAGGGTTAACCTGTGCAGCTATCAATTAGGGTTATATTCATGGACTCCGCACGATCTAACTAAACTGCGTAGAATCCAAACTGCGTACTATCCAAACTGCGTACGAACCAAACTGCTTACGATCCACACTGCATACAACCAGGACGTCGCTAAGGGGTGAAAAGGGGAGCAAGTCACCGACTTCTGATCGAGTTGGCATTTTCTTAGTTACCCAGTTGTTGTGAATTATCAATTCTTTTACGGACTTCGTAGTTGGCACAATTGAAGATTTATGTAATTATTCTAGGTTTTTGGCTAGGTGGGGCTTCGTCCCAAATTTACCAACTTCTGAACAAGTTGGCAAATTAAAATGCCAAGTTGGCAGTTATTACTTAGAAGGCTTTCGTCACGTTCAGTCAGAGCTTTAGCTAGAGGGGTGCCAGCGGGACGCTCGCCCCGGGCGCTGATAGCAAGGGGCGCCGAACGAGCACGAAGAAAGGAAAAGTGCTGAAAATGAATAAGCGACGAGGTATGGGACGTCACCTGTGTAGACACATTGGCACCTTCCCATTTAGCTTCATCATGTGAAGAGGCCGGAAATGCTGCTGAGATTGCCTGTAAACGGAAACACACGAAATATTCCAAATTAAAAGGTCATATGCTTATTGCCTTTGCTACTGAAACCATGGGAACTTTTAGCCAGGAAGCTATGGAATTCCTCAAGGAAATCGGATTGAAATTAAATCTCAAGACAGGAGATCCAAAAAGTGCACAATTTTTATTTCAACGCATTAGTCTAGCAATTCAGCGAGGTAATGCAGTTAGCATTCTAAGTTCCTTCCCTTCTAAAATGGAAGAAATTTTTTATTTGAAATGAACCAGAATTTATGAACATTTTGGACGGAAAATTTTGCAAACTATTTAAGTTTTGTTAGCTCCATGATATTGGTCATGCTACTTCCAAAGATGAGGAAGATGTACTTATTCGCTCTTCTCAATTACGAATAGCATAGTTTCTAGATTTTACATTTCAAACAAAAGAATTAGTGTAATGTATCTTCTATCCATAATTATGTCTATGACAACCATTTGTTTCTGTGGCAATGAATTTTCAATATTCTTAAGTTTATTATTTTCCATTGATGTTCATTATTCAGATGTTTTACTGTATCGTTTTCAATTAAAAATTATGTACGAGGTGGAGTCAAATGAAAACCATAATTATTTTTTTAAATATTATTTATTGGTCACACAGGGTACAGAAGTAAATCACTTTTCAACATAGTCCCCTCCTCGTTCAATGCAAGTCCGCCAGCGCTTCGGAAGAGCCTGAATACCTGCAGAAAAAAAGTCTTTTGGGCGACGGCGCAACCACTCGTGCACCGCGTTGCGTACCTCTTCATCGGAGTGGAACTTCCTGCCGCCACTCCTTGCTCGCTCGCTTTGTTTCAACCCGAAATATATCTCCGCAACAGTGCTTCCACTTCAACGGATTCTTGCACAACGAAGCTACACACAGCTCGTAATAGAGAGCACTGTCGGTAGAGAGCGCCACTGTGTGCGGGCACTGAAGCAAGCACTGATAGATACTAGGAACCGACGCAATGTATGTGTAACTTTGCAAGAGTCGCTTGAAGTTGCAGCACTGTTACGGAGATATATTTTGTGTTTCTATTCCAAAATGGACACAATCGAAGCATCGAAAGGACGACAGAAGCAGAGGGGACGCAAGAGAAAAGAAAAATGTGAACTTTGGCAAAGAATTATTTGAATAGGCCCTCACCTTGAGGGTCCCTTAATGGTGGAAAAACTGTGCGAAAAATACGTTTTCAGTTTTATTTCTTTTTGCAATGTTACCATCACTTTCATCCCCGAAAAAATATATGTTGTACCTAAGTGTACAACAAATTTTTTAACCATAAAAGTCAGGAACGTTTCCCCCTTTCAAAATTTTTCTACAATTTTTTGAAATTTTCAAAACGCAAAAAAAAGTAAGAAAAAGAAAGTACGCATGGATAGTTTTGAAAAAATGCACATTTGCATTGACATAGTATATACAATCTTGTGAAGCTTTTAACATTTTAATCCTTGCTCTAGTATGCTGCCATTTATAAAAAAAAGTGCTCGTAAAGGAGAACGAGTACATCCCTGATGTTATATAGTGGTTGAATAAACACTATCGGCAGTGTCATGGTCGTTCATAATCTTGCTGTTGGGTGTAATGTTTCTGCGCATGTGTGGTGCGGTGTTGTTCGTAGCTGTAAAAGGGTACTCGTTGCGCGTAGACTGTTCCGGCGAAACCGGAACAGGTACTGGAACATGAGTCGTAACAAAGGTCGGAACATGATACGGAACAGGAATTGGAACCGGAACCGAAAGCGGAACCGTAACTGGAGCAGTTTACGCATGCGCAGTAGGTCTAAAACGGGGCCAAGTGCCACCATTCTACTCAGGTCCTAAGTATCATTTAGTTCACATTGTGTTTATGTATGACCCATTTTTTCAGGGTAAGATGATATTGTCTTCAAATAAGTTGAAATTTTGTTTAGATTTTCAACATTTATACAATAGCCATTGTTAGAACTTTGTTAAAACATTTATCTTTTGTTGAATATTTATAACTACATGTTCTACATTGCATAATTATGACAGGAATGAGAACAGAAGATGATCTACTTTCGGCTGCATGCTTCTGCAGAGATCGACTGAATCCACAGATGTTCAATTATTGCTTATCAGTGGCTCTACTGCATAGACAAGACACGCATGAAGTTGCTATTCCGTCACTTGCAGAAACTTTTCCTGATCATTTCCTGGATTCATCAGTGTTTCCTCGAGCTTTAGAGCAGGCCGCAGTTATGACACTACAACAACGGGTAACAAACAATTTCTTCGTATCATTCTTTTTTCTTTTTCTTTCTTTTTCAGATGGACAAATTTGTGTAGTGTTAATGTTTTATTTTATATGAAATATGAAGTTTACTCATATGGATAAATGGTAAGCAAACTTAATAAAATTCCTGTCAGAAGAGTTCACGAATACATATGGCAGGTCAGATGACGGAAGCTAATCATGACGATGCATAGTTTTTGCATCAACATCGAGTATTATTATTACTGATTTTTGCTAGCGTTCAATTCAAATACCTTCCAAATTTCTTCACAAAATGTCTTCTCTGTTATCTTCTTTTTTAATTTTTATTTATTGCGTGTGTAGCGTATTTATATATGCTTCTAAGTTTGTGTGCTTGTGCAAGGATATTCATTATGGGAAGCTATGATGCAACATGTGTTATTAACGTTTCAAATGGTAAAACAAAATAGTTAAACTGGTTACAAACTGAATATTTGTTTTAATGAGTCATGGAAAGGCGTTTATTGAACAACAAAACCGTTGATTAAGTTTGTAAGTATACTCTGAGCAAAATAGAAACGAATTAACATTTAGATACCGTGTTACTTTTATTTTTGGTCGCATTGTGGATATTCCGCTAAGGCATCCATTATAAACGAAAGAGTAGCTATAGGAAACAAAAGCGTAATATTCAAGATGTAGTAACAAAATAACACGCTCTTCTTTAAATGCCAGTTTGTTCTTTATATTGTTCCGCGCATAGATATTGTTTCATTGAAGAAACATGTCAGAAGTCATAGAATGCATCATAGACCAGGAGAAACAGGCATCTCCTTTGATATACAATCTTTCCAATAGAAAATTATCTTTGTCTTACGAATTAATTCACCTCTTGAGGAAGAAACATCTCCAAGATCCTCATGTTACAGTTAAAAAAAAAAGTGGGACCTTACTGACAATTATAATGGATTCCTGTTTATACATTCCATAGCTAGCACTTAGAATGCTACCGATCTCCCGTTTCATATCGGGCAATTTAAATTTTAGTTACTTTTTATAACCTCATTATATCGTACCTGTTCCCGAAAGCGTTATTGATCCTCTCGCTGGTCTAGTGGCTAGCATGTACGCCTTCTGTGCACAGGATCTTGAGTTGAATTTCTTGTAGAATAGGCGACCTTATACCAAACACGTTGTCTTACTAATTTTTGGCAAATTTTTAATCATGAATGTGAACGAGATGGATCATTTAAACTTATAGTGGTATTTATTAGGGCTGTGTGCTACTATACCATGTTTTTACATTGGCCAATCTTCAGAATTTTAGGTATTTGCCAATGTACCCTTCTCAAATTTTCAAAGGATGCACCAATACACCCATTTCTTATAAAAGGGAACATTGTCACACCCATATACACACCCATATAATGATATAAGGTAATAAGACCACATCAAAGGAAATAAATTGGGCCAATAATTTATCTCATGGCAAAGGCATGGTCGCGCTAAATTTTGGCAATTTTTCTCCATGAAAGGGAACGAGATGAACCACCCAAATTTATAGCGGAATTCATTAAGATTTATGCTACTATACTAAACTTTTAAATTTGACAATTTCTAAATTTGAAGCGGTAGGCCAATATATCCCTCCCAAATTTTAAGAGGGATGCACCAATGTACCATGCCTTATGAAAGAAAATGGACCTCTGTACATACTCATATAAGCATATAAGGTAATAAAACCTCATCGAAGAAGATAAATTAAATCATAAACGTCCGAAATTTAAAATTTTGGTAATCTTTTACCAATGAGGGAACCAGATGAAACACCCAAAATTATAATGGTATTTATTAGGGCCTTGTACTACTACACTGAATTTTTAAATTGGTCACTAAGGCGTAGGCCAATGTGACACTTCCGAATTTTCAATGGGTTCACCAATATACCTATGTCTTAGGAAATATACCTCTGTACACACCCATATAATCATATGAAGTAATAAGTTCTCATCAAAGGGAATTAATTGGGTCAATAATCGACCTCATGGCAAACACGTGGTTGTACTAATTTTTGTCAAATTTTTACCTATGAAAGGGAACAAGATGGACCACCAAAAGCTTACAGAGATATATACCCTGGTCCTATACTACCATAGCACATTTTTAGATTTGACAATTTCCGAAATTGAAAGGTGATGGTCCTTCCTGCCAAAATTTAGGGGTGGGCCAAATTATCCATGCTGAAATATAGATTGAATTGTCCTAAGTACACCAAGGTGATTGATTCTGGGCCAAGAGCCTTGAGTCATGAGGCAGGGGCCATTAAGCCATAGCGTTCCCAGCATTACTTCAAGCGAACAAGATCGATCGTGTTCCTAAATGCATCTCTCCCCCTTTACTTACAGAAATATAGAAAACTTATTCGGTGAACCTCCAGAAGAACATATCTCATTTAAACACTTTTGAAAGCCACTGTGTATATATAGATACTGCAAAAGAAGTCAAATTGATGTCTCTTGAACAAACTTGGACGGCGGATTTCAGTTATTAACAATTTTATTACAATCTTGTAAGAATTGATTCAACAATGCTGGCTGTAAGTTATGTAATAATGGTTGACTTGACTTAATCCTAATGTACACACCCATACAATCATATGATGCAATAAATCCCCATGAAAGGGAATAAATTGGTTCAATAATCGAATTCATGGCAAACACGTGGTCGTACTAATTTTTGAGAATTTTGTACCTATGAAAGGGAGCGAGATGGAACACCAAAAGCTTAGAGAGGTATATACCCTGGTACTATACTACCATAGCACATTTTTAGATTTGACAATTTCCGAAATTGAAAGGTGATGGTCGTAGGTACTACTGCCAAAATTTAGGGGATGGATCAAATTACCCATGCTAAAAATATAGACTGAATGATCCAAAGTAACTCTAGGTCACTGATTCTGGGCCAGGGACCGTGAGTCCCAAGGCAGTGGCCATTAAACCATGATCGATCGTATTCCTAAATGCATCTCTCTTCCTTTACTTACAGAAGGGTAGAAAATTCGTTCGGTGAACCTGTAGAAGAACATATATCTTTTTAGCACCGAAGGTTTCCAAGGAGTTCAGAATTACGTACTAATTTCTCTGTTCAGAGAAGTTGACAGTAAGAGACACTTCTGGATGGTACACCTAACCATAAAAATATCTCCCCCCTAAGCGCCCTATAGGGTCCAGGTCATTTCCAGTTGTGAGAACGCCTAGATAGATGCAACCCAACTTACACATAACTTTTCTCAGCACTGACAGCAGTTGGTAGACCTCATCCAGGTGTTTATGCAGGTAAAATTCTAAAGTAGGTGACTAACAAACTGTTCTTCATTCTAAGATAAATCTCTATGGTTCGGATCGTGTTTTCCAAAGAACACCATATATTAATCTCAATATTGCTGTGATAAAAATACTGACGACGCATTTATCAGGAAATACTTGAAAGTAGCTGAAAATATCAAATCTAGAACAACTGCTGGAAATAAGTATGTAAATGATTGCCTCCATTGACAGACCTTCTCCAATTCTCCTCATTCCAACATCATTTTCTTTCTGAGGGGAGAAGATCTTTCTTGTCACAATGAGTATGTATTGAAATTGAAATTGAAACATTTGAAAAAGTTTCAACCTGGCCGGGATTCGAACCCTGGTCCGCTGAACAGAATTTCAACACGCTAACCACTTACCTTCCGCGTCACTTAACCTTTTATCTAAACTTTTAGCTAGTAAAAATCATTGCATGTAAGACTACAAAATAGTAATGCTCGTATGAGAAGACGTTCCTTATGAGTGTCACAATGACTTACTCGAGATTTCCTTCTGTAACTCAAAAGCAAGTTATATAGACCTTCGTCAATGAGGAAAATATCATGGAACGTTCTTCAAGTTGAGGTTACTTTATTGTTTTTAATTGGTCCCGATTTATATTACTACTGTTCTTCCTCATCGTAGCTTCTAATTTCCAAAGAAGAGCCGGCAGCATTTACGCCGATCCCAAGAGTTTCAGTTTTCGCGCGCTACCCTAGCCAGCTGTTTGAAGTTGGTCAAGTAAAATGTACAGAAAAATTTGAGCAAGAGAAAAGAACCTAACCAACCCCTACGGGGCTTCTAACCCATTCCTCCTCCTCCTCCTCCTCCTACTACTACTACTATTACTGCTACTGCTGCTATTATTATTATTATTATTATTATTACTTTTACTATGGATCCGTAAAGTAAAACTGCAAGCTTATTTTAATGAAAAAAGTGTTATCGAAATTTTAAAAATCCTGGGCGTTTGTACCCACGCCAAAATCTATTTTCATTATTATAATGTTGCCCTAGAACGCTCGGCCACGAGAGCCGACAGCAGTTGGCCTTAATTTCTGCTATATGGAAGTCATGACTCTTGATGTCCTATCTATATTGGCCAATAAGGTCAGAGGATATCTGAAATTCTTGGAATCCGCGAAAATGTAAGCCGGTAAACAGGCACGATTTCGTAATAGCTGGGGTCCGTGACGAAATATTGAAGTTATCACACCATGAGCTGGGTCATTATAAACTACTTTATTTTTCTAAACTATTCTAAAATATTTTGGTTCGTTTGCCAGGATTTTGTAATGGGGGAGGCGTGACATGAAATATTGTGGTTACCCACAAAGAGCTCGATCAATCTAAACTATCTTACTGACAACGTACCCATATTGGTTTGTTAGGACAATAAAATGAGGATATGTTAGTAGACTAAGTATTTTAGTAACAAACTATGAAGATATCTCGACTAAAAGGATATGAAAAATTGAAAAAGATATAGTCTTCTGAGGTCTTTCGAACTCTGTTCTTCTTGTCTTTTCTTCTTCTTTTTGTTGTCTTCGTTTATTGCCGTTAAAGATAGCAACCAGATCTCTTTTGGGCAGTGAAAACATCCTGCCGCGAAATGGATTAGTGTTGCCGCAAAATTGAAAATTTGTTTAACAAATGTCACTGGAATCTGTTGTCAGGCTCATATTATTGGGGATTATTGGTATTTCTTTAGTTCTACCTGAGAGTCTATCTGATCGTCATTTGTAGTCCATAGGATATGCATGGTCCTAGATGGAATTCAGAATGCTCCGTTACAATAATATCCATTTTAACTTGATCTCCCTGTTTCCCCCACACAAATCTCCTCATAAGAAAGAGTAACCGAACGCTTACTGTAGTTTTATATTATTAACGCGGATTCTTCTTTTTCTCCTTTGTTTTTGTTTCATCTTCCTTTATTTTTTCTTTTCTGTTCTCGAAGGGGGTTCCAAACTCCCGGAACCACCCTTTGGCTACGTGTCTGCAGCAGACATTATTTTCGCATCCTTTGAATTGCATCAACAAGTGTAGAAAATGAAAGTTCTATTTTTATCTTCCGTAATTACTAGTTTATTGTTTTATCCTTGCATGAGGAATTTGTGGTAGATTGGCATATTATGAAAGTCGTATAGCAGAGACACGGGTTCGAATCCCGTCGTGGCAGAGTCATAACTTAGATTTTTTCTGGGAAGGGAGCAAGCATTAACACGCGTATTTGTGCCCACTAGAAAAAATTGTTTTCCTAATTCTTGGGCCCCCCTTTCCACTCTTCTCTTACACTTTATGGACCCCCGAATCTGTGGTCCCTCCCGCACAGCAAGGTCTGTGGGGTCGTTAGTTACGCCTGTGGGCCCGTTGCATACACGACAAATTAATTAAGGGGACAATATTGACAAATCTGACAATAATATGAGTATATATTATTTCTAGTGCCCTAATAGTATACATTTTGCACTGAAATGGGCCCACGACTCATTATTGTTTTATTTACTTTTTGTATGCTATTCTGTTTACGTAATGTAGTAAACCTGTTTGATGCTTCACTTATAATTTCATTTTCGTATCGTATATGGAGCAAGACAATTTTGTCTTAAAATGGGAACTCCGCGAACGACGGGGAGCTTCCCTGCGGGTGGGCAGTTGCCCCTTCCCACCACAAGTTACGGCTCTGCGTCGTGACAATAATTTTCTTCTTAATTGGAAGATATTGTTTACGCAATTGATTTTGTAATTCTGTTATTCCTTTATTATTATTATTATTATTATTATTATTATTATTATTATTATTATTATTATTATTATTATTGCAAAGTTGAGACTTGGGTACATATTGTATATTTTATGAATTTTCTGATTGGATTTCAAGTCTTTTTGTTTAATAATCAACACACTCCGCTTTAGAGGGTTTGGGGAATGGAAATATTATCCTGTTGCTTTTCAATTTTTTACTTGCACGCTACACCAACCCTCGATATTACATTTCACCTTTGTATATCTATGCGAAGTACACTAATGGTTGTGATGATCATAAGAGAATGAGTGAATAAGTGATGAGATAAATGAACATTGCGTATTAACAAGATTTAAAATATCACGTTGTCAGATAAGTCATGACGTGTTTCGGTATAACATGACAAATGATGGTTTGTGGATATACTAGAGTTATTCGGATGAGGCAATAGTTATGTCATGAATAGCCAAGATATTGAGCGTTTGGTGCATTAATATTGCTCTTTGTTTGGTTTGGTTTCACAGATTTGATCAGAGATGGAGTGGGTCAATGAAAACTTGACCCACGACCCACTACCCACCGTGTCCTACTGACCCACGATCCACCACCCACCTTGGCCCACTCTGACCCACTACTCAGCATGACCCACTCCTACCCACCACCCACCACGACCAACTGAACCACTAAAACACATCGTCATCACTCTTTTCTAACGACCCGTGTGCGTGGGTTTTCTCGGGGTTCTCCCGTTTCCTCCCACTTTCTTCATTCCACCATTTCATTCATTACTCACCATCACCGTCTCCTTTAGCCTAACCGGCATTATCGCGGTACGTAAAACTCAAAGATTTCATTTCATTTTTTTTCTAACGACTAAAGAGTTTATGCTTGTAATAAAACCAGGTTGTCAAATTCTAACTAATCGGAGATTGAATTACAACGGTCAATCGCTCAAGGACCGCTCCCTTACAATAACGATGAATCTGACCTTTACGATATAAAAGGTAAAGTGTTTCTCATGGGCAAAATTACGATGAATTTCAATTAAATTATCATGGTCTAATTATTTTCTTGTTGAATTATCGATACTTTTCAGTGGAAAAACGGATAAAATTTGAAAATCCCAAATCAAGGTACGTAAACCAACGCACAGAAGCTTACATAAGAAATTTTATATCTATTTTTCTCACAACTTTATGGGTTCATTGTCGTGTGCTCTAAGCGCTCCATATAATAAACAAGTTTCAGCAATACTATAAAGCGCATGGTATGGATATATGATCCCAAGCACTGTATTTTTTGTTGAGTTGAGTTCATTTTGAGTTTAACGCCCCTTTCAGCAGAGAGGGTATATGAGACATGGACCTACCTCATGCCGTAAACGTCGCCAAAACCTAATGGCCCACTTGCGAGTAAACGCTGATCATCAATATAGCGACGGGTCGAAGGATTGCCATTAGGATCCCACTGGCGGCAGGGTTTTGTCGAGTCGAAACAGATATTTCGCGTCGGAGTGTTGAAGTTACCACCGCGTAGCTCCTTCGATTCGTTGCGGAGAATTGCGAAGGGAGCAACACGAACTATCGCCAATCATGTGCATGCAGCTATTATTATATATTATTTTTTCCTGACGAATTGATCCTAAAGCGATCTCCAGGGGTCAAGAATAACCTCTGCCAAAACATCATGTAATGAAAAATCTTGAGTGCGATAATTGTATGAAAGTAGATGGCAACTGTCGTCGATCATTAGGAAGTGAGTATGGGAGAACTATGAAATAAAGTAAATGGACACTCGTTATTTTGTTATAAAATTAAACGACGAACGCATTTTATCTTATCCCAAACAGTTATCGTCTCATAGACAGGGTTAAAGGAGCACTCTGATTGACCAAATTTAAACGATTTATGTAATGAGCCTCTCAACTCTCTATGTTATTATCAAACCTCTCATAACAGGAATGATCCTGTTCCGGTCATGGGAAGCTTATAATTGGGAGTAATTTATCAGACTTCGACTTGAAGAGCAAGTTCGGCACAAGTAGTGAGTTAATCGAACAGTTGAAGTTCCTTTATTTAGAAACTAAAACCAGAGTATCTAAAATTTCTAATAATGACAATAATTCTAATTTCCTTATAGCTAATTTTATGCATTTATTCGGCATCCAAATCAATATGTACGAAAATATTCATGCAATATAAATTATATGCTCATGTACATCTAACATATTCATGCACATAAATCATGCAGATTACTTCCTTATATTAGCTGATACATCTTATATTTTGCAGGCATCATCATGCTTTTCGTTAATGATAAGAGACACATATAGAATGCATGTTAGCCATCAGACTTAAAGAGATGCGGAGAATTACATGTTTTTTTTTAAAATTACTTTAAATTCATAGATAGAAAAAGAATATCCATAATCAGACCATACGTTTCCCAGACGATTAATCACCGTAGACTCTCTTCGTTTAATCTTATAAGAAATTCATTATGACGTAGCTTCACTTTTAATAACATATTATATCAAGACAAACCTTATTTCATTTCATTAAATTCATATCTTTTAATATTGGAAAACATCTCCGATCATATTGTAAATTCTCCCTTCTGATATGCACTGGTAGCATGGCGATTAACTTTTAGATTCTCCTTAAGATAAAACATAAAACTTGCTGACATTTTGTCTGATGCTAATAATTTATTTTAATGCCTACATAGATACAAATAAACACGCAGTCGTAGTAAAGTGCATGATGATTAATATATTGCATTATGTTCATAATCATGAATAATTTAGCTATGAAGTTCAGCAATCTAACATATCGAACATTGAGGGAAATTTAAGCTATTTAATGCACAATTACGTTTTCCAACATTTTACTCACAAAATTAATTAAACTTATAAACAATCTGTTATAATAATTTCAGTAGTCCGACGATATCACTTTTCTTTTGAATTATTAGAACAGCGAAGTATACTGTATTTAACCTTTCTTCTAAGATACACACTTTGTTACATCTTATTCTCACACAAACTAGAAGAAAAGAAAATGCATCTACTCAGTATTTAAAGAGATGACATGATCGCTAGTACATAAAGCTTATGAACATGAATGCAAAATTATAATAAAATTTAATACATTAAAATAACATTCAGTAATCCAAATTAAACAAATATAATATGCCAATAATTAAACGTTGAGTACAACTATTTAGACAAAATAAAACGAACAGGTTGAATATAACTATTTAGGCAAAATAAAACTGGAGAACTGTTACATTTATTCCTTTACAAGCCACGTTTCCTTCATCGCTTCCGTAGCGAAGTCGGTAGAACACCCGCCCAGTAATCATAAGGTTGGTGATTCGATCCCCTTCCGGCGTAATTTTTGTACTTTTTAAGTGTTTTTAAACTCACCTTAATGTAAAAAAATCATACATATAGGCGATTTAACATATTTTGGGGGAGTAATTTTGTGGTTCATTGGCGTTTAGTCGTGTTAGAAGATACTGTCTTGAATGCAGTAAGCAGAAGAGGTCGATGGGTGAGACTGCGTCATAGTTAGTTGTGGGCCACGGTGGGTGATGGGTCGCAGTGGTTCACATGGTATTGACCCACGGCCCACTGACCCACTCAGATAACTTGATACATTTGACCCACTCACCCTCTTCAACTCTGTATTTGAGACCACATAGAAAATGGAAAACCAAAAATTGCATATTCATAACAATTCATTGTTTTACCTCAGGCAAGGGAAGAACGCGCGAATAGTGTTTCTGATTTTTACTGTCCTCCATGTTTCTGTTTTTTTGTCCCTGTTCTTAAAGAATTACTGGAAAAACTATAGAAGTGAGTAAAACGCGTCAAAATAGGAAACAAGGTAGAGAAGAAGGTTCATTCAATTAGTTATTTCTTTTCTAAAAAATAACCCAGTGCCCTTAAACACCAGATTGAAATCAATATAAATATCTGCCCAATGCCGTGTGTGAAAAATCAGGGCCCGAGGCGAGAGCATATGTCAGCGCCTTCGTACATATGAATTGTCAATTTAAAGTTGACTTCTCCGGACTATTCTTTCTGCATAATACTTTACTATTTTACTATGACTGAAATCAGAAAGATTCAGCATTATTACACTGGAATCGTAAAAGTGTATAATCACTGAATTCACTGCAGCTCCATTTTTTCCTTCTCCCAGAACAGTGATGTCTGAGAGCAGTGGCTTAAGCGTTAGTTTCATAATGTTTTGGATGCGAGTTCGATTCCGGCTGTGGCAGTTCAGAAAATTTTTATAATCTACAAAACTGATACTTCTGATGTATACTGACATGAAAAACATTCAATTCCACTGGGTCTAAGAGTTGAGACGAGTTCTTTTACAGGTGAAATGCCACTAACACAATATTACGTCATCCGTATCAATCTTCGTTCGTAACTGTATGGCGAATAACGTATTTGGACAAGAATTGATGAACACATAAGGGCTAAACGCGTCCTTACTGCTGTAGTATTGGCCAAGAATTAGCTCCAAGGAGTTGTTCCTAGCTGGGCACAAATTGCAAATAGTGATCGAATTTACAATAGAGATTGCTAGTCACGAAAATGATCCTATTTAAGATGTCTGCTCACCTTTCGACTTAGAAAAAGGTCGAAACAGAATGCATTACTGTTATCAGCTAACAAATATATATATTCCATTTCTTGTTATCATAAAATGATAATTGTATCTGTAAATCCATAAATGTAATAATATTCTTCTGTTGATGTGTACACCTAAGAAATATCTTACATACTCTATATTTTTCCTGTTCCTATGAATACCTTCGACTGTTACTTTTTCTTTCCGTTGTGGTAATAATAATAATAATAATAATAATAATAATAATAATAATAATAATAATAATAATAATAATAATAATAATAATAATAATAATAATAAAGGATAACACAATTACAATACCAATTACATAAACATTATCTTCCCATTTAGAAAAATTACTAATTACCACGTCAGGATTTGAACCCAATTAGCTGCAGTGGGAGTTTCCTACCTTCACAATTTTTAAAAAACAAATCGCCTCAACCGGAGTATTGTTCGCTTTGGCACCTCATGTCCTCTCGAAGTATTCGAAACACTTTAGGAACAAGAACACAGAAATACTGAGGACTGTAAAATTTCCGACCTTGCTCTTCAGAGGAATTCGAGCCCCGAGTGGATTGCGCCCCATGATCAGAAGCTGAACGCTCATGATCAGAACAGATCACTCGGCTAATGCCTCCGGCTCAATTTGCCACATATTCCTCATATGAATATAAGAAAATAAACTAGTAGTTATGGAACATAAAAATAGAACTGTCTATTTCTACACGTGTTGATACAATTCAAAGAATATGAAAATAATATATGTCGTCTTTTCTTCTTTGGAAATTAAAAGTTATGGTAAAGACGAAATGCAACGTAAATCGGGACTACCTCTGCAACTGATGACCAGCGCCGTAACTTAGATTCTTTTCTGGGGTGGTACAAACATTAATAAGATTATTTAGGCCGCCTATGAAAAGTTGTTTTTCAAACTATTGGGCCCCCTCTTTCCAACTTTCTCTTCATCTGTATGGGCATCCCGGAGCCTGTGGGCCCTCAAGCACGGAAAGTTCTGCGGTTCCGTTAGTTACTCCTTGGGCTCGTTCCATACATGACAAAATTTTTACGGGGAAAATATTAATAAATCTCAAAGCCATAGGAATAAATATTACTGAAATGGGTTCACGACTAACTTTTGTTCTGTTTACCTTTTGTGTGCTGTTTTGTTTATGTAGTGTAGCGACCCTATTTGATGCTTCATTTCTAATTTCATGTTCGTATCATATATGGAGTGAGAAAATTTTGTCTCAAAATGAGCCCCCTCGAACGGCGGGGAGCTTCCCTGGAGGGGCGGTTGCCCCCCACAAATTACGGCTCTGCGGATGAAGCAGCCTCAACTTGAACAACATTTCGTGATACTTTCCTCATTGAAGAACGTCTATATAACTTGTTTTTGAGTTAAACAAGGAAATCTCGAGTAAGTCATTAACACACTGAGGCAAGTTGCTTATATTTTCTTATTTATATTTTATTTATATTTTTTTATGTTTGTTTCTTTTTGTTATATTTGAGTATCTTGTTTATATTTTTCCATGAAACGATTTTAACTAGGTATTAGTTTTGATCGAAGGTTAAGTGGCGCGGTAGATGAGTGGTCCACCCAATGTTCCTTTCCTTCAACAAGCACCCTTATATGTATATAAATTCGTCCTAGCCTGGAGTTCTCTATCTAAACATGATGAGATAAGATAAATCTGTTCTCGTGGTCTTTATTTGTATTTTTTTTTAAATGACCTTTACTACAACTACGATACGCGTACAGCAGAACCATAATAGTTGCAACTGGAATCGAATATGGTTTAATATTCATAGAAATTTTCTTCCGACTTGTGTACGTAGTTTATGGTATAGTGTTGTGCATAATATTCATGCTACTAATCAACGTTTGTTCGACATCCATCGCCTACCACATAATGCGTGTTCCCATTGTGGACACCCCGACACCATTTTCCACAGATACACCTCTTGCCAGCTAGTAATGTCTGTGTGGTTAAAACTATGTGCTCTCCTTGCTATCGTATGTCGGACATCTCCACACCATTTTACACCTGATATTATTACCTTACACGATTATCATTGGTACCCTCCAACCCGCAAGAATGCTGTTACTTGGCTAATAGGACACACCTTATACTATATTGATTCCCGTCGCAGTCACATAAGTGTCACGGATTATCATGAATTCTTAAAACGCACCAGGTGGAAAACTTTTGGTATGGTACCTTTCCACAAGAATTTCGCAAACTTTCTGACTGCCTCATTTTAACATGATATGACTAGTGTAATATCTGTAAGATCATATTTGTAGTACCTCTAAATTTCTATATAATACTGTCTCTATTTTAAAAGTTCTTGGCTACTTTGATAAGCTCAAAAAATGTAATATGATGCTGTGATTTGTATTGTTCTTAAAGCAGTGTGTATTTGCCAACATTCTACTTGTATTTGCCGTCTATGTCTTATGTCTAAACGACCACTTTCTTTCAGGTATGTAAGTGACCTTCGAAAATAAAGATGTTTAAAAAAAGTGGTTAGTGTATTCAACTTATATTCGGTAGACCCGGGTTCGAATCCTGGCCAGGCTGAAACTTTTTCAAGTGTTTTTGTTTCAATTTCGATTTCAATGCATACTCAGTATGACAAGCAAGATTTTCTCTTCCCTACAAGGAAAAAGATGTTGGAATAAGGTGAATTGGAAAAGGTCTGTCAATGGAGACAGTGATTTACAATCTTATTTCCAGCAGTTCTTCTAGATTTAATATTTTCGTCTACTTCCAGGCATTTTGGGATTCATGTGTGATCACTGTTTTTATTTCTTTGAATTAAAGTATATAATGAAATAATACATTACATTTACAGCAATATTGACATTCACATATGATGTTCAGTGGACAGCACGCCCTGAAGCAGAGAGTTGATCTCAGAATATTATTTTCGTGTGTCATCTACTTACATTATTGCTTGCATACATGATCAGTGCTACCAACTGCTGTCAGTTCCGAGAAAAGTTACGTGTAATTTCGGTTGCATCTGCCTAGCCTTTCTCACAATTGCAAATGACCTGGACCCCAAGTAATGGAATTAGAACACTTATGGGGGGAGAGATACTTTTGTGGTTGGGTGTACAGTGGGCCACAGAAATTCTTGATGTACAAAGTCCGTGAGTTAGGCAACTTAACTAACGCCCGCTTATTTACGCCTGGTAGAGTAGCTAGAACAGCAGCATGAACTTGCCCCGAACTATTCAAAGAACAAACCGTAAAGTGTATTTTTGTGCAGGATTGAAGAGAAACGCTGGCTGACGATATGTCAAAAGGGATCTTTTGGATACTTGTAGTCACAGTAAACAGCACAATACGAGACAAAATATACGGACACTATAGGCACCGATGAGAAGATAACAGTTAGGGGACTTAAATAATCTTATAATTTACTCAAATTGAGAATATATAAACAAGTTAACTTACTTCAAATGACTATACATATATGCGTATCAAATATATACGGGCAGATTAAGCGGTATATTTATTAGTTAATTTTTTTAAAAGTAAACACAAAAACTTGAGCTGAGTTTTAAAACTATTAACAGTAGTCCTACCTGCAAATCAATTAAAGTATGGATTGCTCATTCAGGAGAAGAATCCAGTCCCTGAGGAAAATGTTGGGGGTCCAACAGGGCCTGAGCTCCTAGGTTCCGGCGCCACTGATTCATACGCAATGTTACTTGGAAAAAAAAAACTTATTGGATAACATTTAAACGAGTTGGACAACTTACCCTTACTAAGCGTATTTCTAGTTGCGTTCCAAATATAACTGAGGGTTTGTGATTTGTTCGATATTTGTGCAAATTTACACATTTATACACAGGGAGAAAGAGGAAAATATAGTGTCAATAAACCACAAATTAAAAATGCACGAAATTAACGGTTAATATCAAATTATACAACCACTGACAGAATTAACTCTGTAACTCGTTTTCTCCATTCATTTTCCTTCCTTTATTTTCAGGATCACTGAATTTCTCCACTGGAGATTATCTTTCATTTACCAGCATTCAACACGAGCTCAGCCTTGTAAATGAAAAAAATTAACAAGTGTAAACGACGAAGGTAGGAATCGAACAAGACTGTCGGATTAGGAAACTGCAACGCCATTCACTCATCAAAAGCTTTACTCCTTTCGGCTTGCCTAAATGAAGATTCTATTAACAAGAAAACAATAGCTTGTTAATAGCCAGATTAATTGGCAAAACACAGAAATATGTAATTGAGTACTCGGAGGACATTATATCATTCTATTCTCTAAATTATCAAAATCACAGATTTTTTAAAAACAAAATACAAAACTCCTCTATTTTGAATCAAATACGGTGAGCGTATTATACTCGTAAACAAACTAAACACAAATAAACTGCAGGTAATAATCGTGGTTAAGTGGTCAAGGCGTTCGACCAGTAATCTGAAGGTAGTCGAATCGGATCCACGAACGACTAGTACTTTTTATTTTAGAATTTTTGATTGCGATTGACCGGCGATGACACACGTTTTATGTTCTTCAGATATTTGAATACTCGGATGTTTTAATACTTCAAGTATCAGATCTTCAGGAATAATAATAATAATAATAATAAACTAATAATAATTACTGTTATCTTATAGATTATTAAAAGTTAGGAGCTTATTATCGCTTAGTGCATAACATTACAACCAAAATGTAACATTTGGCAAGAATATTTCGGTTTTATTTAGTGTTGCTCACGAGAAGCGGAATTTCTCATCTCGTTTCTGAAACAAACAAACAAAATTGAGACAAGAGTTAAAAGGATTTCTCATTTTATCTCGATTCTCGAAATAGTGTATGTCCATTGTTTAAGTGAGAATTGCTTTGTAGACTGAAGCTTATAAGCTATTTTGTTACTTTGTATTTCGGAGCTCCTTGAATTTATTATGGTCTGTGTAGGTATTTTTGTAGCAAAGCTTTTATAATTACTTCTACATATCCTAAAAGTTAGTTTATTATATTCCTTACAGTGCAGTGATATTAACCCTAAAAGCACAATTACATAGCAGGTATACGCCTATGATGTTCCCTCAGGTACATAGGAATGTGCCCAGTATGTGCCTTATGTCCGTGTGAGAGAGAAATCTCATGGACAGCAAGTGATAGTCACAGTCTATTTCCGCCCCTATGCACATGCCTGACATGTACACTCATGTCCAAAATTATGGTCGCATGCCTATAAATATGTTGTTGTAGGAATATAATTTGATAACGAATTCGCCCGGTATTTCTTATAATGTTAGTATGTGTATGATCGGCAAAGACATGTATGTGGCAAATTTCATGTCAAAAGAACAGTAAATAACAACAATAAGACGAAAATAAAACTTTCTTGTCCATTTAGTACCATTTTCTTTTACTCACTATAATTCTCGTATTTATAATTCTTTTCCTATAAAATTAATCACAAATATACATTTCCCGATTATGCACATAATATCAGTATTAAAAGTACCCTGCAAAACCATTATCAAATTATATTCTTACAAGAAGACAGTTATAGATATGCGACAATCAGTTTGGACGTGAGTGTACCTGAGGAACCTACCTAGTATGTTCTAGATATGTTTTTCCCAATAGCGTAAGCGAAAATTACTCCCCCAAAATATGTTAAATCGCCTTTATGCGCAATTTGTTTACATTAAGGTGAGTCTAAAAGCATTTTTAAAAAGTAGAAAAAGTACACGACGCGGGTCGGGCGCGAGCTACCAACCCTTTGATTACTAGGCACGTGCTCTTCCGACTTGACTACGGAGGCGATGAGGAAAACTCACTTGTAAACGGACAAAACCTTGGGGTCTTTTTAACTTGGTTAATCAGAGTGCTCTTGTATTCCTGTATTTTCGACGCTAATCGTTTGGGATGGGATTAAACCCGTTTGCCATGTAATTTTATAACAAAATGACGCGCGTCTCTTTACTTTATTTGATGGTTCTTCCATATTTACTTTCAAATGATCGGAGACAGTTAGCATCTAAAAAATACAATTCTTTATCCCTAACTATTAAATAATTAACTGTTCATATATGAATGAAAGATTCATCTTAATTTTTATTCATCAGTTATGTCATTTCTTTCTTCTAATTTCATCCTTTAAATTTGATGCATTGGTTGCTTCTTTTTTCTAAGCGATTGTGTACTAGAAGTAGTGATGTGAGATTGAAAGTTTTCCGGAAAATTTTCCGCTACATTTTTCCGGAAAATTTTCCGTTCTAAATAAATATCACTAATCAAGTAACAATTCCTCAGTAATCGTAAAATTGATTGAATTCATGTATAGAAATGTTAAAAAGTAAAAAATCGTTTAAAGAATCTGAAAATTTTCATAGCTCAGACAATTTTCGGTACTATGTTGGAACAAGCGAAACAATTTTTCATGAATCCAAATATTTTCTATGGTGAAATTGAAGAACTATTTATGAGTCGGAAAATTTTCATCAGTTTGAAGCAAAAAGTAGAATACTTTTTTATGAATCGGAGTAGGGTACATATGTATGTTTTGCCCCACTTTCCCCCTTAGCCCCTAACTATCAAAAAAAATTATGAACCCACCCCTGACTATTGTACTTTAACACAGAGGGATATCCCAAAGTGAGATTGAATATGCTTTTATGACATTTAAAATCATAAAAACTTACATTTAAAAAACTTATAACTAACTTACATCTAAAACTTATAACTAAAACTACAACTACTCCTCTTCTATCTTACAATGACCCCAAGCTAATGTATTTCCACCATCTCTTAATATATATCTTTTATCATCTGAAGAATCTAATGCTAGCTTATGAACGGTTATACTATATATATCATGCTTATAACTTCTAATGAGGTTAATGTCTTTATACGTTTTTACATTTTTAAATAAACTTTCTTTATAATCATTAAACTGCAACTCCTTTGATATTACAGCTTTAGTTACTCCTTTAGCTTTTTTCTCTTCTTTATTTTCTACTCTATAAGCATACATCTTTGATCTCAATCCAATAAACTCTGTCATTATCTTACCTTTATTCTCATCTTTCATCTTACCTATTACTTTTTTGTTTATTAGTGGTAGTCCATATATATTATTTTCCTTGTATTCACTCGTATCAAACTGGTCAATTATTTCTGCTATATCTTTATAAAAGTCTTCAATCTCAATCTCATATATAAAGCTATCAGTATCCATATAACATAAATTTATATTGTTTCCATATTTCGGCTTCATCGTGTTATAGTGAAAATCATACATTAATAGTTTTGATAGTTCTAATACACTCATACCAACATATATTGACTTATTAAACGTTAATCGCTCTTTTTTCATATGTATAGCACATAGATTCTCTGTAAATATTGTTCTGTAATCAAAATTAGGTTTTGCAATTAATTTTTCTACTCTTTCAGGATCACATTCTAATTGTATAGGCTGCCTCTTTCGAATATTTTCCATTGTTTTACCAAATACCGAGTTATTCATGAGCTTATAAAAATCTTCTTCAAACTTGTTTTTAGTTTGCGTTCTCATATTTGTATTTAAATCAATGTATTTCTTTAACCAGTCTGATTGTTTGAATTCTAATACTCTATGCACTTTCTTTAATCTCATTCCAAGTGACATATATAGTTTTAAGTTCCTATAGTGCAGCGTTTCCCAACCTTTTTCAACTTGCGGCACACTACAGGTGTAACTTGAATTCTCGCGGCACACCCATATATATATATATATATATATAATTACCGTGGTATTTTAATGTGATTACTAATATCCTTCTTACAGAGAAGAAAGCTCGATCACTGATTTTCCCCCGTGCTAAATCATTATACTTATTTTTCATTCTAATTTTAAAATAGAAAACAATAGCAATGAAATATAGGACTCGGGTTTTTAAAAATCCACTTTCTCTTTCGAAAGCTGTATCTAACCTCTAACTAAAAGAGAAGATCACTAAATAACGAACAAATAAACAAATCTCCTATACTTTTAAAACACAAATGTAGGTAATTTGTATGCATGCTTGCTTTGTTGAATTTATTGAATGATATGTTAAAATTTCAAGTTACGAAATAGTCTGCAACAATAAAGAAGTAATAATGGTCATGACAATGATAAATACGTTTTTCAACATTAAAAATGTACAGAAAAGAAACACAGTATGAAATTTAAAATTGTAGATTTATAGTAGAGGTTCATAGTAATGTGAAATATAAATATATATTTTCCCCTGTCTTGCAATTTGGTTCGTATAGAATTAATAATTTGTTTCGATTTTTTCGCGGCACACCAGCGGCCCATTCGCGGCACACCAGTGTGCCGCGGCACACCGGTTGGGAAACGCTGCTATAGTGAATTACATATCTTTCCTTATTATAAAGTGTCGTTAGTAGTTTTGATTGTTTAGATTCTGGTGGACACATGTTCTCTGGAGCTAATGGTAAATCAGAATGCTTGTTATGTAAATGCTTTGGATATTCTAAATCTACTTCTAATATGTAGCCAGTTTCTGAGTCATCCTGAATGTTCATTATATCTATGCAAGGTTTAACCCACTTAAAGTCTTTATAAGGTATGTATTGACTCATAGCCCATCCATATAAGTTGTTTGCGTCTAAATATGCTAGGTATGTTGAACACTCATCCTTATTATAATCTTGCATATATTTGTTGTTAGCTTTTACATATCTTTTACTGCATTGTGAGATTCCCCCTCGTATACCCTTTTCTAACATTAGTATTTTATCATAATCAGTCAACATTTCTAAGTTAATTTTAGTCATCTTTAACATTGCATCCCACGATAGACCTGGTGCTGTATAATACCAAGCAGGATCTAATCCATATGCCTTTAAACACACATCTCTAAAGTTTTCAAATATATCTGTTAATTGAAGGACATCTGTTTTGTTATAATGTTCAGTTAAGTCCTCCAATAACTCTAGATCGAATTCTTTACAAACTCGTACATGAAGCTTATGACGTTCAGGACTCATTTTTTCTCCCGTTAATCTGTTTGTAAATTTGTCTGGAGATAATGGAACAGGTTCTTTCAATTTTTCAAATGAATCAACATAATCAAATGGATAATCACCTTTAGTATTAACTAGATCAAGTTTATCAATCGGGAAAAACTTTAATGTTTCTTGAAATTGTTCTGGCTTTAAATTCTTTGTTAACTCTGCTAAACTCTTTGACATAAATCTAAATGAATCAACAAATCTTAAATTTATTCCATCTTTTTCTGATCCTGCTTTTACATATTTTTCATATGTTATGTACCTTTCCTCATTATTAGCGATCAGTTTAATTTTCTGTGTATCATAAGCTAACTCCTTAATAAACAAATGTGTATCATAGCCAGTTAAGTTGTGAAGAAATACAGGAACAAAGTTGGGATTTTTATAGTTTAAATTGCAATAACTGTGAGCTGCACCTCTAAACTTTCCAGTTAAATGATCATGATCTCTTACCTTTCTTTATTTTTATTTATCTTATACAAACATTTTTTTAATTCACGCTTCCATTCTTCTATTTTTTCACTCATATCATCTTTATCCTTGAAGAACTGTATTTTCCTCTTCAGTATATTTATTTTTTTCTCAACAGCTGGTGGTAAGTCATTCAAGTTTTTCTCACATATATGACAAGTATCCGAACTGTTATAAGCTTCCATTTCTTCTTCGGTAAGGGAATTCATATTAACTATTCTTTTATATATTTTCTTAATTTCTATTGCTTCTTTTTGTAACATTTCAATAAATACTTTTGCAGCATCTGGACCTATATAACTAACAGGGGCTTTGTAGTCTCCATTTGAATATTTGACATAGTAACAAAAACTCATTGGTTTATGCTTTTGATATTTTACTGTTTTACTACAATTATGCTCTATTTTTAACTTACATAAGATACATTCAAAGTCAGCTATTATCGTAAATGGAACTCTCAAAGATCGATTATAGTTTTGAAATTCTATTTGATTGTCGTATGGTTTTGGAAGTTCTATTCTGACAGCTTCATGCTCTTTACAATCTAATTCATGTTTTTGCAGCTGCTTCTCATTTCTAAAGTGTCTTGTTAAACATCTATCACAAAAGTATAACTTCTCAGTATGTTTTGTCACTTGACATCTTATTAATCGTGATAGGTCTTTTATCCAACAAAAATGACTGTTTTTTCATCTTTTACATATAATAAATTGATATGAGTTTCCTGCTTATTTTTTGTGATTTGAAGTGGATATACATTATAGTTCTTGTCATAGCTGTAAACATTGATGGAGATATTACTTCTTTTTTCAAACTTGACTATATCTTTTAACTGTACAGGAAACTCAATACCATCACAATATTTCTTTTGTAATTCATTAACAAGTTGTTTATAATGAGAGGGTCTTTGAGGATTTTTTGAAACGGTTCTATCAATAGGTTTTAAATAACTTGCAATACAATATAAGAAACATTTATTATCTTTATTTTGAATATTCATTACTGCTTTCTTATCTTTAATCTGCTTTGGAAGTTCAATATAGGAAGAAGCTCTTAATGGTACATACTTATTTAATCTGATTTCTAGTTGTTTAATTTGATGTAACGTCCATCCTGATCCTCGGCCTTGAAATTCTTCCATTTCTCTACGAAGTTTTTGTTTGGCATAAGATATATATTCACTTAAGTCAGTTGATTCTAATATTCTCTCGTTTGATGTTTTGAAATTGCGTTCTTGTATTTCTTTATCTTTTATATAATCACAAATGAGAACAAGGTTTACTTTAACTGGATGAAATTTTAATTCCTCTTTGATTTTGTTAATAGCAACTCTTCCACTTGTATCTAAAAATTTTATTGGGTCTTTATATCCTCCTGTGTTTTCAACTTTAACGGTTTGTAAGCGCCTGTTGAATGCTGTTTCTTCTAATTCTACTTTTATAGGTATACGTGCTGGTTTCGGTTCTTCAATTACTTCTTGTTTAAAGGGGAATATATCTCTAATCTGCCTTCTGCTTTGTTCATCATCATATTGTTTAAGAAGGTTTATTAGTTCTGCTTTTCTTAATCGGGAATATTTTTTGATTCCCTTTTCTTTACATTGTCGCCTTAACTCTATTACAGTAAATTTACTATAATCACTCATCTTATTTATTATATAGAAAATTCTACTACTCAATTTTTATCTTCGCCGGATTATTCCTATTCATTTTTGTACTATTTTTAGTTCCATATATCCTAATACAACGCTTAACATTGTACACTCCTGCCATTGTCTACATATTACGCGTTGTATTAGAACACGACTTTGATGAGAATACCCCATCAAAGTCACATATACACATATTAAAATTAAATCATTTTTGTAAACTTACTCATCATCATCATCATAATCATCACTACCATATTTATATTCATCATCACTACTCAAATCAGATGTTTTTTGTTGCATTATTAATAATTCTTTTTCCTTTAACATTATTTGCTTCTCTACTAGTGCTGCTAAGAGTTTAAGATCATGATGAATAAGTTTAAGTCTATCATGTAATAAATCAAATTCTTTCTCCATATTTGTTATATAGAAAACCAACAAAAATGAAATAAATTTAAAATCTAAGAATAAAAAACAAACATGACTAGTGCTAAGGAAATATTATCTTACAAACCTGTATTTGATTGTGTATGTAAATATTTAGATTTTGGTGGTTATAATGATGAAGACAAAATAAATTTTAGCATCTCCATAGGTATGTTAGATCATTTGTTCAAGAAAGTCAATAAAGAAAAGAACTCATTTCTCATACAAAACATTCTCTATACAAACGTTATTAATTTGTCTGATGAGATATTAGATTCACTGACTAATGAACAATGGTTATCTATAGGTTATGATGATTATGAGGAGGAATATAACTACGATCACATTACAGAAGATTTCATACGCAAATATCTGCAGAAAGTTAATTTGAGCGAAATATGTCTATGGAAAAAGTTATCGGAAGAGTTTATAAGAGAATTAGCTGATAAAGTTGATTGGGAGATTATTTCAGGAAGCCAAGACTTATCAGAAGACTTTATAAGAGAATTTGCAGATAGAGTTGATTGGAAGGAAGTATCGTATAATCAAAACCTATCTGAAGAATTTATTAGTGAGTTTATTGATAAAGTTGATTTTGATGCTATATCTTATAAAAACGAACTCTCTGAAGCCTTTATACGAGAACATGCAGATAAAGTTTCTTGGGGGCGCTTATCTGGAACTCAACAATTATCTGAAAACCTTATAAGAGATTACGCTGACAAAGTAGATTGGGAAATAATTTCATTGTTTCAAAATTTAACAGAAGGATTTATTGCAGAGTTCAAAGACAGAGTTCATTGGCATAACATTTCAATTTTTCAACACCTCTCTGTAGAGTTTATATATTTATTTAGACATTATGTAGATTCGAGAGTTATAATAAGAAAATACCGTAATAATCCTGATTTAGGTAGTATATTGAATTTAGGATTCGATGTTACAGCAGATGGTTTGTTTAATGTTTAACTAATTACCTTTTATGACTATTATATCATAAAAGTCGTAACCTTAATTATTAGATATTAACCTTAATTATCTTTTATGATTATTATATCATAAAAGTTTTAACTTTAATTATTTAATATTAACCTTAATTATCAGATAATAACCTATCATATAAACAATCAATTTCTTTAATCAATTCTTCTTCTGATAGTGGCGTCCAAAACTCATTACCTTTACCTTTACGAATATCTAGTTCTTGCTGCATTAGATTGAATAACTTAATACTGTTAGGATCTCTAAACTTTTCATATATTATTACATGATTCGGATATTTTTCTTCTGCTTCATTAAGAGGTTTATATAGACTTCTCTTTTGACATCTGATAGCATAATAAGGGAAAGGATCAAGAGGTTTGTTCTTCTTATATATGATTAGACAATTATCTTTTAAATTATCGCTTGTATATGGTGCTGCGATTTCTTTTAAGCCCTCGTTTTGAATCTTTAATCTCTCCTTTGTTTGTTCTATCTCTTCTACTCCTCTTTGCAACTCTTCTTGATCTTTTTGAATCTGTATAAAATTAGAAACGAAATAGTCCTCGATAATATCATAGCATTTGTCATGGAAGTCTTGTGATATCCATAAAGCAATAGCGAGAAATATTTTCTTATATACATATGTTCCTGAGATGATCGATGTTGTTTCTTTATCTCCTCCTGTTATTAGATATGTAGAAGAGCAGGTGCGTATTTCTTCTCCAGTGCTTTTTTCTATTGTATTAATCTTTTCATTATAATATTGTATTAATTGCTTTGATTCTTTATTTCTCAACCACTCTTTAAATCTCTTACCTCCATCATTACATAGTTTTGTTGCATTAAAGTATCCTGTACTCTTATCTATAATCAGTTTAAAATCACCAAAAATACCATACCAAAACTTATCTTTAATCTGTTCGTAGCAAATATGATTTAAACTATACGAATTATCCATAGTACTCATATTTATTATATAGAAAATGTTGATTTTTAGCCTTTTATGGAATAATAACCATAAAAGACAAACATTTATATTTACACTACAACATTACTCTTATCTATCCAACTATTATGCGAATCATCAAATCCTAACCATTTAACGTATACTTTATCACCTTTCTTTCTTAACACCTTTTCTACCAAGTATTCATCTTTGTGTTTCGTCTTCAATAGTTCTGGTTCGTAAACTCTACCTTGCACATCCTCTTCTTCTAAATCTTTAATTCTATAGGTAGGTGGATTAGATGGAATAACTTCACTAATAACAAATACTTCTGTTGACCAATTAGGTGTATACCCTTTCTCAAATAACCCTTTCGACTTACTTATACGAACATAATCACCTAATTTGTATTTGGGTTTAACACGCTTATATTCTTTTTTATACACTTTTTCCAATATTGTTCGCTCATTCTTATTAACTTCTATAGGCTTTAAACCAATTGTTCTATGTACTCTATTATTATACTCACTAACCAGTGTTGGTAATATCTCTATCCATTTATAATTTCCTTGTGTTGTGAACCTTTTCCACATGTTTTGTTTAAGTGTTCTATTAAATCTCTCAACAACAGAAGCTTTCTTACCACTATAGGTTGAGTAGTGATTAATCTTATTTTCATCCATTAACTTCTTAAACTCTTTATTGTAAAACTCTTTACCTTGATCTGTTTGTAAGTTACTAGGTTTTCTCGTTTTTAATATGGATTCGAATGCTTCTGTAACATTCTTACCACTTTTATCTTTAACCGGAACAGCAAACGCATATTTCGAGAACACATCTATAATCGTTAGCAGATACTTATAACCTTTATTTATTTTGGAAACACCTTTTAATACTCCACTATCCATTTCTACAAGATCAGCTTGCCAAAGATCATTGATACCTTTTATAACTACACTTAATCTGTCAAAGTTTTTTCTAGATGGTTTGTGAATTTCGTCTATAATGTCTTCTCTAACACCTTTACCTTCTTCTAGTCAATCGGGCTTTTTAACGAATTGAGTTTTAGTAACACCACTTACAGAACAAATACCTTTCTTTAGATATCTTCCATTCTTTGTTTGTTCAATTCTAATGGTATCTTTCTCCGTATCTGTTAACTTCTTACACTTAACACAATACATCATTATTTATTGTATAGAAAATCAACAAAAAAATTAAAATTTATCATTACCTAATACTATACTTTTAACATTATCATCATCATCACTTGATTCGTTTTCATCTTCTATTTCTACA
Source organism: Thermobia domestica (assembly GCF_964235325.1). Taxonomy (NCBI): domain Eukaryota; kingdom Metazoa; phylum Arthropoda; class Insecta; order Zygentoma; family Lepismatidae; genus Thermobia; species Thermobia domestica. The sequence continues at coordinate 89,495,229 of NC_137465.1, forward strand.
TACATAATAATCAATAATAACTTACCTTCTTTCAATTCAGAATCTTTAGATGTTCTAATTGCTAACTGATCATTTATATTAAAGTGTAATGGAAAACTTTCAACTAAAACGTCATTTAAAAATAAGTCTATAAGATGTTTATTAAAACTCGATTCTATATGCATTAACCTACCTCTATAAAGAAATTTGTAGGCAGCAGCTAAATTATGTACAAAAAAGACTGGTTTCCCAAGATCATCTTCTGCCAATCGACATGGAACTTCAACAATTTCTTTTCTTGTAAGTAAATTAAACTCTTTTTTCACTGATTCAAGCTGTTCTAATGTTACAACATGTTGTTTATCAATAGCATTAGATACATTACCAAAAATATCCATATTTATTATATAGCAAACGTCTTTAGGAAAGCTCTATTTCTATGTACATCACAACAAACAATAATTGACCTTCTTCCATAACCGAATTTTTAGTTGGTTTAATCGTTATTATATCATTCTTCTTAAAACCAAAAGGTATATTTTCAATCAAAGTATCACCTAAATATATGTCTAAAATGTATTTATCCAAACTTAATTCCATGTGCATTATTTTCCCATTATAGAGAAATTTGTAACCGTTAGAGAGATTAAATATTCTAAAGATTGGTTCCTTAACGTTTTTAGCTCTTAATCGATATAGTAGAGGTACAGTTTCTTTCTGCATAATCAATTTAGTAGTATCCATCCTAACCTTTTGAAGATCTTCTTTCTTTATGTATGTGTCTTGTAACGTTTCTAATGCATCTTCAAATCGTTTTCTATCGTTCTCTAATTGGGTTTCTATTGATCTAAGTTGACTTACGCTAACAACATCATTTAAATTCTGCAACAATTTTAATTTTTCTTCACTAATATCAACATTATCTTTTCTATCTTTAACATTACCAAATATATCCATACTCATTTATTATACAGAAAATGTCCAACCTAATTTTTCAAAACATTTCTTTAACATCTCTATTTGTTTAGATGAATGTTTAAAATCAATATCATGAACATCGTTCTTTTTCAACAGATGGTACAATACACATTTTAAGTTAATAAACAATACTCTTTTCGGATACTGTTCTTTAAAGGTTTTGTATAAGTTTTCGAAGTCGTTTATAAGTGTTTCTTCCATATGTTGTAAGTTTAATGGCTTTTGATCGGTAAGGTGATAGTGTATTAAATAAACATCATCATAATATTTTGTGTATTTGTTTTTTTTAATACTTCTAGAACATCTTTTGTTGATATTAAATGTTTTGATATATCTCTAAATTCATCATTTAACACCTTGAACACATCTTCAGGAATAATTCTATACTGTAAAGCTTGTAAACGAGATAACTGTAACTTAAATCTTTTTATAGTATCATACCATGGTTTTCTTACGCAAGCTCTCATTCCTTCACAAGTACTGTAAACAAAACCATTCGCTACAGAACAATTATCACAAATATATGTACCCCTACCTTGTGTTAATGACTTACTACCACAATTACTGCATTTTAATGGTGCGGTGCTATAATTTGATAACATATCCTTTAAGGTAATTATTGGATATAACTTTACCAACCCTTCTTCCGTATACAAAAATTTAGGTATTAACATTTTCCATAACTGAACAACTGTATATGCGTTGTTTTTATCTTTTAAGTCTATCTTACTAACATCCCGAAAATACCAATTAAAATTAAATCTAACTACTGCATCTAGTTCATCCTCATTTTTCTCAAAATAATCTAAAAATCTATTGTGTATAGCTTCCATATTTATCTTAAAACAAAACTTTTATGAGTATAAACCATAAAAGTACTTAAACTTAATAATATTTAATCATTTTTAATCATATACATAACATCACTAAAAGAATACCCTTGATTTAGAAGATTTAAAGCCTTAACACAAAGATGACCACATATAACTGAACTAAAGTCTTGTATTCGTTCGTCATTGTAAAATAAGTTTTCGGTACCAAGATATTGTACTAGTTGTTTAGGAGGAACACCGCCATAAGAATCGAACACGTACTTTATGTTGTTATCTTTCCAATAGCATATCCAATGAGTACCAATGTTTTCTGATTTATCAAACTTAACTACACCACATTCATTTATATAGGGTTTTTGTGGAAGTTCATCACTCATAAATACGCCTCTAAATTGTTTTATCTTTAATTCTTTAACCAACCTCTCTATATCGAAGTTGGTCAATGGTTTTAGTTTTTTGACTTCTTTGGTTTACCTGCCCCCTGCTTTTCTTCCATAGCCATATTGGGTCTTTTTTGTTCTTCAAGTTCTTGTTTATTCTTCTTAGCATCCAGTACAGTTTTAGTAATCGCTGCTGCACCACCTGCAATGAGCCAACTGCTCCTAAAGCTGCTAAAATGGCTGGAATTGTAAAGATAAAACCACCCATATGCTCTTTCTTAATCTTTTTCATTTGTGCAGTAGTTAAAGTTAAATCCATTCCTTTACCTTCTTTAATTTTCTTGGCTTTATCGTTAAGTTGTTTCTTTGTTAATACATGATCAATATTTAAATCCTTTAGTTCGTTATAAGGAACACTAAACATACAACCTTTAATAGAACACATCTTCCTATTTATTTAAGAGAAAATCTTAGTTTGTAAAAATACAGTTGTTGTTGCTCCACCAAAATCAATTAAGGAATCATTCTCATCTGTTATCCTTATCTCAAAATTGTCAACCTTGTCTTTGGATATAGGGAAAAATAATGGATAAGTAGGCTCGTAAATAATACTATGTTTGAACTCAGCATCTGTTTTGAATGATGCTAAAATTCCTGTTTCCCTATGTGTATATTCTGTATCTTTAACAAACATGCCATCTGCTATATTACAGTGAACATTTATAGTATCAAACGGATGAAACTTTGGCAACTTACTTCCAATATGTGTTTTGTTCTTTTCTAAAACTTCAAAAACATTAAACCCGAGGACAGTACCTATACTTCCAATTGTAACATCATTACTATCAGTTTCAATTTTAACTCTATTTCTTAAATGATCTTCTGATAATGTTATGTTGATGGATTGAGATTTTAAATATTCATTAAGACTGTTTAAGCTGTATTGCCCTTCTGGTATAAAAACTTGTCTATTACCATATGAGAAACTGTTTTTTTCTGTTGTTATGTTTGGAGTTAGATATGTACTGTAAAACCCAATTAGTCCTATACTTAAATAGTTGCTACTGTTGTCTAATTCGTAATGGAGTTTCTTCTTTAAAACAGAAGTATCACTCGTTAACTTAAATACCTTAGCCATTTATTATATAATAAATGAATGAGTTTGATTTACCTAGAGATATTCCAAGAGAGAAAGTAATCAAGTTAATAGAAGATGTTATTCAAAAGTTAGAATACAGTTTAAAGAAGAAAAAGAGAAAACTACGAATTGTTAAATATGCATACTACACTTTCATTACGTTATCAGTCATACTTTCTGCAACAACTGGATTTATTAATATTTTTATACCTGTAACAATTTACTCAATATTAACAACGTCTCTTGCAACTGGAAGTGCTATACTAACAGGTTTGTCTTCTAAGTTAAACATAAGCAAAAGAAAAGACGAATATAAAACCATTGTCACTTGTATTAACTCATTTAAAGAACAGTTAGAGATGATAATAACATTAAATGGTGAAATGGATAACGAATATATAAAAGATACGTTGCTTAAGATCAGAGAACAACTTAAAGATATAAGATCATAAAAAGTCGATTTTCTCTATAATAAATGAGTAAGAAAACTATTAATTAGGATGTAAAAGAGATGATAAAAGAAACAACAGTTAAGAAAAGAAATGGAGAGCTTATACCTGATGATATTCGTTGTCTTATCGTAGGTTCATCGGGGTGTGGTAAGACGTTTTTATTATTTAATTTTTTATTACAGCCAGGTTGGTAAAACAATAATTACTTCTATATATATTCTAAAAGCATGAATCAGCCAAAGTATGAGCAGTTAAAAGATCGATTTGAAAAGGCAGAACTAAAGTTTAAGAAACAAATAGCAACGTTCTTAAGCGGTAATGATTCTATTGTACCTATTGATGAATGTGAAAAATACTCTGTAGTAGTGTTTGACGATTACATTTTGGAAAATCAAGATACTGTTAGAAATTACTTTACAAGAGGTAGGCATAGACATTTAGACTGTTTCTATCTTGCACAAACATATTCAAAAGTACCTAAACAGCTTATAAGAGATAACGTTAACTTCCTATGCATATTCAGACAAGATGATACTAATCTTAAACATGTGTATAATGAGTTTGTTGGAGGAGATATGTCTTATGATAAATTTAAAGAGATATGTTCAAAATGTTGGCAAGAAGATTATGGTTTTATAGTAATTGATATGACAAGGAAGGTAAACAATGGTAAGTATAGGAACAAGATAAAGCACTTCTTAAACGTTTGACTTTTTTCACGTTTATTTATGTTCTTTGACGTTTATTGACGTTTATTTATGTTCTTTGACGTTTATTGACGTTTGTTCGTTTTCTATATAATAAATGGATGAGAAAGATATTAATAAGAATATCAAATTAAAGGAGTTCTTGATAAAGGGATTCAAATCTTGGAAGAAAGAAAGAGCAGGTATATATGATAAATTTCAGACACAAGAACAACCTGTAATTGATGCTATTCAAAACTTAGGAAGTGAGATCAAAGAAGTAGCAGAACAAAATAAAAATCTAATAACTGAACTTGTTCCAGTTGTACATAAGACGGTTTCAATAGATCCTAGTCTACTAGAAACACCTAAAAAGATAACTTATGATAGTTCCCCAAGTAGTAGTGATACGCCTATAACAGGAGAAATAAAACAAATGAGAAAACAAATTAAAGACAAAGTTGATGGAGTAGAGCCTTTAACAACAACACAATCATTTGGTAAGATTGCAACGAAATATTATAGTAAAAGAAATTATAGTGTGTTTGGAATAAGAACTGTAGAAGAAGATGGAAAAATAATAAATAAAATAGGAAATTCTGAAGTTAAAGTGAATGGTGATGATTTGATAATTAATGGTAAAACTTATAAAGGAACAGAAGGCCTATGGGAATTGTTAACGATGAATACTAATAAAACCATTGAAGATTATGATGATGATGATTTTGAACAGTACATGGAAATAATAATAGAATCAGATGCTGCCTTCCAAAAATATAATCGAGATAAAAAAGTAGCATCTAATAGAGTTTCTAAGTACATTAATATTATCAAGCCTATTTGGGATAATTATATTAAACCATCTTTACCTCCAACTCCTAAAAGGACTGGTGAAGGAATTAAACAATATACAGAGATACCGAAAGAATATATATGGATGGATGATTTGAGAAAGTTAATTGATCGGTTAATAGTTATAGATGGAGAAGAAAAGGCTGGTAATAATAACTTTTATAATGAGAAAGTAGGTATAGTGAGTTTGATTAATAATAAGCTTTCATAATTTATTCCTAATGATCCAAAAGGTATAGGTTATTTGATTAAGATCTTAAATACATTACCACCACGATTCTGGAATGATAAGAAGCTTGGAAAAGGATTAGTAAATGATTTGATTAATAAACTCCCATTTGAATTACATATTCCAGGATTTTCGTATTGTGGTCCGGGAACTAAGCTACAAGAAAGATTAGAAAGAGGTGATAAAGGTATTAACCCATTAGATGAGGCTTGTAAAGAACACGATATATACTACAGAGATAATAAAGATACAGAGTCAAGACATATTGCAGATAAGGAACTAGAAAGTAAAGCATGGAAAGGAGCATTTAGTAGTGATGCGTCAATTGGTGAACGATTAGCTGCTTTTGGGGTTGGTACTGCTATGAATGCTAAGGTTAAGTTAGGATGGGGATTATAAGTTTTTAATTGTTATTATGTATGATTCTTTTATGGGATATACCCATAAAAGCGTTGTTTCAAGATTTTCTTTATAATAAATGGATAGTGTTGAGAGTTACGAGTTACAGAGTTTTAAAGCTAACACAAGAACATTTAATAATTTGAATGAAGCTAACAAAGATATTGAGTTTGATTTCGATGTGGGCGATGGCTTTATACATCCACACAAAGCAGATTGTCAATGACTTTTGAAGTTGTTGGTGCATCAGTCGGAGGAACATTTGGTGCAAATGATACTATAAAACTTGTAGATAACTTCTTACCATTCTTCTTTTCTCAAATTGAGGTTAGAAAGCATGGTGTTTTTATAGATAAGATTGAGCTACCAGGAATAACATCAACAGCTATCGGAACATTAAAGATTTAAGACCAGAAGTTGAATATCTAAAACAATCAGGATTTGAAACAGATGATAAACTTGGTCTAAGAAAGGACTTTAGTGTTTTATATCCATTAAGATTAATTCCTGGCTTTTTAAGTGATTATAAAGAGGTTATGTGGAAAGGTGGATTGAGAATAACATTTACAAAAGCTAACAACAATAACGATGTCTTGTATAAATGGACTGGATCAGGAGCAGGTGCAGCAGCTCCTCATGATGGAAAAATAACAATAAAAAGTATGGAGATAAGAATGCCTATTGTTGAATACGAATCTAATTATGAAAACAAGTTAAAGTTGAATATTCTTAAAGAACCTAAAATCATGTTTTCATTCCATACTTATCAATGTGTTCAAAAGACTGTTGTAGGTTCTTTCTTGGAGTTTGATGTTACTACTCAATTTAATTCTAGACAATTTGATATGCCTGATTTCGTAGTTGTAATGTTCCAAACTGATAGAAGTGGCAAACAAACAGCATATGCAAGTAAGTTTGATCATTGTAAGGTAAAGAATATCTATCTTAAGAATGGAAGGAATGAGGTATTTCCAAAAGAATCAAGAAACTTAGATATTGCTAACAAGGATTATTTTAAGATGTATGAAGATTATACTGCATTTAAGAGAATAACATGTGGCAATACCGAAATGTACTATGATCCTAAAGAGTTTATAGATAACAGACCAATGTATGTGAATAATTGTAGTAAGAGGAAGAATGTATCGGTAAATGAGAGAACAAACATAAAGATTGTAGTAGACTTTGCAGAAGCTGTGGCTGCTAATACTATATGTTATGCGATTTTAATTGGACAAAAGAACTTTACATATGACCCTAAGAATGAGAAAGTAGTAGAAGAGTTTTAGATAGTTAAATGTATGTTTTTATTAAAGTTTTTCCATAAACAAAATTGATAAAAAATGATTAAATATTTTTTGGTGAAGATAAAAATTGAAGAGTGTTCATTGATTTTCTATATAATAAATACGATGTCAAGTCATATTGAGCTTTTAAATAAACTTGGAAGTCTTGAACAAAAACAAGTTATTGGATTAAGAGAATTAGAATTAAATACAGAATATAAGATTGTGAAAATGGAAAAGATTAAAACTAAGTTTGGGAAGAGCATTTTAGCTGAGTGTGAGGAGTGTAAGTTCTTTCTTCCACCTAGATTTACAAAACACTTAACAGATAAAATGATTGATGAGATCGTTAAAGATGGAATAAAAATCAAATACACTGGTTTAAAAGATAATTATCCAACTGTTGAGTTCTGTATGTAAATTTTCTGTATGTAAATGAGGATTGGTTTTAAGAATTTCTCATAAAACGAGCATTTTCCTTATAATAAATAAACTATGGCTAATTATTTGAATAAAAAAATGATGTTAAAGCATTGAGATTCCTTCGCATAGATGAGTTAGAAAAAGGTAAAGCGTACGAGATAACATTATGGAAATTGATTCAAACACAGCGTTATGGACAAAGAGTTTTAGTACATTTAGATGAGAAATATAAGACGTTATTACCACAAAGATATAATGATGAAACTGAGCAAGTATTGAAAGATTTGAAAAAGTATAAGCTGTTTGTTAAGTATGAAGGTTTGAAAGATTTAGATAATGGTTATAAAATACATCAGTTTTACTTTAGAAATGAATCCAAAAAATAAAACTTGTAATTTTAAGTGTATAAGTGTTTTTATGGCTTCATTATCAATATCTGAACTTGTAATTTTAAGTGTATAAGTGTTTTTTTATAGTATCAGACTATAAAAAACTAAGACCTTTGGATATACAGAACATAATGTCATTTAAATTTTAAAGATGCATATATAAATAAGGGATTTATTTGAGTTTTTTGTAATTATATCCTTAGAGTTATGCAATTTATAAGACATTCAGTAAATACGAAATTTATTTGTCTATTGATTATCGTTTGAATTTTGAAAATCGGTTAATATTTGACGAAGTTATAGCAAATTCGAAATAGTATCTTTAGAGTTATGCAACCTGCAATACAATCAAAAAATAGCAAATTTTTTTCTTTATCGATTGTCGTTTGAATTTTGAAAATCGGTTAATAAACAACGAAGGTATAACGATCTGAAGATATTTTCCCTCATGAGCCGCCATTGATGTTAGGGTTGATTATCGTTTCCAAAAAATTATCATGTTTACCTTATTTAGTACTAGTTCATTTGTAAGTTTCAGAGCTTAATTCATAATTTTAACAATTCTTGAAAAACATGATAAAAAGAATTAGTTTCCAACCCTGTTTGTCACGTGAAGGTAAAAATCATCACGTTACATTGTCACGTTATCTAGCTACAATTTTCTCTCTTCACAATCGAAAAAGTTTTAAACTTCGTAGTTTTAGTTATAACGTGACAGGTTTGGTGTTGTTATTACTACACTTCCATATACTGCTTGATTACTAAAAAGAAAGAAAAGAATGACTGCCTGAGGGAATGCAACTTGTGACTTAAAAAGAAAGAAGTTCTCCTTTACATTGTTACTACAGCTATGTTCATATGGATGTCACGTACGCAACTTGCATGCAAAATCTTCCTCATATGGGTTTCTGAATTACAATGGAAGTAGTTAACCTTGGCTTTAATGCAACTTATTTCTTAATCTATAAAACAATATGTATATCTAAGCTGCTTTCATTCTGATGAGTTCTTCACAACAGAGAATGTGTAATTTCTTAGAGTCCTTAGCTAGTACATCGAACAATGATGCTATAGAAGTGAAAATATCTCAATTAAAGTTAAGAAAGAGGCGTTTAAATGATAGCATTAGACAATTACGAAAACGAATAAGACAACAAACTGAAAAGCTACAAATATGCGAAGAAGAATCTGATAATATAGATTTGCAAATCTTAAATCTAGAAAAAATAAAAAGAAATGAAAATGAGGAAATGAATCCTATGGACCTAAGATAAATGCATTTTTTTTTATTTTTTGAAATCGGAGGGCACAAATATATGGATGGTGCTCACAGGATGTCGCGATGGTTGGGGCGACATTCACCAAAAAAAATATATAAAATTTTGTTTTTTTTCATTAAAAGAACAGTGATCTAAACAAATTATTTCTTTTAAATGTAAGTTTTTTATGATTTTAAATGTCATAAAAGCATATTCAATCTCACTTTGGGGTATCCCTCTGTGTTAAAGTACAATAGTCAGGGGTGGGTTCATAATTTTTTTTGATAGTTAGGGGCTAAGGGGGAAAGTGGGGCAAAACATACATATGTACCCTACTAATCGGAAAGTTTTATTGCTCTGTAGAAATAAGTGAAAGGAATATTTATAGATCGGAAAATTTTCATTACAAAGTAGAAACAAATGAAAAAAAAATTCATAAGCCAGACAATTTTGGATATTATATATAGTGATGTTAGGTGGAAAATTTTCCACTATATTTAACTGCACACTGAGCTACAAAATTGAATTTCTGTAGAATAATTTTCAATTAATTTTCGGGAACCGGAAAGTTGTCTAATATTTCAAATTTGGAATTAAAAATTTTCAGTATTTCTCTCTCTCTCTCTCTTTCTCCCTCGGCGAGCTCCTTCGCTGCTAAGCAGTTAGCATATGCGCCTTTGGTATGGGGGCCTGCTTCGATTCCCGGCGGGAGCTCATGTAGCTCGGATTCCGTGTTAATCAGTTTGTCATGTCTCATATAGCTTTGTTGCTGAAAGAAACGTTAAACTCAAAATCAACTCAATTCAATTTTCTCTCTCTCTCTGTGTCTGTGTTTGAATATGTAAAGTGCCGAGAATATACATCGAGTTCGTAGAGTACAAATATCCCATTCTATTCTTTAAAATTTAAATTTATTAAAAGTGATTAATATTTTCCGATTCATAAAAACATACTTCACTTATTTGTACATCGTTGGTTAGCCGCAAAATTTATTGGCAATAAATATTGTCTTAAAAAGTATCATGAAATGAAAATCTAACGATTCTTCATTTCTTCAAAAATGTTTCCAAAACTTAAATGCGTTCTTCCCTAAGAATCTACCTTTGATCTCACACAATTATATTTCGTCAGTTTAATACGCGTTAGATGAAGTTTTCTCATAGCTTTACTACTTTTCTAAATTTACATACTCTACTTTATAAATAAGTAGAGATAGTATAAAGCGCCTACTATAAATTTTTGACTATCGAAAATTCGAGTTTAAGTAACTCATGAAAACAAATACTGACCATTTCCTATAAATAAACATTTATTTATTCATATATTCATTCAGAAGAGAAAGTGAAATTTAATTAACAAGGAAGCTGATTTGTGTCGTTGTTCTTCCAATAAAATAATAAAAGAAAGTAAAAAGCTGTACTATTTGCGCTGCGTTCTAAAAGCAACAAGTAATTTCATTTTAACTTAGAAAATAAAGAAAAACATTCTTTTTTATATACGTATGCATTTGTTCTATCGAATCGTCATTACTTCCAATACATTTTTATACATAATAATAATAGTTTTACAATACAAATATCTGCTCTAAGATGTTGGTTATACAAAATTCGAATATTGAAATTATGATTTACGAGTGTTAAACACAATAAAATCAAATATTTCTTCTTATTACTGTTACGAAAATAATCTTCATAAAGAACATTATAGTAATTATTTCATTACATAGGTAGGCCTATATGTGAAGACTAGCTTTTGGCCAGCTGGGGGCTTCGCCAAATGGCAAATGGCAAGTTTCCCACCAAATGGCAAATTTGTTCTCATTAGGTCTCGCAATGATCTCTCGAGAATATGGATTAATGCTTTATGTGCCATTGGTGCCTCATCGTAGATTATAACAGATGATTCCATGATTAATTCTGCTCGCTGACTCCCTCCCGTAATTCCCCAAAATTCCATGTCATTACTTAAGTTTAAGGGCAACTTAAACATGCTGTGCGCTGTCGTGCCACCTTCATAGTTCTGAGCAGCGATTCCAGAACTTGCAGTACAAAGAACTATGCGACGGCTTAGGCGTAGTTTAGCAGTGAGAACATTAAGAAGCAGAGTCTTTCCCGATCCAGCAGGCCCGTCGATAAAAATGACATTTGAAGACTCATTGGTGTGGGAACTTTCCAGAAAATTTGTGACATATTCAAGTACATTTTTCTGGTCCTTACTGAGTTTAGGAAGCCATTCCTCGAGAAAAGAAGTAAGCTGACTTACGGAATATTGCACCTTCTCTTGATCAAGTTCAGTTAACTCGTCTTGAACATCAGGAAGGCCATGTTCATAAAGGCGAGATCCATGTCGTCGAAGGCTTCTGTCGATTTCACATAGTGCTACTGTGTAGGCTCGCTCTGGATTATTTAAATACTTTTCTAACATATCTTCTGCCAACAGATTTTTAAAGTTGTTCCACAAGTCTGCGCCCCTTGCCCCAGCAACAAGAAGAAGAACGAAGAACATCCTAAGTCGGGCGCCAGTCATAAACTGTGAAGCCTCCTCTAATGCTCTTTCGTACTCCTGCTCATCATTAACCAACCCCAGAGCTCGTGCAGCACCTTGTAAGGTAGTACAACCTTCACCGCCTAGAGCCTCTACATGGAAAGTTGTTCAAGAGCATTCGTAAGTAGAACTGTTCTCCTCTGTTAGGGGCTACCCAAATCATTCTCGCCACCATCTCTCCACGCTGTCTCTTGGTGATGAAATGTTCTCCATCAGGGTGGGGAATCACTCGAACACTACACGACCCTGGTCGTTTTGAATGCACGATATACCGTTCGAAAAAGTCCAAATAAGTTAGATTGTCAAATTCAGGTAATGTTGGTCGAGAAAAGTACAAAGTAAGATTAGAACATGCTCTGCTAACAACATCGATTTCATGGCCCGGTCGGAAAACAACAGACTGGTAGCCCTCCAGATGCACAGGAAGCTGGATGACATTAGGTTCACGGCCAGTCATTTCAAATTCCAATGTATGCCACGGAGCTTCACAGGCCCCAATGTAGCGTTTTGTAGCATAAAATTCTACTTCATCGTTCAACTGTTCTTCCGGAACAACTGCAACGCGAGCCTCATCCGGTCCCTTAGTTTTGTATTTGAATAAATACTTCACGATCTTACGAGTTGAAGCAATTTCAAGGTTTATGTGGCAGTCGTACTTGAGTAGAAGAGGAGCATTATAAGGCGCAACCCAAGAGTCATTAACCTGTACGTACTTCCCACCAGAGGTAACTTTAGCAGTGTTAGAACTATCCCTCCTGTAGTGCACAAACCCTCTCTCATCTACATGCGTCACTTCAATATGAGGCTTAGGGAAGCGTTTCGTACACTTTTTCTCCTTACAGTCCCATCATGGAAGATCTATGCGATTAGGAGGTCCAGAAGGGCCGTGCATCATGTGTCTCAATACAAGCTCCCTCAATCTCCCACCTGCCTCGTCCGGTGAAGGGATGTTGGCCTGAACAACTTGATCAATTTCAGTGTTTTGTCTCGGCCCTCCCCCCTCAACTCTAAAACACACATGTGAGTGAGGTAAACCACGCTTCTGGTACTCCACCACATAGAGTAATAAACTTTTTTTTTTTTCAAGAAATGTCCCACTGCGCAGATCACGTAGCAATTCCAATAGTTTTAACTGGAACATACCAAACTGGGTGAAACTTTGCTGCCGGGAGGAGTGGACTCCACAATTTCATCCCATTTCGGATTACATGTCATGGTAAGGAAATATGACGGTCTTCCTAATCTCGCTACGATACACATTCCATCCATATATTTAGTCTTCATATATCTTGGCCCACCTGTGAACATATTTGGAAGATAAATACGGCCATGAACAATACCACCCTCCCCTTGAATAGTTTCGTCAGACGCTAGAGCCCGCATAGTGTCTCCCTGTTTCTTTGTCAACATTGAAGTCTGTAGTTCGTGCAAAGGAGCAGATCGTATACTCATAGAGTTGTATTTATTTTGCATACCAGAAATAAATCGTAGCCTCTCCTCTTCCACACGACTGTACATATCTACGAGCCATTCCTCCGACAATCGTCCCAGCGTAGAAAATTTTGGTTCTGATAACAACAGGCGTCGGTAGTATTTAACTTGGGATAGCTTTTTCCCCTTTTTATCCAACAGTCCGATATACCAGCCAGGTGTATCATGTGGATAAAGGAGAGGGTACTGCAAAGACTCGTACAACGGATGAAAGATAACAACTGTGTGTGGTTTTCTAGCGCCTATTTTCCAAATAACAATTTGACGGGAATTGTATTGTTCTTTTTCCGTACTCAAGATGGCAGCTATTTCTGTTCCTCTACGAACATCTAAAATAGGGCCATGGGTGCGTCTACATGTAGGTTCGAAAATCAAATGAGGATAGTCTGAAGGTTCTTGGCTCAGTTGTTTCAGCAGACCAATGAAAGGGTTAACAGCATATAAATACTTTGTGATTGCTTCAACAACGACTTCATTTAAAGCCATTCCCTTGGCAAGTCTCATACGCTCTTCTCCGTCATCAATGTACATGCCACATGGATTATTCGATGCAGTGTATGCTAAATCAAATACTCTATGGCAAGTACGGCCCTGTATTTTTAAAAATGAAACACCTGTACTCGGATGCTTAAAACCATGAGATACTCCCAGCGCACTAAATGCAACGATATTGTTGTACGGTCTAGGTTGTTTTAAAAACGGTGGCATAGTATAGAAATCGCTGTCAAGTTGTGGAAAATCAGGTACAATGTAAGCATTTTAACCGCAACACCACTTTTTACGAGTTTTTTCTTCATGAAATAATGGAGCTTTACAATACTGACATTTGAAACAGACAGGATTTAGAAGTGAAATAACTTTCAGTTGGTACTTGAGGATATTATTAAGTTGAGCACCACTGTAATGGCCAATGAGACTTCCTTTCCTTATTGTTCCTGGAAGATGGCGGGACCGATTTTTATCATTTTTCAAATTTTCATGTGTTTCGACATAACGTCGAACTGCATCCCTATGCTGTTCCTCTGGACTAAAAGGCGACTGCTTAAGTCGACCCATGCCTATTTTCTTTTTAGGACGACCAAGGGTACTGCTTTTGATGTTAATAGCACACAAGGTAGGCCAAGTTGCAAATTCTTCGCAGTTTACAGAATTCAAAACTACAGTGTGTTGGGAATAAGAATTTTCAAGTTCCATAGTAACCTGTTTTATTATACTAGAATTCTTATTCTTTCGGCAACCTACTGCTTTCTTTCTTGGACGACCAGACCTTTTAGGCACATAAGAAGTCAAGGGGGAAGGTAATATAACAGAATAATTACAATCACTCTCATCAATAGGAAGTTCAGGTGGAATTGAACTTCCTCTTTTTTGGTCTCCCACATTTAGAAGTAGAAGAGTGTTCAATACGTAGAGGGGATTCAGCAACAAACCTAGTTTGAAGTGGTGAAACATATGGAAGAGCTGGTGAAGGAAGTGGTGTAGTAATTGGCCTCAATAGACTGAAGTGGCCACTCTCGCGCGGTCCAGTGAGCAATGCGATAATCATATCCCACTCACGGTTGCCCTCATCACGCAGTACTTCCTGACCCTCTATGATAATGAAACGTCGCTCAAAAAGAAGAGCAGCAGCCATGAACTCCACATAAGTAGCAAACGTGTAAGGCGAAAGCATGTGTGCCTGATACGCATCTACTGTCATTGGTTCACCGGTACCATGGTGTAAGATATAGGGACCATAGAAAGCGTAGTGTTCAACTATGTATTGGACCACATCTTTACGTATGTTCATCGCATACTCTTCAGTACCAAACAATGCCAAACTAAATGTCCGGAAGAAACAAGCAGTAGCGAAGGGTGATGATTTCATCAGGGTAGGCCCGTAATAATAACAATAACAATAATAATAATAATAATAATAATAATAATAATAATAGTAATAATAATAATAATAATAATAATAATAATAATAATAATAATAATAATAATAATCTTACCTGGATTATTTATATCTTCTTATAAATTAATTCCAAGCGCCTGTTTTTCTTCTCGGCAAACACGTCTATTATTTTCTCCTTAAAAGCTGTCTAATGTCCTTAACAGCTTCTTTTCTATAGCGATGGAAGCCAACCCACTAAGTCTATCGTTTTTCATTGTATTCCTCAGGAATGTTTTAATTCTCTTGAGGGCACTCATGCTTCTCTCACATGATGCTGTGGTGACTGGAATGCTCAAGCTCAAATGTAACAAACGAAGACATTCCGTATACATTTCTTGCAGGCCATTTGATATAATATACTGAAGTAGATTAAGAGGTTTGAGGTATTTATTTTCGTCGGAATAGATGACTGTCAGCTCATTCCGCAGCTGCTCTGCGTCAAAGAAGGGATAGAGTTTAAGAAGATTATGTAGTTTCTTCCGAGGAAAATCACTTTTGTAAGCCTTAAACTGTTCACAATCAAGCAGTTCTACAAACTCTAAAGAGGACAAATCACGAAAACGCATTTCCATCTGAACCGCAAGCGGGTCCAAAATTTCATACGAGAGTACTTTTAAGGTTTGCTTTTCCTTGTCGCCGAACTGCAACGAACTGATATCTTCACTTTCCATAATGCATTAATGCACAGTCTCTTCCGAACACAGTTTTTTTAATGCAGACAATGTTTGCATGACTTCTTTGCAGCACAGTGTGATATCGGAAGAACACCTTTTTTGCAAAATAAGAAACAGATTTTCCGTAAACACAAATATTTTGCTATACAAACACAACAAAAAGACAAATTCACATGAATTTAAGCGTAACTGTAGACCACTGGCAGCGCTTCTTGAATCCGAATCCCAATTTTCGTAAT
Source organism: Thermobia domestica (assembly GCF_964235325.1). Lineage (NCBI taxonomy): Eukaryota > Metazoa > Arthropoda > Insecta > Zygentoma > Lepismatidae > Thermobia > Thermobia domestica. Next base: position 89,511,396 of record NC_137465.1, read on the forward strand.
CAAATTCGCGAATGTGAGTCATGGCTCATTTTAATTCGCTGTAATGAGATTTAATTGTTTCAACTGCGCGCGAGTGATAATTCCACCGTGTGGAATTGTGGGTGGGGAAGATGGAAACCCTGTTCTCTTAATAGCTCAATTCTCTTGGTTGATCTTGAGAAAAACGAATGGAAAGCAGTCAAGTCACAAACAAACAATTTTACACGTTTTATGGTCTTTGCACCGTGTAGTAACACCAAATTCAACCTTGAGCGTAACAGTGTATAAACAATGCATACGGACATTCTTTTTTCACATAATACTGCACACCTCCTTTCGAAGAAGCCATTACAGACGCACCGTCGTACGTTTGACACACAAGTTTATTTTTTTTCTGCATTGAGTTCCTTCAGAACACGGAGAATGACTTCTGACATTCCTTGTGCAGTCTTATTACGTGACACATCGAAGAACCCTACAAACCTCTCTTGTATTTGATCATTCAAACAATATCGCATGATCACACTCATTTGCGCTCTACAAGAAACATCTGTTGTTTCATCTACTTGCAGTGAAACAAACTCTGCGCGTAAAATTTCATCTTTAATTATATCATTCAAAACACACGACACACATTCAATCAAATCATTTTGTATATCACTTGATGTTCCTTTAAAAACAGAGTCAGACTCTAAATGCTCTCTCATAAGTTGCTCTTTTTGTGCTAAAAATTCCAACAACTCCAAATAAATCCCCATGTTATCAGATGCAACGTTCTCAACATGACCTCTAAAAGATAATTCCTGCTTACCGAGAAAACAAGCAACTTGAATTAAACGGCCTAAAATTCTTCTATTAGTAGCGACTTTTTCATTATGTTTTAGTATCTGAAGGCGAATAGCTTCGGACACAGTACACTCAATTCTTTGCGTTCGGCCTAGTAAATAAAAGCTTTCACTGTTCTTTATGTGTTTTTCAGACCCTTGATGTTTCGTTGCTTTACGTGCGAAATTTTTCAAGGAGATAATTCCTTCTTTTGTCCATTCTGCTTCACCACCGAACATAAGACAATGAAAACAATACATTCTATTGTTGTATCCAGTCAGCCACTTATATTTTTCATACCAATGCATGCAGAATTTTCTTACCTTCTTACCGTCTGTTTGTTCTATTTTCAATATTGGCGTTGGTCTTCGTTCTTTAATAATACACTTATTTTCATAAGAACACTGAGATAGGGGATTTTTTAATAAGAAATATATTAGATTCATATTCTCCGACCACTCAGGCATTTTTCTCGTTCACTTTTACAAATGTAATAAATAAACACAATAAAAAGCCACTGACAAAAACAAAAACACCCACACTTCCACTCAATTGTAATACACACCATGTGCTCTTGCTCTCGAATCGAAGTCGAAGACAGTCGAAAGAGCACTCTGGTGGACACATACGTAAAACGAAAGTCGACAAGTGCTGAGGCCGGTCTCCTTTGCAGGTTATCTTCTGCTTCTGCTGCGTTCGCCTCGGTTGCCACTTGCAGGTTATCAGCAGCACGTTTTCTCGCGCGTTTTCCTCAGCAGCTGAGACACTGCTTGCGGAGCCTCAAATCAGTGTTGCTAACCACGATTTCTTTATCTTACAATAAAATATTTTTCGTCAACTTATATTATCTAACATTCTGTAAAAAGAAATAAGAATAAATTATGAATTGTAATTTCTGAAAGTAAATGGGTAGGCCGGGCCTCAGGGCCTCTTACCACCCTTCGCCACTGGAAACAAGCCCCATCTCCACGCACATTGTGCACATGAAACTTAGTTATTTCTTGATCAATGCATATTGCAAATTCTTTGGAGTGTACAGAATTGAAAACTATATTGTTTTGGGAATAAGGATTTTCAAGTTCCATAGTAACCTGTTTTAGTATATTAGAATTCTTATTCTTTCGGCAACCTACTGCTTTCTTTCTTGGACGACCAGATCTTTTACGCACATTAGAAGTCAAAGATGAAGGTAATATAACAGAATAATTACAATCACTCATCAATAGGAAGTTCAGGTGGAATTGAAGTGGCTTTTGGTGGACGACCCAACTTCCTCTTTTTTGGTCTCCCACATTTAGAAGTAGAAGAGTGTTCAATACGTAGAGGGGATTCAGCAACAAACCTAGTTTGAAGTGGTGAAACATATGGAAGAGCTGGTGAAGGAAGTGGTGTAGTAATTGGCCTCAATAGACTGAAGTGGCCACTCTCGCGCGGTCCAGTGAGCAATGCGATAATCATATCCCACTCACGGTTGCCCTCATCACACAGTACTTCCTGACCCTCTATGGTAATGAAACGTCGCTCAAAAAGAAGAGCAGCAGCCATGAACTCCACATAAGTAGCAAACGTGTAAGGCGAAAGCATGTGTGCCTGATACGCATCTACTGTCATTGGTTCACCGGTACCATGGTGTAAGATAAAGGGGCCATAGAAAGCGTAGTGTTCAACTATGTATTGGACCACATCTTTACGTACGTTCATCGCATACTCTTCAGTACCAAACAATGCCAAACTAAATGTCCGGAAGAAACAAGCCCCATCTCCACGCACATTGTGCACATGAAACTTAGTTATTTATTGATCAATGCATAACTGGAGATTATTCATTATGATTTAATCAAATAATAATTGTTAAGGATAAAGTAGTTTTATATATAGTTAGGAATATATAATTAAGAATTGCCAAACGACGTAAACTATTTGAAATATTACTTCTTACAGCAAGTGTGTGTTCTGAAAGGTGTGTTCTTACAGCAATTCTCTAAGTTTGTACTTTAGTAATGTGGTTTTCCTCCGAAGAGAAAGCACAGGAAGTAATCGTTAGCCGATAGAAATGCCTAAGTCGTCAACTTGTTTCAAGTATCTCTGCCTCCGAAGAGGAGAGTATCAAGATAAATCGTTAAACCTAAAGAATAGCAAAGTCGTCTAAGTTGAGATCAAGTTGGTGTGTCAGCCTCCGTAGAGGATCAAAAACAATTATTCGACGGTTGTTTCCTTCAACCTCAGAGAGGAAGGTACTCCAACCGTATATATGATGTTCGCGCTTAAAACCAATGGGGATGGAAAACCTAGGTGAAACGTACAAGCATACCGAATTTCAAGCTTTTATTCCAATTCAAAGTACCTAAAACATGAGATTATACGTCATAAAGGTCCATTTAAATAACACGGGGAAATTCTTCATTCCCTCTTTAGAACCCCTAAATATTAAAAGTATTCACTTCTGGCATTTTTCTGTGGGTTTGTCCCGAAAAGCCACAATCATATCAAATTTAATTATTGTAACCCTACAGGAAGTGCTCAATAATTTGAGGGTGTAAAAGGTGTCCCATATAAATAACATGGAAAAGATTTTTCAGTTCCCTATAAAACCACTCTAAAGTGGGAATTTTTTACTTTTGGCAATTTTTCTGTCGGTTAGTCCTGGAAGGCTACTATCATGCCAAATTTCATCATTCTAATCTTGCCGCAAGTGCCTAAACATTTTGGGGTATAGAAGACGCCCCTATAAATAACATTGGAAGAATTTTTCAGTTCCCCATAAAACCACTTTACGTTTAGAAATTTTCATTTCTGATAATTCAATTAGGTAAAGCTAACGAAAACGTACAAGTATACCGAATTTGAAGTTTTTATTCCAATTCTAAGTACCTAAAACATGAGATTGTAGGTCCAGAAAAAGTCTCATTTAAATAACATGGGGAAATTCTTCATCCCCTCTTTAGACCCCCGAAAAATTAAAAATATTCACTTCTGGCATTTTTCTGTGGGTTTGTCCCGAAAAGCCACAATCATATCAAATTTAATCATTGTAGCCCTACAGGAACTGCTCAATAATTTGAGGGTGTAAAAGATGTCCCATATAAATAACATGGAAAAGATTTTTCAGTTCCCTATAAAACCACTCTAAAGTGGGAATTTTTTACTTTTGGCAATTTTCCTGTCGGTTAGTTCTGGAAGGCTACAATCATGCCAAATTTCATCATTCTAATCTTGCCGGAAGTGCCTAAACATTTTGGGGTATAGAAGACGCCCCTATAAATAACATTGGAAGAATTTTTCAGTTCCCCATAAAACCACTTTACGTTTAGAAATTTTCATTTCTGATAATTCAATTAGTTAAAGCTAACGAAAACGTACAAGTATACCGAATTTGAAGTTTTTATTCCAATTCTAAGTACCTAAAACATGAGATTGTAGGTCCAGAAAAAGTCTCATTTAAATAACATGGGGAAATTCTTCATCCCCTCTTTAGACCCCCGAAAAATTAAAAATATTCACTTTTGGCAATTTTCCTGTGGGTTTGTCCCGAAAAGCTATAATCATATCAAATTTAATCATTGTAGCCCTACAGGAAGTGCTCAATAATTTGAGGGTGTAAAAGGTGTCCCATATAAATAACATGGGAAAGATTTTTCAGTTCCCTATAAAACCACTCTAAAGTTGGAATTTTTTACTTTTGGCAATTTTTCTGTCGGTTAGTCCTGGAAGGCTACAATCACACCAAATTTCATCATTCTAATCTTGCCGAAAATGCCTAAACATTTTGGGGTATAGAAGACGTCAAATATAAATAACATTGGAAAGATTTTTCCGTTCCCTATAAAACCACTTTACGTTTAGATATTTTCATTCCTGATGATTCACTTAGGTAAAGCTAACGAAAACGTACAAGCATACCGAATTTGAAGTTTTTATTCCAATTCTAAGTACCTAAAACATGAGATTATAAGTCCAAAAAAAGGTCCATTTAAATAACATGGGGAAATTTTTCATCCCGTCTTTAGACCCCCTAAAAATTAAAAATATTCACTATTGATAATTTTCCTGTGGGTTAGTTCCGGAAAGCTACAATCATGCCAATGCCAAATTTAAACATTGTAGCCCTACTGGAAGTGCTCAATAATTTATATCAGCTCATGGATAGTTAGTTATATATAGTTAGGATTAGGAAATGAAATGAAATCTGTGAGTTTTACGTCCCACGGTTATGCCGGTTAGGCTAAAGGAGACGGTGATGATGAGAGATGAGTGAAATGGTGGAATGAAGCAAGTGGGAGGAAACGGGAGAACCCCGAGAAAACCCACGAGCACGGTGTTTGTCCACCACAAAGTTCACTTGCTGGGATCGAACCCGGGACCCCAAGCACCAGAGGTGAACGCTCTACCACTGAGCCACCGCGCCCCCCTAGTTAGGATTAGGATAATGGGAATTTAAAATATTGTAGAAATTGATCTTTTTCTTCTCAAAGTCAAAATTTTCGAAGGTGATGAGACTAATATCAACTTGCTGATATACAGAGTTTGATCTGTTTATCTTAAATGTGTTGTAAGATATATTTTGATATTGTGATCAGTGTTGTGACGTAGATTTCCGAAACTTCCGGTTGGCATATAGGTATAAATGTTGAATTAAAAATTGTTGTTTTGTTGAGACGTTTCATTGATTCCGAAACACCGATTCTAGATGTCTCTTAGCATTTTTGCTCTATGGTTAGCAATATCTAGACCGGAACTACTACTAAACTACACTTTCGGTTTTAGTAGAGTAGTCATGAGATGACCCTTTTACTTGAGACATTAAATCGAAAACTAGCTTGTCGCTTCTATTACCGTTTTTGTCGGATGACGATCAACAATGTAACTAGAAACTTTATTTCTAGCAGTTTTGGTTCGAATAGAGGTTGACGCAGTAAACGGAATCTATCCTTGAAACGCTGAATCAGTTATAAAAAATACCGCATCTCGATAACTTAATATTTTTGTTCTGACAGGTGTCGAGAGACGCAGGAGACTTTTGATATTTAAGCATAGCATAGTTTGCAAGTCTAATATCCCTGCTGGAGCCAAGTTATAATTATGTTCATTTCAGAAGGTTCTGCCATTTCCTGTGATGATAAGGTTTGATCTTTAGAGTTGATCTTTATACAATGAGAAAAATATTATAGTTATATATATTTTATTTTTCTTTAGGTATAATGTCCAACGATTATACTGTGGGGTTAAGGGAGACGGTGATAATGACATGCATGATAATGATGGAATGCAAAAGTGGAAAAAACGGACGAATCTCAGAAGATCCATGCTTTTTATAAAATTCTTGATCATTGTAACATTCTCTAAAGACATAACTTTGAATTATTTGCAAATATTAAAAAAAAACTTGAATAAAGACAATAATACTAAGAAACATTATTAGTAAAAAACATTATTGTTTAAAGAATTGACAGAATCAAGCTTTTCTAAAAAAGTTACATTAGGGTATGGGATTTGAACTGACGATCGTGGAAAAAGTTGAACGCTCAACGAACACGCATTAACAAAGTACTCTACGAAAGCAACTTAACATACATTTACTTGGTCCTATCTAGTAACACTCACTTATAAGGAAATCACTGAGATAAAATGCCTTATCGTTTTGCTTTTTTGTGTCTTATTGCTATTTGACCTTTTGTTTGTGTAAAATCTTTAATTCGTATGATTGTTAAAGCTGTGCTATATGTATAGTAGCTAACATTATGAAAGATTTACATCACATTATGCTTCTAATAGAGCATAAAATTCCTTCTCTTTTCGCAAATATCGCTGCGCGTTTGCCACGTTTACGAGGAACTTGGAAATTGGCGATCAATGTTTCTGAGATTTCTATTTTTTAATTAAAACTTGCTCATTTCTTAATTTTTTATTGAAAAGTTTTTTTTTTTTTTTTTTTTGAAACATGTGTTTCCCTCTTCTGCATATTTCCAAGAAAACACATGACAATTTTTATCATAAGAAAAAGAGTTATACTCATTTATGTTATTTCTAAAGACTTGTGACAGAAATTCTGGACAGAAGTGTTCTTATAGAAAACGAGGAACTACAACAAGACTATGTGAAGGGACTTTTTTTTAATTGTCATTATATTGATTTGCTACAGTATGGTCCCGTGATTGAAAAATATGAATGCATAAAAACAAATCCCATTTGTTAATTTATAGTGAAAGAAGATTCAGAAATCTTATTTAGCGCGAATAACCTCGTTCACTGGAAACCGTGCTTGTTGCAGAAGCACTGCAACGACCAGTCCCTTTAACTTCTGAGATATAGGAAAGGAGACTTAACATTTGCTCTAATTGCCGCGCTGAAGGAACCTGGTCGTTGTATGCTGTCTGCTACACAATACAAATTAGAGACTCTGTGACGGATTATTTTACGCTTTTTAAACGGATTAACGGATCGGACTTTTACATAAGTAAAAAAATGTTATTTAAAGAGTATATATGCGAGTATTGAAAATTATTTTTTATGTTCTTTACTACTATTGATAATAATATTTTTCTTGAAATACTTTGGTCGTTGCGCAACGCTGCAACGCTAACATTAGCCGCCTCTGCATCATCATATAGTTCCTTCTTAGCCAACGCCCCAACCATCTTTTAAAACTATTAGAACAGAAAACTTCCAAATTATTTGAACAAAGAAACGTAATTATATGAAAGCTAAAGTTACTGAACTTCAAAATAACTGTAAAAATAAAAATTATTGTGACATGTATAAATGCATCAATGCATTTAATAAAGGCTATTAACTTCGAGATTATATATCAAGGAAACCAAACGGAACAATTCTCACGGATACGCATACTAGTTTGAATATGTGAAAATATTTCTTTTGCAAGTTGCGAAACACATAGCTAAAAATAATGTTTGTGGAGAGAGAAAGTAAAGTACTTACAGCTGAACTTTATATTCCAGAGACAACCGAACAAAACTTGGAATTGTTATAAAGAAATTAAAGAAATAAAAATCTGTGGATGCAGACAGAATTCTCATTGAGTAAATTTAGTTGGAGGAGGAAAATTGTAGAACGAGATACACAAACTTTTTTCCCAAGTGGAACAAGTGGGAATTGCCACAGGAGAGGAAAGAATCTATCATTGTTCAGTTCACATAAAAGAAAACAAAACTGATTGCAATATTTATCGATGTTCTATCTTTTGTTACATTCTATAAAATTCTCTCAAACATTCAATTAGTAAGATTGACTCTATACACAGATAAAAAAGTTAGAGGTTATCTGTGGATTTAGGCAAAATCGATCGACCAATTATTTACCTCTTGCCATATTCTCAGAAAGAAATTGGAATACGATACCCTGGTACATTATTCATTTCAGAAAGGTGTACGACTCGGTTAGGAGGGTAACATTGTACATTCTTAACGAAGAAACATAGTCACATTAATAAAGATGTCTGTAAATAAAACTCAAAGTAAAGCCCGAGTTAGGAAATATACTTGTCCACGGGCTTCCGCGTCGAGAGGGCATCAAGCAAGGAGACCCGTTGCCGGCATTATTTTTCAACTTTGTTCTGGAATACGCTATAAACAAAATTAAAGATGGCAACCAGGATCTAGAGTTGTATGACACTGATCAGATTATAGCGTATACGGATGATGCCAATGTGATAGGAGATTATACCAAAACGGAATGCACGGGGTTCTTTAATCGCCATCACGAACATGATTTTAAAAATAAAAAAGAAACTAAATATATAAAAATTTGCCGGTGACCGTATTACTGTAAATTAATTATAAGCTAAAATATTAAAAAATACTTTTCACAATGTGGATACTTCCAAATACGTAGGATCAACATTAACACACCAAAACTATCTCCATGAAAAAACTAAATGTGCACTGATAGCAAGGAATTCGTCTTCGCGAATTCTGTCGAAGAACTGAAAGCTTGGTTGCAAAACATGATCACTTATTTTACGGGAGATCATAAATTAAAAGTGTTTGAAAACAAAATCTGGAGGCGAATATTCCAATACAAAAGGAATAGAGAAGGGGAAATGGCGGAAACTTCTGAACGAGGCACTACTTAATTTGTACCGTTGGATTAGAGTTTATCATCCCTTTGAGCATCAAGCCTAACGAGACGTAGACCTACAGCTTAACATGGGAATAAAATAACATGAGTTCTCGCCGGGAATCTAACATTGTTAGACTCTTTAGGCCTTATACAGAGTCGTTTTGACGTATGATTAGCGTCATACTAAAGGCCTGACTACTGCAGGAAACCTATGTTAGCCGCACTCTTTAGTATGGCTTTAAGCACACGTCATAATGACTTTGCATAAGACCCATTTAGTCTAGGGAACCCTGGTGCGCACATCATGTAACCAGAATGGAAGAAAGTTGAAACGCTTTCAAAATTTTAGCTGAAAACTCAATTGAGGAAAAAATACCGTATTAGGAAGGCGTACACGTAGATGGGAAGATAATATCTGTATTAAAACAAATCTGGCACAAATAGGAAGAAAATAGAAATGGATCCAGTTATCTAAGGACACAAATCAATTTAAAGGTTTTGTGATTGCAGCATTGCACCGTCTGGTTCCATGTCATTGATTTACTTAAATTCCTGTGCATTTTGGCTACTTTTACAACTTCCAAAATTAGTGAAAAACGAAAAAATAACAAAATATATTAATTATAGCTATCTGGTGGTTTGAAATAAAATTGTCAATGTTTCAAGATATCCTGGTGTAATATGCTCTGCCAGTTACAATATAATAATTTAGGTTTCTACGAACTCTAACTGTTAAATTAACTTTAATACTAAAGTATTTCTGTTAATATGAAACTTACAAAAGCAGCAAATTTAAAGGATATCTAATAATTAAAACTAGTCAGTTTTGTTACACATTTGTGTTAACAAAATTTATCTGTTTATTTTAAAATGTCGTAACTTCCAGCTAAGAAACTTGTAGGCGTATATTGAAGAACCTGTGAATAGATATGAAAATCTGATCTCATGTTTATGGATTGGAAACTAAAACTAAAAACATTTTCTCGCAGGAACCAATTGAAGTGGCAATACGGCCTACTGCTTCAGATGATGAAGAAGAACAACGTATTGCTTACTTTCGTGAAGACATTGGAATTAATTTACATCACTGGCATTGGCATTTAGTATACCCGACGATTGGAGGTGAAGCAATTGTTAGAAAGGACAGACGGGGTGAACTTTTCTTCTATATGCATCATCAAATTCTAGCAAGGTAGTAATTTCAATTATAATTGATTTACTATATTCGCTTGTAGAGCAGATTAAATTAGAAAAATAAAATGTATGATTGGTGAGCATGTTGTTATATATTGGCGTAACAGCCCTTTTCGTGGACCTAAGCCGCCCCAACGCCATCTGTTATCGGCCATACGAGAATCGAACCCGGGACCACGTGGATATGAGTCCAATGCTGTAACCACTAGACTACTGTGTCTATCTATCTAATATAATCTAATAGATATACCTTAATTTAAATATTTCCTCATAGGTTCAAGATACATCATATTATTAATTAAAGTCAGTATTTTAAAATTAACTCTATAACGTAAGAAACTCGTAAAAATAAGTCCTGCTTATAAAGTCATCAACAGAAGTAAATAGCCGATTTCATATCAAAATGCATATTATATAGACTATTTTCTTTTGTTGATAATTGTACCAATTTTATCTTGTCAGGGTTGTAATTGCTATCTTCATCGTATATTGTGCATTATATGTACTTTGCAGATACTACTTGAATAGTAATGCGCCGAATAGCACTCATATGACTTACATATTCAGCCTTTTAAGAGGTCCGAATGTGATTACTTGCACTATATTCCAAAAAACGGCATTCCATTAGTACACAAGTTTAAAATCAAAATTTGCAGTTCCAATACACTATATTAATTATATTAAGATGTATCTCGCAGAAATAGGGATACAAAATAGAAACTGGATAAAGTTGGCTAAGGATAGAAGTTAATGGAGAGCTTTTGTTAACGCGGCATTCGATCTCTGCGTTCCACAGGCCATACAGTTAGTTAGTTAGTTTAATATACTGTAGGAGACACATACTAATTGTAATTTCTGTAAAGGGGATGGGTGGATAAGAATAGTGATATGGCCCCAGATGAATCTTGGGATGAGGGTGGTATGTAGGTACCCTCAAAACACGTTAATCCCTCATGTTTCAAACCTCAACTCCCATTGTTTCATCAAAATTGGCGCAAAATCGGAAAAGTGAGAATAATTTATTTCTCAAGAATGGCTCAGTTGATTTTGGTAAAACTTGGATGTATGTATAGGTGTATACAAGGGCTTCGTCTGAAAATGTTAAGAGTTCCCCCCACCATTTCTCCCCCTCAAATTATTCGATTCAATATTTTGTGCACCTTGAGTTGTTGAGTTGATTTTAGTTTAGCGTCCCTTTCAGCAGCGAGGCTATATGAGACGTGGACCTACTGATTAGCGTGGAATTCGAACCACATGAGCTCCCGCCAGGAAACGAACCCGGGTCTTCCATGCCAAAGGCGTTAACGCTAACCGCTTAACCACGGTGGAGCTATTTGTGCCTTTTTTAACGTAGGATGGTCTGCGAGAACAATTATGAAAAATAGGTTTTAAGTAGAATACAGGCTGAATAAACGGCTGAGTCAGCAAAAAATTATATTGTTTTCCTAGAATTCGAAGGCAAGTTTCAACAGGCCTTTAGTTGTTATGCTCATAGCCTTTTAGGGCTACCACCAGGAGCCCCGTGGGAAAGGTTTGGTTGTGGGAACCCGCCGTTGCTATGCTCATAGTCTTGGACGCCTTTCAGTTATAGAAACAGATGAAACATGCCTTTTTCGTGTTCTTGTTGTGTATTGGCTAGTTATTTGAACCCCCCACCCCCACTCCCTTCTGCGAAGAACGCAAGCGAAACGTATGTGCTTGTGTAGATCATTCTGTTAGCAGCTGTTACAAAGGAAGAAACGTCAAATTTAAAGATGTCATCGTCAATGAGTTTATTAGATAAGCTTAATAAGTCATCAATGGTACCATTTACAAAAATGCGAGACTTGGAGATTGGAGTACCATTTCGTTTGCAACGGTATATGGTAGGAAGGCATGTGTGACATTTGAAGGAGGCGACAACTGGTAGGCGTCCAAGACTATGAGCATAGCAACAGCGGGTTCCCACAACCAAAATTTTCCCACGGGGCTCCTGGTGGTAGCCCAGAAGGTTATGAGCATAACAACTAAAGGCGTGTTGAAACCTGCCTTCGAATTCTAGGGAAAAATATCGAATTCTAGGAGAACAAGATAATTTTTTACTGACTCAGCCGTCAATCCAGCCTGTATTCTACTTTTTAGATGTCGCTTTAACCCTAGAGTGACATTTTTTTTTTTCAAAATTGTATCACGGGTACATCATGGTCAAAATTCGCCAAAACCAATCATACCGTACCTATAAGTGGCAATTGCAAAAAGAACAGCTATTGACGTAGCTTTTGCATATTCGCTACGTGAAAGAATAAAAATCACACCTAAAACGCGCAAACTCATTGAGGCTCCATTTTATAGCCTGTGCCGGTTCCATCCCCATTTTGGACCGAAGTGAAACTGTTGATATTGGTGCCTGTTTCATATGAATCAAGCAGCCTGAACATGAATATGAGGTACATAATGCCTCACCATAAGGTGCATTTATATTCCAATGGCAATCGATACTGTCCGAACCATATCATTCATCAGCGTTTTTACGAAGATGGTCTATTCAAGATAGAAGTATATTCGAATTGAAGCACAATCCGATTATGTGGGTCGAGCTGTATTATACAGAATTTGTACGTGGAATGCAATAAACCATTTTTAGACCAGAAGGACTCGGTCTTCTTCCTTTTGATATTAATCGAAAATCCAGAAACCAGCGCAAAAAAAAAAAAAAAAAAAGAGCAAAATATTCGATCACAACAACATTCGTGTGGTCATAAATGAAAACAGTGACGAGGACTGAAGTACATACTACAATGTTCTTTTCATCCTTATTTTCTTACACATGGAAATATTTGTACTTAACCGTTTGGATTATATTTTCTTCTATTTCTTAGATGAAATGTTCCTTTTATTGAAATGTTCCAGTTTTCCACTAACTTTACTCCATGAGTTGTGAAATCCAAGAAGAGTATAGGTATATCTGCAGTAAGTTATATAATAGTATTTTCTGAAGCAATAGTGGCTTTCATATCCCCACCCCAGGACCTATGAGAGACACTACAACAAAGGTTACATTACATTGTGTTGTTGATGGTTATCCTCTTTTCAGCTGAGGTTATTTCACTTTGATTGGACACTGTAGGTATAAGTAACATTGATTTGTTTTACTTGAACAGTCACATTGAAACTTCAGGCATCCACATTTGGGGTACTTAAAGGGATCTAATGGTAACTTGAATGTCATATTCATGTTCAGGCTGCTTGATTCGTATGAAAAAAAAAAAAAAAAACAATATCAACAGTTTTACTTCGGTCCAAAATGGGGATCAGACCGGCTAAGGCTCAGTGAGTATGGCGCTTTTTAGGAGTGATATCTCACTCATTCACGTAGGGAATATGCAAAAGCTATGCCAATAGCTATTCTTTTTGCAATTGCCCCTTACAGGTGCGGTATGATTGATTTTGGCGAATTTTGACCATGGTGTACCCGTGACACAATTTTGGAAAAATTTGTTATTCTAGAGTTAAAGCGACATCTAAAACCTACTTGTTCATAATTATGGTCACACACTATCCTAGGTAAGAAGGGCACAAATATAGAATCAAATTTTATGAGGGGGAGAAATGGTGGGGGAAGCTCTTAAATTTTTGAGACGAAGCCCTTGTACACCTATACATACATCCAAGTTTGAACAAAATCGACTGGGCCATTCTTGACAAATAAATTATTCTCACTTTTCCGATTTTGCGCCATTTTTCATGAACCAATGGGAGTTGAGGTTTGAAACATGAGGGATCAACGTATCTTGAGGGTACTACATACCACCCTCATCCCAAGATTCATCTGGGGCATTTCACTATGCTTATCCACCCATACCCTTTCTGTGAATTCACTAATTCTTTATAAGTGAATGTAACTTCTTAAATAACGTATTCGTTGATCTCTTGCTTAAATGTTTAAAAAGAACTATAAGCATACCTAACAAGAAATCATTATTATTAATGCCGACATTATTAATAGTAGTGATAGTATGCCTAGTAACAGTATTCTTACTACTAATAATAATGCCAATATGTATTTCTAGCCTATTATTTTCGTCTGAGATTTTTTGACGTAAATTTAATTTCAATAATTGACTCAATTTGTTTACTATTTTAATTTCTCTCAAGTTCTGATATTGAATTTATGTAAGATAATGATCCAGAAGATTACCATGAAAGTCAAAGAGCACGTACTAGTAACTGGAATTGAATATCATTCTCCTGTTCAGAAGACGAGAACGCAAACATTTTCGCCTCACAGTGACTATGTTAGGATAGGCAACTTAACCCTTAAAGACCCGAAGGGATTTAAATGTAGAAACGCTTGAATCCCGGCCATTTTAAAGGTATTATTAAAATTTTGTTACTCAGAAACTACTCTTTTAAAGTGAATGAAACTTTCAGGTTCAATCAAATAATATGTACTAATATAACAGAAAAGCAGCAATGCACTTAGCATTGTTAGCGTTGAATACACAGTGTTGCAAACTTTAAGGAATATTTTTTGTATGTTGGAAATCCAATAAAACGTACATTTTCCGATAATTTCGTGTAAATTGCAAACGACCATACAACTAAATATAAATAAGTTTAAATATACACTACATTTCACAATATGTCACTCCGCCCCTCCTCTTCCTTTGGGTGACATGTTAGGTGCGAGAACGTTTAGAAGCTCGGCGCGATGGGAGAGAACTAGTGCTAGGAACAGCATTGAGTGCGATATTGTAGCAATGTCTAAATATTAGATTCATCGTCCGTTTTAAAAGCATCGGAGTCGCTATCATCTACAGATGGTGATCAGAAAAATGGAAACACCTGAACGAAGTTGTAACTTACCAGATTAATATGGTGTCGGGCCATCTTTCGCCTTCAGAACAGCCTTGATGCGACATAGGAAGGAAGGATAGAGGTCGTGAATGGTAGCAAGTGGAATTTTACACCATTCCTCGTGCAGGGCATGTGAGAGAGGATGCAGGTGGAAATCGTCGCCGGAGTCGTGTTTCCAAGACGAACCATAGATGTTCAATTATGTTGAGATCTGGGGATTGGGCGGGCCAGGGGAGGTGTTGAACTTCATCCCGATGTTCCTAAAACCACGCTGAAACAACGCCAGCTGTGTGAATGGGTGCATTATCATCCTGGAAGATGGCGTCATTTTCCAGGAACAACATCCGGACCATAAGATGCAAGTGGTCTCCGAAAATTGCGACATAATCGTCCGCTAAGTGTGACCGCAGGACCCAATGAAAACCATGATATGGCGGCCCACAGCATCACTGAGCCGCCGCCATGTTTCACAGTTGGGCGGAGACACTGCAGATCATAAGCTTCTTTGGTCGTTCTCCACACATAAACACGGCCCGTGGTTGGGAATAGGGTGAAGGATGACTCATCCGACCATATCACACGTTTTCAGTCCTCAACGGTCCAAGTTGCATGGTCGCGGCACCATTTGCGGCGTGCGAAAGCGTTATGGTCCCTGATGAGCGGTTTGGCCCGTGCAACACGACCCCGTAAGTTCATGTCATGTAATTCGCGGCGGACTGTGATTGTCGAAGCAGGGTGGGGGAGGTGCTGATTGAGTTCCTCCGTCACTTGCTTTGCAGTGGCACGACGGTTCTGCGTGACAGTGCGCTTTAATACCCGGCGTGACCTGTCACTCATGATTTACTTCCGCCCACTGTTCCACTTCCCCGATGTGGTTTTCCCATGCGTTGTGTAGGCCGCCATTACCTTCGACACACCTAACACGGTAGCCACTGCCGTCACACTCACTCCACATAACCGCGCACCAACAATTTGCCCTCTTTGAAAATCTGAGAGGACTCCCATTTTACAGTACCTCCGTCTGCTGTAGCCACTGGACACTGCTGTTCCACTGCGCCTGACGTAGTATGGAGACCGACCTAACACACCACCAACAGCGGTCCGGTGCTGCGGGCGCCACGACACCACTGCTAACCCATACATTTGACGTGTTGCCAACTACAGGTGTTTCCATTTTTCTGATCACCATCTGTATTATTTCAGTAATTTCTCCGGGCGAGAAACGCCACTATCATAAGAACTACGACTTGTTGCGTTGGTATTGACGGCCAAAGGCTCAACTAAAAAGACGAAGTGAACTCTAAGCAAACTACAAGAAAGATGTTGAAACAGCCACATATACTTCCACGAAACTAAAATTTTCTTATCCATTTAGCAACATTTTGTTTTACTCATGCTAATTTTCGTATTCTTTTCCCATGAAATTTACCACAAATATACATTTCCCGACTCTACATATAGTATCAGTATTAAAAGTACCCTGCAAAATCATTATCAAATTATATTCTTACGAGAAGACAGTTATAGATATGCGACAATAATTTTGGACATGAGTGTACACATCTCAATGTAATCGAAATAAAACGTTGAAGTAACACATCCAAAAACTCATCTCTTAATCTATTTACTTCATTCACTTTCGTCATGGCTTTGTTGACTCATCGCTGCTCCTGCTATCTTCCCTAATATTTATAAACAATGGCACCATTTCTACCTCAAGATCTATCAGTATACACACTCTCCAGCTTACGAACATGTTAAAGGTTAAAAAGAAATGTACTGTAGCCTTGGCAATCACATGTTCACCCAAGTTCTGCGATGAATTCCCCTGCCGAATGTACAGTAACACAGAATGGGTCCTTTGTTTTCTTACAACGAAAGAAAACAATGCAATGAGTAGGTGACGGGGTCTGTATTTGCGTCTAATCACGTCGCACTGATTAAGTCTTCAACACTTCCCTTCGGTTCGTAGGCGTCAAAAACTTACACACGCACTCATATCATATGGGTTCATTGCAATGAGACGGACGAATGGCATTTATATTTTCGTGAGTATATCTTGTGCTTTATGATAAAAAAAAATGGATATTCCTTCACGAGCGGCGGTATTACAAAAAGAAGAGGCAAAGTGTTTAGCGATAATGAAATTGCAGAACTGATGAATGACTCCGACTCAGACGGTTATGAGTTAGTAATTAATAGTAAGGTAATAGATTATTCCGTGCTCAGTGGCGTATCCGGGAGTGAACAAAATAGTAACTCTGTTTCAAGTAAGCCTGAGGCTGCGCCGAAAAAAAAAAACGCGTCATTCCTATTCAAAAGCAGATTCTAATGTAGCTTGGAGCTCTTAGATCTGAAAACAGATTTTCTGTGAAGTGTAAACTCAATATTACATGTCAACTAAGGTTGTATCATATAATAAACTTTGTGCGGGTTTTTGTTTCTGTACAAGTGTATTTTGTACTGCGTGCAATAAGTGAAAAACTGACAAAAAGCAACAAATTTTCGAGGACCATTACATGCAAATCCAAACAAGATAAGAGTTCGCTTTTCTAATTTTGAACACTTGGTACATTTACTGTATATCCTGTTAATTTCTAAGAAATTGGTTTAAAATCTGTGGAGACATTACATTTTAAAAATATCTCTAAAAAGTGCCGGACAGTGTGCGTGACAAGTTTAAATACCCATCCGGCTGAGAGTGTATACGCGTCAGGAAAATGTGGCAACGTAGCACTCCGTATAAACTGCGATAGCGAAGGCCGCAAAGCAGAGAAAATCATAATGTCATATTTGTGATTGTTTATCTTTTAAAACAAGTCAAAACAGTTTGGTTGAAAAAGCTACTTTAAGATCTTTCTAAAAGTTTTTTCAGATTGTTAATACACCGCAGCAATTCAGAGATAATGATGTCTCACTTTTTGCTGAATAACAAGAAAATTACTACGTGTTGAGTAATGAAATTTTCAGAACTTGCAGGTAATATATGCATCTACATATCGTGCACAGGAAATTATTTCATGTTATCTCCTTTCCGAGATATAGTCCTTTAAACATTGATTTACCAAAAAAGTACGAAAAAATACGCACTTTTTCATTAATTTCTATTTTTTTCTCATTATACAGTACAAAGAAAATTTGTACGTCTTAAGTATTGAAAAGACAACATTCCAACAATTCCAACGAGGTACGACAATGCAGTATAAGTTTTGACTGGACGTCACAGCAGCACCTCGAAGTCAGGGGCCTATCTTTATGAAATGGATAGTAGTGAAGGAATTTTCAAAATTGGCGCAGGCAAACATGGAGAAAATCGCATTTTCATGTACCGGTTCAAAATGGGGAAGAATAAAAGGCCCGCGAGTTTTTCTTTCCCCATTTTGAACCGGTACATGAAAATGTGATTTTCTTCCTCAGTATCAACTTCTACAAACAAGCCTCATTATTCACTATGATCCTTTCTATTTATGATCATACAATTTTCCAGACAGAATTTTAAGGTGTTCATGAGCAAGGAATCAAACCTCTTCTTATAATTATTTTTTTAACAGTACAAAGGGCTAGTACTCTTGTCAATTTAGTTAATAAAATATGAAATGCGATATTATTATTAAGTATTGTGCCTTGCGGCAGGTACTAGGACTAAAAAGCTTTTTTTTCATTTTAAATTTAGGCCTGGAAATGTTTCTTACACGTTTTTCGATCTTCAGCTTCCTCTTTTAACTCTCAATATTTTCTTCTGTTTCTCAAATCATCGATCTGTTGTGTTCTTCTTCTTGTTCCTCGCTTTCCTTCCATCTTTCCTTCTATGGCGGTATGAAGAAGACAATTTCTTCGCAAGATGTATCCAATACAATTGTCCTTCCTACGAAGGATGCTGGCTAGAAATATCCTCTTCTCTCCTATCCGTTTCAAAACATCTTAGTTTGTAGCTCTCTCTGTCCATTTTATCTTCTCCATCTTCTTCCAACACCACATTTCGAAGCTCTCTAAATATTTCTTCTTTAACTTCCGAATTTTCAAGTCTCTGAACCATACAGTCCAATGTTCCAGATACAGCATTTGACGAACTTCTTCCTAAGTCCAATATTGAGCCTCCTAGTTAAGAGTGATCTTTTCTTGTTGAATGTATCTTTAGTTTTGGCAATTCTTGACCTGATCTCTTTTGTGCAGTAAGCGTCTCTTGTTAAAATACCAGAGACTTGAAATTCTCGACCTCTTTAAGTTCCTTTTGTTTAACCCTGACCTGTAAGGGCGCGTTTCCTCAGGATATTTTCATATACTTTCGACTTTTCAATGTTAATTTCCATTCCATATAGCTTTCCAGAAAGTAGAAATACAGTAGAAATACGACATATATATGGAAATACAATTCTTATAGAAGAAACACGATATACGGCATTTTTACTGTAAAAGATAGTATCCTGTTAGTTATACAACCTTTTGTCAAACGAAATGTTAGAATCAGTTAGAAAACTAACATTGATATACAAATATTCAGATCATGTCTTGCTCCCCCCACTTTTATCGTCCAATCGCCGCCGCTGCTTCCCCATCAGGATGCCGCGGTCGGCAAGAGGGATTGCCGCCGGTAGGCAGCCGGCATCCGTCCGCGGCGGCACGACGATCTACTTGTTCAAAATTGCCGACCTTTTGCCGAGGCGGCAAGCGGTCGAAAATCGTCAAAAAATGCCCTTTGCCGACTCTTTGCCGACTGTTGCCGACCGCCAGAGTCGGCAAAACTGTCGGAAATACCTCTTTCCGACCCTCTGCCGACTCCTTGTGCCGGCCTCTTTTCGACGGCGGCGCCGGCGCAATTTACTACACCTTTACGGCTGTTTGCCGACTGCTCGGCAAGGCAACTTTCCGACGGCGGCGCCGGCGCATTTAATGCCCATTTCCGGCTGTTTGCCGACTGCTCGGCAAGCCAACTATTCGACGGCGGCGCCGGCGCATTTTATGCACCTTTCCGGCTGTTTGCCGACTGCTGGAAAGGACCACTTTTCGACGTCGGCCTCCCGATTCTCCCACAGGCGGCATCCGACTTCTTGCCGCCGTCGAAAAGTGGCCCTTTGCCGACTGGAAATCAACGCTTCAGGAAGGCAAAATTTTCACCAGCTTTTACAGTAGTCTTGCCTAAGTCTTCCTCCATGCTATGATTTCTCGACAAGGAGCACTCTTGTAATTCTTGAAGTATAAAATACTTGCATTCTTTTTGTGTGTCGCAGTATAAAATTGATTCATTTTTGCTTTTTTGGAGCACTATCAGCCAAAAGAGAAGAAATTGAATGGGATATGGAAGTATTATATACTTTCAGAACTAGCAATTGTGCCCTTCATGAGAAATCATAGCACGGAGGCAAACTTAGGCAAAGCTACTGTAAAAGGTGGTGAAAATTTTGCCTTCCTGAAGGGTTGATATCCAGTCGGCAAAGGGCTACTTTTCGACTGCAGCAAGAGGTCGGATGCCGACTGTGGGAGAATTGAGAAGCTGACATCGAAAAGAGGTCCTTTCGAGCAGTCGGAAAACAACCGGAACGGCGCCGCCGGTGGAAAGTTGCCTTTCCGACCGGTCGACAGACAGCAGAAAAGATGCGTAGCACTGCAATGAAAATCATGGCGGATTCCCACCAGTAATGTTGCACTCGGTACATACGCAGTACATTTCTACAATTCTCAGTACGATTTAAGTGCTATATAGAGGGAAACTATCTGTGAATGACTTACAAATGCTTAAAAGCGACCTAAAAATAACAACTAGCAGCTAATAATGAACGTTAAGAATAATTCAATTAACATGTTTGTGGGCCTAATGTGAAAAACTTATAACAGTCAGTACATTTTCCCCCTGAAAGCACATATTTCACTATCACGACTACTAGGAACAACACTGTTCTATGCAATCGAAATTTGCTAGTTGCAAAACGCTTTCTTCGAAAAAAAAAAAAAAAAAAAGCCGCAGCAATCCGTCGGAATACGGTCTTTTCAGGTTGTCGTTTTCCCATCAACTATTGGAAAAAGAATTTTAAAGATCAATGATTTTCTAAATTTTTTAAAGTACAGGGGTCACACTCCCAATCGAAAATGAGATTTAAATAAAAATTAATGAAGTAAAAATTATAAATAAAAATACTGTAATAAAAGGTATATGGTGGCGGAGAGATTCAAACCGAGCCTACACGCAAAAAAAAAAAAAAAAAAGTTACTAGTAAACAAGAAAAAGGTGGACAGTAACCAAGTTAGTTTGTCAATATATGAAAAACAGAAGTGTGTTCAAGCAGCGAAGCCAAGAAGGTTAACGAGAGAAGGTGATAGCAACCTTGCGTTACAGGTTAATATTGCTAGGTTACAGTGTAATAACTCACAGGGGTACGCTAACCGATCACGTAGTTACCACTATCAATCATAGCCTGTAACCGGTAACCTAGTTAGTATGTTGGAATAACCGACTGCTCGGTTAATGAAACAGAGTGCATCAACTGCAGTAACCGAGTATTTTGGTTAATATAACATATTCAATTACTGAAAGTAACCCATTTACTGGGTTAAAGTAATACGGTAGGACAAAAGTGTAACCAAGTAGATCGGTTAATATAACAAATTAAATTAGTTAAGATAACATATTTACTCGATTAATGTAATAAGGTAGGGCAATTGTTTAACCGACTAGATCGGTTAATTTAACCTGTTCAGTTAATTGAAATAACCCGTTTACTCGGTTAATGTAATAGGGTAAGTTAATTCTAGTAACCGAGTATCTCCTCTAATACAACCACTTTTATTAGTTGAAATAACCATGACTCAATTTGTTATAACCTCTTTTGCTTTGTTGTCCATATATTGACAAAGTTTCCAGGGTTAAAATTGTGTTTAACCTTTCTGAAGGTTAAAATTTTATGCCCAATTCAGAATTGTTCTCGCTTTATAATTTTTGACCCACTTAACGTAGCGATGTGAAATAAACGTTAATGTACAAAACTAAATTTTTCTCTAGTTGATAAAACCACATAAAGTGACGTACTTATTTTCAATATGAATCTGAGGACGGTGTCTTATACAGAAAGGTAAAAGCATTGTTTAGAATGATTCAGAATGAATAATTGGAAATATTAATTAATAATTTCGCAGATATCAGGCGGGAAACTTCCAAAACTTTTAGAACAAAGAAACGCGACTTTTTGAAAGCTAAAATTAAGGAACTTGAAGATAATAGTAAAAATAAAAATATTCGGGACATGTATAAGGGGATAAGCGAATTTAAGAAAGGCTATCAACCTCGTGCTTATATATTAAAGAAAGCTGACGGAACAGTTCTCACTGAAACGGATAGCCTCTTAAATAGGTGGAAAGATTTCTTTGACGATTTGCTGAACACGCAGCCAAAAACTAATGCGCGTGGAGAAAAGGAGATACACACCGCAGAACCGTATAATCCGGAACTCAATCGAATAGAAGTAGAAGCCGCTATAAAGAAATTAAAGAAACACAAATCTCCGGGTGTGGATGAAATTCCGGCTGAGTTAATTTTAGCTGGAGGCGAAAAATTGTGGAACAAGATACACAAACTCATTCTCCTTATCTGGAATAAGGAAGAATTGCCACAAGAGTGGAAAGAATCAATCATTGTTCCAATTCACAAGAAAGGCGACAAAACTGACTGTAATAATTATCGAGGCATTTCTCTTCTGTCAATATCCTATAAAATCCTTTCAAATATTCTATTAGCAAGACTGACCCCATACGCAGATGAAATTATTGGAGATTATCAGTGCGGATTTAGACGAAATCGATCAACTATCGACCAAATATTTACCATTCGCCAAATACTCGAAAAAAAGTGGGAATACAATATCCCGCTACATCAACTATTTATTGATTTTAGAAAGGCTTACGACTCGGTTAGGAGAGAAACATTGTACAACGTTCTTACAGAACTTGGAATACCGAGAAAGCTAATTGGATTAATTAAGATATGCTTAAGTGAATCCCAAAGTAAAGTCCGGGTAGGAAAATTTTTATCCACGAGCTTTCACGTCCAAAATGGCCTGAAACAAGGAAATGCGTTGTCGCCATTATTATTTAACTTTGTGCTGGAATACGCTATAAGCAAAATCAAAACCAGGGCCTACAGTTGAATGGTATTCACCAAATGATGGCATATGCTGATGATGTAAATTTAATAGCAGATGATAGGAGAACAGTAGAAATAAATGCAGAGATCTTATTAAATGCTTGCAGGGACATGGGTTTAGAAGTAAATGCAGAGAAAACTAAATACATGGAAGTGCGTCGGGACCGTAATACGGCAAATTGTGGAGGCGTTAAAATATTAAATAATACTTTTGATAAAGTGGATACTTTCAAATATTTAGGATCAGTATTAACAGACGAAAATCATATTCACGAAGAAATTAAATGTCGACTAAAAGCATGGAATTCGTGTTACTATTCGGTTCAAAACCCCTTGTCGTCGCGAATTCTGTCGAAGAATTTGAAGCTTAAAATATATAAAACGATAATCATGCCTGTTGTTCTGTATGGTTGCGAAACATGGACACTTACTCTGAGGGAAGAACATAGACTGAAAGTATTTGAGAACAGGATCCTGAGAAGAATATTCGGATCCAAGAGGAACGAGAATGGGGAATGGCGGAAACTTCATAACGAGGAACTACATAGTTTATACGGTTTACCCAACATTGTTAGGGTCGTCAAGTCTAGGAGGCTTAGGTGGGCAGGTCATGTAGTTAGAATGGAAGAAAGTAGAAACGCTTTCAAAGTCTTGACTGGAAGACCCATAGGAAAACGACCATTAGGAAGACCTAGGCGCAGATGGGAGGATAATATTAAGATGGATCTCGCAGAGATAGGAATACAAAGTAGAAACTGGATGCAATTAGCTAAGGATAGAAGTCAGTGGAGAGCTTTTGTGAACGCGGCACTGAACCTGCGGGTTCCATAGGCCATAGAGTTAGTAGTTAGTTAGTTATTAATTAATAATAGTATAGAAAAGGATTATCAATGCAATGCGAAATGGTAATTCCTTAATTTCCAATAGTAATTTGCTAATTGAAATTTGAAAAATTATTTCGGCTGCAACATAACAGATTTCTAAGAGTACAGTAGAGGGTCTATTTAATAATCCATAAAATTATGTTACTACCTTTCTGTATCATTTGAAGAAAGACGAAAAATGGATAGTTTTATAAAAGGGAAAGAATTTAGCTTTGTGGAATGGATTTGTTTCACGTCAAACTTAAGTGGTTCAACGGTTTATACTGGGACACATTTCTGGGTTCGACATAAAATCTTAACCTTAAAATCAATACAAAATTTTAACCCTGAAAAATATAAAGCACTTCATAGTCCTGTAAAATATAAAGCTTTTATAGTCCTGTAAAACACAGTAGAACAGGAGCTCCGTGAGTTTTTACACATTGTGAATAATATGAAACAATTGAAATAAAAGCAGAACAATGTTATAAAGAGTCATGACAGTATCCCACCGCCCTTAATGTGAATTCTACTTTCCATTTCCATACTGCAGAGTTTTTGATATTCTGTTCAATTTACTGCAAATAGATGGTGAATATAAAATTAACTCGAAAAAATATTCACAGAGTCAAATAAACTAATTAAAATTTAATAATACTGCAAAATATAAGTTATCCGTATAGCTCAGCCGTTAGGGATTATGTATGAATCAAGCTTCAAATACTGGCCACAATGTTCACTAGCAATTCCACGCCTGCGTCTCTGAATACATTCATTTTCTTATACTACACTGAAAACAAAAATGTCTCTGCATTTGTTGTAACTTTGGTATTAAAAAAAAAAAAAAAAAAAAAAAAAAAAGTGGCCGGAGCGATCACTTGTCTGCTTGTCCTGCTATGGTCGAAAGTGTGGGGCAATAATTTAAAATCCCCGATACTAATGCATCATGTATGTATTGTTGAAACCAGGACCAAAGGCGCCGATCCTGGAGGACCTATCCCCCCCAAAGCTCATGTGGGCTTCCTCCCATTGTATTTATGAATATACCATATTTGGTATAATTTGAATGCAATTTGTCTTTAAATCCCTATGTATGCCTTTTGCATGTAGATGCCCCCTCCCCCAAATTTACAGAGAAATCGGCACCCTTGGCCAGGGTACAGCTTTACTTGTACCCAGGGGTAAAAGTGGATTTGAAAAGGTAGGGAGACGCATGAATGTACCCGTACCTATCTTTGCACATTGTAATTAAGTTAGAAAGTGGGGGACTCCACGGATATATCGTGGAAGCGAGGGGACGGCGTCCACCCGCATTCTCCACACGTTTACCCCTACTTACACCCATGACTATATTCGTAGAAAGCAAACTCTGAAATGCACCAAACACACGTTCTAACGACTAAGCTATCAGTTCTCACTCTATGCCTTAAATATTTATTTAAATACACTTTAAAAGTGGAAATCATATTAAGTTAAAATAACAATTAAATAGGTAACTAATTGTTCATTTAATTCGTTTCTATATGATTTATACATTAATTGTATACAATGAAACAGAAAAATGTGAGAAAATAATTTATATCGTAATTGAAACAGCCACATGTACAGTATACTCATAGTGCATACTTATTATATAGAGAAAAAAAGGTTAATGAAGTCATTTACATCAAAAATGAAATGTTTTAACATAATACTTTGCAAAGATCCTTTGTTTTAGAGGAATTCTTTAAGAGAATAAATGATGGGAAGATCACAATTTTTTCTGGTCTATATTAGCACTAAAAACACACCAAATTGTATTAACAAAATACAATGCACATCGTATTAACTTATATACATTAGCCTATATAACGAACCTTATCATTCAATAGAAGTTATATATATTATACCTTCGGATATACTACTATTATTTTTAAAGAAAAAATTGTAGCATTTCATAACATTGAGTTTTAACACATATAGCCTTCATACAGTCTGTAAAATCAGAAAAGTATTTTTGTTTGGTATTTTTCTATATGTACCTATAACAGCACTTGCCTCCCCACCCTCCAAACACACATCCTGGCTACGCTACTGCTCTCTGTCGGTCTTCTTCCATTGCAACACTTCTGTCTTTCTTGAGCAACATTTCCCCTTGCTTCCAGAAATAAATGAAGTATCTAAAATAGAACAAATATAATACTTTGTAAAATATACTCTTCAATGTGTACGGCGGTAGCACATCACGTATATTTATTACAATCGAATATATACTTCATCACACCAAAATCAAACCAAACTACACAGTGTAATAGACCTTGTTGCAATGAACCGGCTTCAACGCTATATGTTAGAGATTGCAGGAACTACGTCTACCTGGGTGACGAATATGTAGTCAACCCATTGTGTTACCTACCTCCAACAGGTGTACCGGGGAAATTCTAGACCAAATGGCCTTTTATTGAAATGATCCCAGTGTAAATCACGACGCTGGGTAGATTGCGAAAATTTGGGGTACTCCATCAGGGGATTGAACCCGGGACTATACATACATGAGTCCAACGCTCTAAGCCCTAGACCAGGACGTCAACTGAGTGAGACATTTTTACATTCTTCGGAGCTAGTGGGCAGCGAGGTGCATAACTGTGCATTTATCTTGAGTGAAATCAGAGTAGCTAACTGAGTGTAAAACGTGTTTGAGCTAGTAGTCACATTAGAAGCAGAAAAAAGTTTTATCCCCTTGACGTACTGATTATTATTTCAATTTTATCGTTTGTAAGTTAAAGCACCGGTTCTCAACTTGGACGGTTCTCAACTAAAGCACCGATCCCAGACCAAGTGAGCTTTGTGGTGAGCAAGCACCGTGCGCATAGGGTTTTCTCGGAGTTCTTCTGTACCCTCCCCCTTTCTTCATTCCACCATTTCATTCATTTCTCATCATCACTGTCTACATTAGCCTCAGTGCGTGATCGTGAGACGTTAAACTAGATATTTCATTCTTAAAATGGAAGCAGTCATTTGCTTCTAAATTCTCTAATAAACATATTAGCTATTTATAGTATCTAATTTTAATGGATGTTACAAAATGTTTACAAAGCAGCTTTACTATGACAGTGATACGCGAAGAACACGGAGAACCGAATAGACCGATAAGTTACTTTGATACAAATCAACATTTAAAAATGTACAAGAAAACCTGTAAGAGTAATCAAAACTACAGTCACTGATGAAGAATTCAATTACGTCGAAACAGTTAACTTTTACGTAATCTTTATTACAACAGTACGGTCGCCACCCCAAGCGAGAACCAGAAAAGAAAAAAAATCCTGCCATATATTCAATGGTAGGAATCGGAGTTTCTTAAGAAATCTTTGAAACATTACCTTGAAGCTGCAAGTTAAACAATAAATCCCTAAGTCCCTCACCAGACAAAAAAATGTATTAAAATAGAATATTATATTTAGTGAAGATAGCTTTATATTACTTTGAAATAGAACTTCGATACGCGTCAGGGTTTTGCGACACTATTGTATTGGCAATTGAGAATTTTGTATTCGGCTGAATACCAAATATTACATCTTAAAATAAAACCTTATTAGTGGAACAAATAAAATGCACATATACTTAAATAAACTACAGGTAAAATCGATCAGGTGGGCAAAAATGATAAAAGTTTCAAAACAAATACATTTTATGTTCTCCTAGGAGTCAATTTGAGTAACGTATCTCAAACACAAACCATCTGTAATAAGAATTCAATCGAATGAACATAACTTTGAGAAACGCTATAAAAAAATCACAAAACTATAACTCGGCAGCAGAGACTCCAACATTTAAAGAATAAGACATAATACGTAAACCGTATTACGTTATTAGAAGAACATATTTAATATACAGCAAACAAATTATTTTATTATTACATATGCTTAAGTTTAAACGAAGTTTTATTTATAATTTTTATTTTTATGTTTCAGTCTTTGTTCGAATTTAAATAGTCTTAAGTTTCCAGTTAAATAGGTACTTGTAATAAGTTTATTGAAGCTAAACCGAATAAAGTGAAGCATCTTTGAAGAAAGTATAGTTCTAGTAGTATTTTAGATTACTCATAAATCGTTATGAAAGTCAACTCTTCACATTAAAGTCATAAATTCGGAGCTAAAGACGAGATTGTGAATTATCACTTATATCGTAAAACATTTAACTTCACACCAAAGTTAAAAAACTGCTTGCCTTCATTTATCTTATTATAATAAGAAGCAATTAAAACGTTGTACTTTCCACTGAAACACCATTAATACTGTATGATAAATCACTGTCACTGTCACTATTCTTAAAAAAGAAAGAAAACTTTACTGCAAGTATCAGTCAATGTGCAACTATCTGCACAAAATCACAACTCAAGAACAGACATTGCCCCTGTAACTGCTACAAAACGAATTTTGCTTGACTACACTCCTGTTTTGAATCTCCCTTTTCCACGATTAAATAATGGATCAGATGTATGAAGAATAAAGTCGCTTTTCTTGCTGAATTACTACCTTGATGGAAATCCGTTAATAAAGATCAAAAATTAAGAAGTTGAACGCTTAAAATTTCCAAGTTCATGACAGAGTTTGCCCAAGTGGGCCCAGCCCGAAAAAACCCGGTGGGTTTTTTCGGGTTGGACCCACCTGAAAAAACCCACTTTAAAACCCACCTGGGTTTTTGACCTATTTGTTAGTATATTATTGGTACAACTAAGGTGATCACATTGTAAGTAATTTTTATCAAATTTTAGACTTTCCTTGGGCGAATTATATCCTTTCACGTTAAGGTATACAACAACATTCAACATAAGACCTTTATAAAGCTCTGAACGCACTAAATGAATTTTAAAAAAACTTACCTTCGCTTGAGATAGTTATAGAACAAATTAATGTATGGAGTATGCTTATAGCCTTTTGAAGTAAAATAAGCAATTTTGTACTTTAGAAAATATTTTCCGTGAATAGTGTGCTCGTCGACTCGGCGACACCGAGGGACGTTATCACTCATACGTTTATAACGTATCACTCATACGTTTATACGTTTATACCGTATCACTCATACGTTATCACCGAGGGACGTTGTGTTTAAGGTCATAGGTGCCGGTACTAATAGTACATATGTAAATACATTAGTAAAACTATTAGTATTATTTCTTACCTTTGATGTGAATCACAAGTTCCTTCAACTAAAATTTGGTTGATCAATAACAGTTTAGTTCAGTCATTTGTTGCTACTCTTCAAATAAGCATTCTGTAGAATCAACACCAGCAATAGCGTAAAAATTCTTGTCAAACTTAAGGAGCTTAATGCTCGGGGTTCCGAAGACTATGTAACGCTTACTATTTATAGTGCTGAGTTCAAATCTCCGTACTAGCGGAAGTTTTGATGTACACGCCGTGAAAGAAGTGCTCGGGAAATTTCCGAATTAAACTCAAAAGGATCGGAAATGAATACTTCAACAATAAAACTATTTATTTTACGCTTAAGCCTGCCATACGTCGGGACAGTCCCGTTTTTGAGCCTCGAGTGTCCCGTATTTTAACTCCGTTCCATTTCTGCTATCAATATCAGCTTATTCGAAAAGTGAAAAACAAAAAATTCTGACATTGGCTGGGAATCCTGTAATTAGTGAATGAACAGAACGCTGTTGCATGTAACAGTTTGGAGGAAGTTATTACACCACCCTGTTCGACTTGATAGCGAGCGAATGCTTTGGAATGCTACTTTTTCCATTGAAATTGATGGAAACTCGGATACTCTCCGGATCAAAAAAAAAAAAAAAAAAAAAAAGGCTTTGAGTGTTTCTACATTTACAAACACAGGGAAGATGGCTGACCTTTTCTCCAGCAACACATTAGATAAGTTAACAAAAAATATAATCTTTTTCAGAGGCTAGGGGCACAGAATTGTGCTTTGGTCCAGGTCTAAGAAAAATGTAACTCTGGTCCTGACAATTACACACGACACAGGGTGAAAAAGCAGCTTTTCATCAGATTAAACTGACGAACGTAATTTTGGCAAATACAGCCATGTAAATAAATATTGCTAAACGCCCGAAGAATATTGAAGGTATATTGTACCACTGATTTAAATAATTTGCATGTTGTTCTCCTGTAAAGCATTTTTATAGCACATCTTAGGGTTTTAGGCATCTTTAGTCTATACAATTAATTGCAGGGTACGAACAGAGAAAAGCAGCTGCTGCTTAGTGAACTTTCGCCTATTATACGTATTCTGAAAAAAATAAATAAATAAAATGAAATCTTTTACTTTTAGTCTCACGGTTATGGCTGCTATGCTCAAGGTGACGGTGATGATGAGAAATGAATGAAATTACGGAATGAAGAAAGTGAGAGGAAACGTGAGAATTCCGAGAAAACCCACGCACAAGGTGTTTGTCCACCACAAAGCTCACTTGGCGCGAGCTGCGATCGAACTAGGGACCCCATGCACCAGAGGTGAACGCTCTACCACGGAGCCACCGCGGCCTATTATACTTTTGTTCATAACCAGGCTATAGTCCAATTCATTGTGTTGGAAAGTTGAGGGGAGGGGGGATCTGAGGTGTCCCGTATTCTCATGGAGAAAATATGGCAGGTTTATTTACGCTGGAAGATGTTAATTTCATGTAAGACATTTTGAAACATTTATTTGTTTCATACAACATGAATTGTATCTTTGTTTTAAACTAATAGACCCCTTTTGGTATCCATATTTGGCGAACGTCAGTCAGGCTTCTGGATGACTTGATTTACAATTGTTCGTTTGTCTGCCGAGCTCCTTTATGGCTAAGCGATTAATGTACGCGTCTTCAGCGTGGGTGACTCGGGTTTGCTTCCCGGAGGGAGCTAACGTGGTTCGGATTCCACTTTAATCAGTAGGTCTCGTCTTATATAGCCTCGCTACTGAAAGGGACGTTAAACACAAAATCAACTCAACTTTCGGCCTTTTAAGTTAAAATTTTCAGAGTACAAGCACGAGACACTCGTAATTTTCTGTTTAGATTTTGGCGGCATACCAACGTAAAATATCAAAATGGCGGCCACTTTCTCAAATGAGCGAGTATCTACGCTACGAAGCGCAATTTTCAGTCTTTTAAGTTGAAATTTTGACGGTAGAAGCACAAGATATGCTGAATTTGCTGTGTAGATTTTCTCGGCGGTCCAATGTAAAGAAAAAAATCAAAATGGCGGCCATTTTTTCAAAACGGCAGTGAGTAGAAAATTGTTGCAAGTTGTGACAATGACAATATCGAAATATAAATCACATTTTAACACTTTTACCCCAAAGGCATTGAAATATTTCGAAAAAAGCGATCAAACCCGAAAAAAACCAT
The DNA here is from genome assembly GCF_964235325.1 of Thermobia domestica. Taxonomy (NCBI): domain Eukaryota; kingdom Metazoa; phylum Arthropoda; class Insecta; order Zygentoma; family Lepismatidae; genus Thermobia; species Thermobia domestica. The sequence goes on from NC_137465.1 coordinate 89,542,642, forward strand.
ATGGGCACAGGTGGGTTTGGCTTTTTCAAAAAACCCCGGGCTTTTTCAAACCCTGGTTCATGATGAGCTTTTCTCCTCAAAAAAGTTTTAATAGTAGTCGCTAATGGTTCTCTACAGATGTTTGTTAAATTGTTAAGTGTTAAATGTTAAATTGTTAAATGTTCAATTGTTTAATTTTTTAAATGTTAAATTGTTAAATGTTAAATTGTTTAATTTTTTCAAACTTCCGATGTCCAAGTTTTTGTACCTACACATCGTGAAACAGTGTCAGGAGAAAGGGTTAACACTCGGAAAATGAAACTGGAATTTTTGAGTCTTACGTCCCACGTTTATGCCGGTTAGGCTAAAGGAGGCGATGATGTTGAGAGATGAATGAAAATGGTGGAATGAAGAAAGAGAATCCCGAGAAAACCCACGCACACGGTGTTTGTCCACGAGAAAGTTCACTTGACAGGAGCAGGGTTTGAACCAGGAATCTCATGCACCAGAGATGAACGCTCTACCACTGAGCCACCGCGGCCCGCAAAAAATCAAAATAAGACAGTCTGGTGCAGGTGTAGTTTTGGTAAACTACATTTTGGAAGATTTACAGGTAAAATTCAATACTTTCCATGAAAAGACATGTTTATAAGGAACGAATTTCTACAGGTAACTTAATTACATACAATGTAATACAACTGTATCTTAGGTTTACTAATGTTAAATCATTACAAGTGCTTTACGACGAATAAAACAAATGAGTGACTATGAAAAATGGCTCTATTAGATATTACTTTCCACGGGCAGTTTACAGATGGTGATCAGAAAAATGGAAACACCTGCAGTTGGCAACACGTCAGATGTATGAGTTGGCAGTGGTGACATGGCGCCCGCAGCGCCGGACCGTTGGTGGTGGTGTGTTAGGTCGGTCTCCATACTACGTCAGGCGCAGTGGAACAGCAGTGTCCAGTGGCTGCAGCAGACGGAGGTAGTGTAAAATGGGAGACCTCTCAGATTTTCAAAGGGGGCAAATTGTTAGTGCGCAGTTATGTGGAATGAGTGTGACGGCAGTGGCTACTGTGTTATGTATGTCGCGTGGGACAGTGCCGAAGGTGATGACAGCCTTCACAATACACGGGAAAACCACATCGGGGAAGCGGAACAGTGGGCAGAAGAAAATCATGAGTGACGGGTCACGTCGGGTATTAAAGCGCATTGTAACGCAGAACCGTCGTGCCACTGCGGAACAAGTGACGGAGGAACTCATTCAGCACCTGCCCACCCTATTTCGACAATCACAGTCCGCCGCGAATTACATGACATGAACTTACGGGGTCGTGCTGCACGGGCCAAACCGCTCATCAGGGACCATAACGCTTTCGCACGCCGCAAATAGTGCCGCGACCATGCAACTTGGACCGTTGAGGACTTTAAACGTGTGATATGGTCGGATGAGTCATCCTTCACCCTATTCCCAACCACGGGCCGTGTTTATGTGTGGAGTACGCCCAAAGAAGCTTATGATCTGCAGTGTCTCCGCCCAACTGTGAAACATGGCGGCGGCTCAGTGATGCTGTGGGCTGCCATATCATGGTTTTCATTGGGTCCTGCGGTCACACTTAGCGGACGAATCACTGCCAACGATTATGTCGCAATTTTAGGAGACCACTTGCATCCTATGGTCCGGATGTTGTACCCGGACAATTACCCCATCTTCCAGGATGATAATGCACCCATTCACACAGCTGGCGTTGTTGCAGCGTGGTTGCAAGATCGGGATGAAGTTCAACACCTTCCCTGGCCCGCCCAATCCCCAGATTTCAACATAATTGAACATCTGTGGTCCGTCTTGGAAACACGACTCCGGCGACGATTTCCACCTCCATCCTCTCTCACAGAACTGGCCGATGCTCTGCACGAGGAATGGTGTAAAATTCCACTTGCTACCATTCACAACTTCTATGCCTCCATTCCACGTCGCATCAAGGCTGTTCTGAAGGCGAAAGGTGGCCCGACGGCATATTAATCTGGTAAGTTGCAATTTCGTTCAGGTGTTTCCATTTTTCTGATCACCATCTGTATTTCTGCACCGTGTACACCGGCATCATATTTCTGCACAGTGTGCAGAACTTTTATTTTGTGTACAAGTGGAGAGTTACTAGTATGAAACAACAACAAGTGTTGTTGAATCTTGTATTATTCTCAAAACGCACTTCCTTCCACTACCCTCACTTCTGCGCATACACACTATCGCTGACGTGCCTGCTCCCTTCGGACGTATTCCCGCGCGGGCCCACCAGCTTCGCCCTATCTGACTCGGTTCGATAGCATTCGTGCTATTTAGTGGCCACCCAGCACAGATTGTTTTGTGCTTTTTTGCGCTGTTTTTATGCTAGACATCTGGAAGCCTTATTTATACGCAAATCGTAAAAGAATTATAATTTTTCAACAATTACTTCTAGAGGTCCCCTTGAATTTTATTTATGCCAAGTAAAATATATTCCGCCCATTGGAAACCGTCTAGGGGACAATAAAAAAGAAACTGGTGAAAGAATTATAATTTTTCAATTTTTTTTCTAGTATTGCGCCACAAGTAAACCTGTACACAAGAGCGTTTAACCACTACCTCATTTCTCCTGTATTTTTTTTTTAATTGGAAGTTCTCGCTCACATGTGATACAAGTCCTGCAGTATAAGATCTAGTGGATCTTATTAGGTTACTAAAGAGACACTAAATACTAGAGAATACTAAAGAAACACAAACCTTGTCATGGCACTAAGCATTATGAGAAATTGTCCATGTTTCTCTAAGATAATTATCTTCCTTTTTGTTATTTAGGCTTAAAACTTATGTACAAATCCGAACTTGCGTTCGTTCAGGTTTATTTTCGGCGCAACACCCGGAATAAATAATGAAAAATTTTAATTATTTTACCAATTTCCTTCTTATTCCTTCTAAAATATTTCCACTGGGCGACATGAAAATATCACACCTGGCATAGATAAAATTGTTATATGACTAAAGCATTTTGGTGAAGGGCGATTAATATTTTATATGGTATGGGCGAGGGTAGTGAAAACATGTGGGTTTGGTAATCATACATATTACAATATCACTTGTTATGGTTTCATACCAGCAACGCTTCACTAAGTAAAATACAGCTTTTGTACACTGTGCAGAAATACATTGCCGTTGAGTTAGAAGCCACTTACCTTAAAAACTAAGGCATACAAACTTTTGCAATTTCAAGAAGAAAATCGTCTTTTTAACTGTCCTTCGTTTTTTTTAAAATAAAAAATTAAGTGAAATCTTTAAGTTTTTTGTCCCACGGTTATGCCGGTTAGGCTAAAGAAGACGGTGATGATGAATAATGAGTGAAATGGTAGAATGAAGAAATATAAATAAACGGGAGAATCCCGAGGAAACCCACGCAGACGGTGTTTGTCCACCAGAAAGTTCACATGGCGATGGTTGGAAGCCAACCCGGGACCCCAAGCACCAGAGGTGAACGTTCTACCACTGAGCCAGCGCGGACCCTACAATTGTAATCGAGTTCTTGATATACCTTAGGGGTCCGTGAAGGTAAGCAGAAAGGTAACAAATAGAATCGAAGTTAATACACAGGTTGGGCTAGGAAGTATCATTTAAATCACTTTCTTTAATACCCCCCTCAAATTTTACATGCCAGAGACGCCAGTGCGCGGGAACATACTATAACCGAATCTTTTTCATGCGCAGCAACAATTAACATATGTAACACGACATATAAAATTTATGACAATTTGAAATGTATATGCATAATATTAAATTAACTCACCACATATATATAGCTCTCTCACTTCATACTCAATGAATAATTCCTAAAAGTATGAGCGTCACAAACATTTTCCCTCCATTTGTAAACTCACCTCAACGAACTTTGTTTGAAGCACACTGAATCACCCACACTGCATAATCATGTAACAAATGAAGAACGCGAACCGAACCTACAGGCAGCGCAACCAGACGACGATTTCTGCAATCAGCCTCTTCAGCGGCAAAGGCGGCTCGGCGCCTGTCCGAGCATCTTTTCAAGGTCGGTCCGTCCGCTGCTTGCCGACCTTCTTTCGGCTCCTTTACTTGTCGGCACGGCGCCAGCGTTTCGGCGTCTTTCCGACAATATTTGCCGCGGTCGCCGTCCGCTGTTTGCCGTCTTCTTCCAAAATGTTTGTCAAGGATCCTCTCGTACTTGATTTTATTTTAAGTATTTACTTCTCATATACCCTTTACGTGCAGTCCCTTTACTACATTTCATTTCATACATTTACCTTTTTTTATGGTCGGCACGCCGTCAACCTTTCGACGTCTTTACAAACAGAATTTGGCGCTGTCGTTCCGTTTTCTGTATGCCGACTTTCTGCCGACTCCGTTTTCACAAGACATATTTTATGGAATTAGTGCCCACCCACAAGAAAAACCTTCGTACAGTTTCAATTTTTACTTCATCATTAAAGAAGATACAGGCTCCATTCATTTTCCAAAATTCGACTCTTTGCCGCTGGTAGGAGTTATTACAACTTTCGCCGACGTCGTGCCGACGTCGCCTTTCAAGAAATTGCCGGCAGTCTGTTTTTGCAGTCGTCGTCCGACTGTCTGCCGACTGTTTCGAGAAAGCTTTATACGAGGGAAATATAAGCCCTAATTCGTATTTTAAAGCAACAAATTACCTTCTAACTCTCTTTGTTTTCTTTCGGTGAACGAATCTCTTTTGGCTTGTCGCGGTCGACAATCGAGCGGAAAGACGCCGGTGTCCGGCGCCGCCAATCCGACCGCGGCATCTGGTCGGGATGGACAAATTGTCCGACTATAGGCGGCAGGATCCTGATGGGGTTGTATTTTAGTTGTGAAACGAGAGTCGTTATGTATAACAGCACGAAGTGTTCGTCATGTAAAGAAAATAATTTGTTGGACTTTAATTCTGGAACAATTCTTAACATTAAATCATTCATGATTATTGTTTCCTCTCCATACTTTCTCTGGTAGTCCAGTCAATGGATACCAAGTGGGTGCTGATTGCATTAAGTGAGGTAGTTTTAAAAACTTGATAAAAGTGTGTATTTTGTTGATCTAAATAACATAATAAATTTGCAATCTCGTCAGATTTCCGCTGGCACCGTCATCTTGGTAAAATGGCGACTGAAACAGAAGCTTCCTAAAATAGCACGATAAAATATTTTTTAGACAAATAACTCGACTCCCTTACATTATAGCACAAAATAAGTTATTATTAAAAACAAAGACCATAAAATTTGCTACAATTAAGGTCCAATACATTTTTTTTTTTTTTGTAGAATCAATAGTCCAGATGAAACACTCCTAGGAAATTGATATTTCTTATTTCGTACCTACAGTTTTTTTTTTTTTAAAAAGTTTTATGTCATTTAATTTCTGTATCTGCCAGATTGTATTGTTTTTCTTTAGGCATACCACTTCACTTTTATATTTGCTACACTTTGCAATATTGCTTCAACAGGTTGTTGCAATAGTCTCATTTCCACACCACCCTTTGTGGTACAGATTGAGGCTCATTTTTTTTTTTAATGGTATTCCCTGTAGTCCTACTCCACAGTAAGTAATACAGATCTATTGTTTTGCAAGACTTCTTGTTTTGATTCTTGATTTGATGTTGAGGGAATAGGATCGCTAAAATCATTATCGGTACCTTTATTATAATTGGGTTCAATGCTAAAATCTTTTGGTTCAATATCACCATACTCCGACTGCAATGTGACGTCGTCTTCAATGCTTAGAAAGAAATGTTTCGATCGGTGAGTCAAGAATGTCTTCCTCGTAAGACTCGTCGAGAACTGCTTGTACATTGGTACACGATTTGCCATTACAGCTTAAACAAATTATTGAGCATTTTAGTCCAGCTTTCCTACAACCGCATGCTATTCCACACCATGTCTTACATTTGCAAGATATACATTTCATTAACGCTGGAGGTGCAGGATCCATCAATGTTAAAACTGGAATTAGATCAGCTTGTCTTCTTTTCCATCCCCATTGCTTCGGGTTCTTCTTGAATCCCACACAATAACTGAACTTGATGGCAAGTTCGTACTGAATGTTGTCTTGCAGTGGCGGTTGTCGGTGGCAGTGATGCAAGATTAAATTTACTTTTTGTTAAGCATATGGAAAAACAGTGATATCGATATTTGTCGATGAACTTTTTTCTTTCTTATTCTATCCGTATATTCTAATGTGAGAAGAAAACGTTCTCCTAAATCAGCAATTGCATCTGGTTCAGCATTTTCTTTTTGAAACTCAATATATTCGTTCAAATGCTTTTGTTTACTCAAGACTGTTAAGAACTTCATCTTCCCCTGACTGAACAGAGCAGAGGTCGTATCTGAGCCGCTAAATGCATGGAGAAAGAGTATATTGTTTTGAATTATTTTTCCTGTTTGCAAATTTGCTCCTTTTCCTGATTTCAAGAAGTAAATATTTTCACAGGCTGCGCCTGAACTTGCTAGAAGAACTAGGAGATTTATATCTTCTCCAACAATTGCTACATTCTCGAATAAGGAAGAGGATGACATCTCGATAGCTGGTTTTACAATAAGTATGTCTGCATCTTCCGTTGCTTGTCTAACCACGCGATTCGCATTCTTAAATTTCTTCTTCAACATAGAGATGAACCGGGACTTCTTCAACGTAGAGATGAACCGGGCGAAGGCATCACAACATCGTAAACCGTATTCATGTCTTTTAAATCTATCGTCATATTCTTTTTCAGCCCAGATTCCTGACGCTCCTGAAATGTCTTCTAAGGAACAGATACAAATTGCCCCATTACTTTTACAGATGGCATTGTCGAAAGTCGAAACATTCTTTGATCCGGAGCAATAGCTGTGATTGGGGTGATACAATACAAGGAAGGTATTGTAACCATCCAAAGTGTTAGTGTTGAAATCGGCATTATCAAAAGTGAACTACGAGAATTAACCTTTCTTGATTGAAGTCGGTGGGTGCATAATGCTAGATACACTATGTGATTCAAAGTATCCGGACATCCACCAAAACATACGTTTTTCATATTAGGTGCATTGTGCTGCCACCTACTGCCAGGTACTCATTACCAGCGACCTAAATAGTCATTACACGTCGTGAGAAAGCAGAATGGGACGCTCCAAACTCACGGATTTCGAACGAGGTCAGGTGATTGGGTGTCTTTTGTGTCAGAAGTCTGTACACAAGATTTCCACACTCCTAAACATCCCTAGGTCCACTGTGTCTGATGTGATAGTGAAGTGGAAACGTGAAGGGATACTTACAGCACAAAAGCGTACAGACCGACCTCGTCTGTTGACTGACAGAGACCGCCGAAAGTTGAAGAGTATCGTAAAGTGTAATAGGCAGACATCTCTCCAGACCATCACACAGGAATTCCAAACTACATCAGGATCCACTCCAAGTACTATGACAGTTAGGCATGAGGTGAGAAAACTTGGATCTCATGGTCGAGCGGTTGCTCATAAGCCATATATCACACAGGTAAATGCCAAACGACGCCTTGCTTGGTGTAAGGAGCGTAAACATTGGACGACTGAACAGTGGAAAAACGTTGTGTGGAGTGACAAATCACTGTACACAATGTGGCGATATGATAGCAGGGTGTGGATATGGCAAATGACCGGTGAACGTCATCTGTCAGCGTGTGTATTGTCAACAGTATAATTCGGAGATGGTGGTGTTATGGTGTGGTCCTGTTTTTCTTGGAGGGGGCTTGCATCCCTCGTTGTTTAGCGTAGCACTCTCACAGCGCATGCTTACATTGATGTTTTAAGCTCCTTCTTGCTTCCCACTGTTGAAGAGCAATTCGGGAATAGCGATTGCATCTTTCAACACGATCGAGCACCTGTTCATACTGCACGGCTTGTGGCGGAGTGGCTACACGACCATGGCATCCCTGTAATGGACTGGCCTGCACAGAGTCCTGATTTTGAATCCTATACAACACCTTTGGGATGTTTTGGAACGCCGACTTCGTGCCAGGCCTCACCGACCTACATCGATACCTCTCCTCATTCTCCAAGAAACCTTCCATCACCTGATTGAAACTATGCCTGCGAGAGTGGAAACTGTCATCAAGGCTAAGGGTGGGCCAACACCATATTGAATTCCAGCATTACCGATGGAGAGCGCCACGAACTTGTAAGTCATTTTCAGCCAGATGTCCGAATACTTTTGATCACATAGTGTATTTCAAATAGTCGTGCCTTTTTGTAGGACGCGGAGAATACCATAGAAGAAAGAATGTTGATTAGATTTTTAGATCCGTATTTTTTAAATAGAAATTAAGCGAGATTAATTTGCAAGGGTGACAGAAATGATCGAGATCATGCTGTGGCGATAAACGGATGTCTGATAGCAGTACACTTTGTCTCCCATTTTTAGAAAGATCCGCGTTTTTTTTTTTTTTTTTTTTTTTTTTTTTTTTTGTTAAAATGATTCGCCGTAAAAATACGTTTAACGATTCCGTAACAATGTCATTTACATTGTGCAGAAAAAACATCAGGAGGATATGATGATGTTTAATATACTTTGCTTCGGATATCCTTCAAAACAATTGCTGCTGCTGCTTCAACAATCCTCAGACGCTCTTCATATTTAGTTCTTATTTGCATACCATGCGCCAGTAGTTGCGTTATAGGCCTATCCAGTACTGCGGAAGCAAACAACCCTCGATTTTTTAACAGTTTTGACAATGAGGATATCCTCACCGTATTTCTGAAACAACCGACTTTTCACTGTTCTTGGATCCGGACGAAAAAGTCCTTCGATTTCATCTATAAGTTCTATTAAAATAAATCGATATTCATCACTATTTGCCTCCAGGAACTCACTCACACACACACACACACACACACCCACACACACACACACACACATACATACATACATACATACATACATCTTCCACAGCCTCATCTACGTTTGTAGCCAGTGGACAATGTTTCTCCTTACCAGTTCTTGGGGGATCTAGGTAATTTTTATATGCACAATTTGTGATATTTTGCATCTGCTGCAACTGGATCGGGCATAAACTAGACTCGTTCAATAACCTTACGGACCCATTCATCATTACGCTTTCTCGCGGATTATAAGACTGTGTCCTTAACAGTTAAACTTCGAATGTCGTACACAACTTCGCGATTACTCACTTTAGTATATATATATATATATATATATATATATATATATATATATATATATATATATATATATATATATATATATATATATATATATATATATATTAGAATTTTTCTGTTAATTCCTCTGCACACAAGAAGTAACATTTCTTGAAGTCAAATGAAGCTTTGCTAGATCTCAGCAAAGAGACGAAACTCTGGTTTTAAGCTTAGGCTTAAATGAACTGACACAATATTCATTCGCATATCGGTTACTGCACATATCTTGAACGACTACGAAAGTTAGCCCGATTAACAATAATATCTTTTTATCCTCTCGCTTAGCACTATATACTGGAAAATTATTTAGTCCTTTCTCTTTACAACACAAGTAGGACCTTCCGATAAATTTGTTTCGCACATAATACACTTCTGTTTTGAAGTTATCATCACACAATTTTTCTCTTACAACATATGACTGAATTACCGAATAAAAAGAAATGCGTCCATGGTCCCTTTGGAGGAGTCAGCGGAATGGATACTGCAATCCAATACAATAAGATCCGTTATAATTATCCAGCTGATTAAGCGTCTTCTGTTACGAGATTGTGTACTGAAAGCAAAATAAAATTAAAATTTTGAAAACATGAGTGTGAAGTGGTAAAAGTACTGGAAAAAGAAACGGTACGGAAAAAGTACGGAAAAAGAAATGTTAGTTTCCTAGGGCTGTTTCATCGAAACTATTGATTCTACGAAAAAATGTATTGGACCTTAATTATAGCAAATTTTATGCTTTGTTTTCGAAAACTCATTTTGCGCTAGAATGTAAGGGTGCCGAGTTAATTTCTTATAAAGCAAAAAAAAAAAAAAAAAACCTTTACGACGCTATTTTAGAAAGGATCTGTTATAGCACCGCCCGCTGGACGGAAGGTTCGCTCGTTGCTGTCATTCACTGTCTGCTCAAAGACATTTTCCCCTATTGTTTTCACCGAAAACTGTTTTTCGAAGTTTGACGCTAGGGTACAGCACAAGCACACCCTACTCCAAACTTCACAGCATATATCAATCACAATACAGAGTGAGATATATTTCTGTCGTTGTCTTACAATGTGTTGCTACTTGCTAGATATATTTTGAAAAATGGTATACTGCTGTGTTTCTTTTTGTAAATCAAAACAATGAAACCCGGGAATTCGTGGTGTATTTTTTCGTGATATATTACCTGACCAGGATAGCAGTGCGGTTTTGGGAGGATGGCGCTACTGTTGTGTTTACCTCAGTTTCTTGGCAAGCGCGGTTGGACAGGGGAGCGGAGAGTTTCACTCTGCAGTGTATCCAACGGTTTTTAAAAGTTGCAGTTTGTATGTTATGCATAGCCTAATCTCTTTCCACTTAATAAAGAACGCCGTAAGTTATGTGGTTGTAGTGAACCATTCCTGCAGTAATGCAGATGTATTGTGAATAGTGAAATATAAATGGAAATTACCAATTTAAGAACAACATAGCACAATTGACAATTCAGTGAGCTTCTACCGTGTATTAAGCAGATTGTATAAAAAATGATTACGTTTTCTTCGATGTCATTATAAAACAGGAGCAACCTGTATAAAGCTGCTCGCTAGTTTGTTCGCAAGTTAATATGGAGGGTGTATTTTTGTTGTAGTTGTTTTTTCGCTTGTTACTTAAGATGTTCTGCAAATAACTTCAATAACTTTTGAAACTGTTTGTCTTAACTTGAGCCAGGGGCGGATCCAGGCTGAATGTTGGGGGCGGTCGTTCGAAGTCAAATCAAGGTAATAATGTATTGCAAAAAAAAGTAAAACAACTTTAGAAAAGGAGAAGTAGGTATTGTCTGCAATTTCTAGAACAGAAATGGCCACCTGCGATTTCGAAGGTAGACTTTTTTTTTTTTTTTTTTTTACTAAGAACGTCAATGTTAAGTAATTTCTGGCAATTTGTTGCTTTATTTGACTTCTGCAACGTAAAAAAAAAAAGTAAGGCCTACTCATTTTAGGTTTTATTTTACATTTATAATACAAAGGTGTAAATTCTTAGGTTTTATTTTTAAAATAAAAAATATCCTATTCTGGGTGAGGGCAATTGCCTGGTCCCTGGATCTGCCCCTAACTTCAGCATATGCGTGAAGTGGTTTATTACGAACAGGACAAAAATAACTGTGATAGATTGATTACAAGTAATCCGGTTAGAAACACTGCTGCTTGCATTTTAGTTCCAAAACCGGCCGCCAGTACTCGTTCGCTGGTCAGGTAATATCTTCAGAAACTGAACTGAGGCAGAAGTGGTTGAAAGCAATATCAAGCTTTGTTTAGTACTGTAAGAATGGAGGGGTGGGGGTGGAAACAATGACATGACTGATGCCAGAACAATCCAAAATGCCATAAAAAGTAGTGTAAGATCTGGATTTATTCTGGCATCAAAAGATGCAAATATTGCATGCCAAACAAACTGTGATTCTACCTCAGAATCCATCAATCTGAATGCGAATAATATAATGCCACCAATATATGAACTACTAGGTTCGTTTCTGGTAATCTTGGGGAAATTCAAGAGCCAAGAACGCCCCTTTAGGTAAGTCTAGAAACTGCAGGGCAGGCTAAGGTTTCAGAATATTTGGTGCACCTACTCGCTTTTTCACGTACCTTTGCACCTTTCAAAAACAAACCGCGAAACTCAATTTGTATCACTCCGCGCACGAGTATTCAGTGATTGGTGCAGGAGAAAATGCTTCGTCTGTTTCCCGCAATATTTCTGCTTCTGCACGTGCATGTAATCCTTCACTGATAACCTTCCTGCCTGCATGACAATCATCAACTATAGCGCACGCTCTGCGTATTTGTCAGTGGTTGTGGCTGTTTGCTTGTTAAATTTAATATTTTTGTGTAAGATATCAATCCACATGTAGGGATGTGCTTTTAATTGAAACTAAAATGTTCTTAGCGTGATTTAAAAATACAATAATTGCTACCTAGGTTGAACAAGTGGAATTTCTTGGGGACTATTTTCTTATGGAAGAATAATGGTCATTTGGCTCATTGTCAGTTTTGCTCATTTCTGATTGTATTTCGTTTTTATTTTTTATTATTTTTTTTTAATCGCAGTCAGACTGTTTAGTCAGTTTCAGTTAACTGGGCTGCAAATGTCCATTATATTACCCAAAAGAAAAACTGAGCCCTTGTACTAAATGTCTATTTAATATATTAAATGCATTATACTTCGGATAATTGGATATAAAAAGTTGTAGGCCTATTATTTTAAAGATAAGTAAGAAAGAAAGATAAAAGCTATTTCACCGATTCGAAGTAGCGTAACGTCTGATGTTAATTCTGTATGTTATAATTAGGGGTAAAAGTGGATCTGAAAAGGTAGGGGGACGGTAGCAAGCAGCATGACGTCACGCCGTCCCCCCGCCTATCCTTGCCCATTTTAATTTTTTAGGAACTGGGGGACGCCGTACATATTTTTCCGAGGTCGGGGATGGCGTTCTTCCGCGTTCCCCCACACTTTTACCCCTGGTTATAATTCGCATATCGATTAAAAGAAACGATCGGGTTTAACTCTTAACATACCCTCTAGGGACCCCAGAGAGTGATATTTGGTGATACTGCTGCAACTATAAGAATCAATTTATTCTCGATTTTTGTGTCCTGCATCCGTTTGGGATATACTATCTATCACATAATTAGATCAACGATGCGTTCGTTAAAAAAAATACAAAAAATAAAAACATACTTGAAAATGTAAAAGCTCCATTGTTAAACTTGCATTTCAGATTTACGAACACAAAAGTATAAAATTGTACGAAAAACTGAATATTGTTAAAGTAAACATAATATTTGATGTCAACAATGCTCATTTAAATTAGGTAAGCTTTTAGACATAATAATAATAATAATAATTTGAGTTGCAATACTATGTTGAGAAATTAAAATAATACTTGGGGTCTCCAGAAGACCCCAGCTTTGTAAATAACGTTGACGAGTTAGGCTTGGTACGGTAAGGTTTAAATGAACATTTAAGAGTCGCAAGAATGATTGTCCGTTCTCAGGAGTAACAAAATATCTGAAAAAATCTTCAAGGGATACTAAAATTGTAATATATTCAATAAATAAACTCTCTCGCTTTTTTTTAATGAACAGTTATTTGATCCACATGTTCTCTTGCCTCTACTTGAGAGTTACGTAGTGATCCGAAACAGTCTTGAAATGGACAGGAGTAAAGAGCATATGTTTTAGTAGATCTGCTAGTCAAGCTAATAAACATAGTAAGACAACAGAGACTAGAGAACATAGTAAAATCCAATAGCTCTGATTCTAATTTTCCATGTTATCCCTTGACGCTATGGGCAGGCTAAATAAAATTTAGTAGTGATAAATTGAATATTTTGAACCATTAATGCGAACTCCCTGATATCAAAGGACGAGGATTTATCGTCAACCACGATTAGCCATGATTTGCAGTTACAGGGAAAATTTAAGAGATTGTTCAGCCCGGCTTCCAGGCATGGACATCCGCAGGACTTTTTCAAGGGGGTAAAATACCGATTCCAGGGGAGGACAAAAGACCGACACACAAACTCAGTCGCGAATACACAATATTTTGATACACGAGGGCACATAATACATCAAGTAAAACAACGAGGGCTACGCGCGTATGCTTTTTAACTAAAGTAAATAATCCATAATACCAGATACTATAGTATTTAATATGAATATATTAAGTGTTACAACATTTAAGTAAGCAAATTAGTGTCTTGACATGCACTTCCAAAAACCTTTTAAAACTAAGGGAGGCAACATCCCCTTTCCCCCTTTCCACTGCGGGTAGCCATGCTTCCTAGTGTTCTGTGTCTATATTTATATTCTACTTCAAAGATTCAGGAGAAAGAAAATACATCTTGGTAATATATCAGAAGTTCATGCCATTTCATTTTCAATCTCCCGCTCTTCGGTTTGTTTCTTAACTTGTTAGCTCGAGGTTTTCTATAAACTTTTTAGTCTGTTAGTTGGCAACATTTACACACTGTCGTCTGCATTGTTTACAAGGGCTGCAAAGCTTCGTGAAAAAGCAATTAGCTGAGGAAAAAATAGGCTGCACTACATGTGTCGAAAATATTTCGGTGCCACCAACCAGAACACCGATTAATGGATGTGAAATGCACTCAGGATAGGGGAGGACTTCGTTCGCCCACTTCTCACTTTCTGCGAATTGTGAAAAATATCCACTCATTTGGTGAAGTGGCTTTACCCTATTGCAAAAACTTGAGTCATTATATACCTCCAGCGTTATGCCAATCAACTGCGTCCAGATGCCCAAAAGATACAACCCACACATCTCAAGTCGTACCTACTATATAGTGCTACAGAAATTCGTAAAAATCTGCTCTTACAAACATTGGCAAGAGACAGTCGGAGAAAATGACACGATTCGTTTCAGATCAAGACCTCTTCACGGAAAATATTAAAATTGTGATTTGTGAACTTCAGAATGAATTAAAAAAAAAAAAAAAAAAACCTATGGAAACAGAATATCAAGTGTTCAGTGTTGTTCTTCATATGGCTCTTCTCACGAGATCAGAACACGAAATTATAATGATACTCTCGAGTGTAAGTATGTTTCAAATTCTGAAAACATTATAAAATATGTCTATTTAGCAGTGGTGGTTTTAGCAGTAGGCCGAGTGGACATGGAACTACCCAAAAAATTTGAAAATATATAATTATAAACGCTAAATGATACAATAAAGAGTAAATATATTTTCCACTACTTATATTAATGGCAGATAATTAAACATCAAACAGTACTGTAAAAGAAATTTTTTACTGGCATTGATCAGTTAAATATGTATATGTATCCATAACCAAGGGAGCGGATCTACCCAAAATTACAATCTTAAAGCCGCCCCTGCTATTTAGGTATACATGAAACTCTTATGTGAATTTTTTGTGAATGTTATATGAACTATTGTATAGATATTGCTTTATATTTGGTGTGTGAGTGATAGCATTATAAGTAGATGAACGGCGAGGCTTATTACCGGTCTGGAACGGCATCGCAAGAAGGTATGTAATTTAGTATTTAGTAATTTAGATTTTATTAAAGAAAATAGAAACAATCACACAAAGTAATAAATACTTCGTCAGACGTAGCCTAACAATTTCAAAGAAATTTCTTTGAAGTGTACCTTTAAACAAACATGGAAGAAATAAGTATACTCAAACATTTGGAAGCCAGAGTTCTGGGGTGGTATAGTAGTGACGCCAAGCGGCGAAATCTGGCGCTGCTCGTGTACGTGAAAACTCATGGAATGAGCGGGCAGTAACGACGAGCGAACCTACCGTCCAGCGGGCGATGGTTATAGGCGCCATTTTATCAAAATGTTGGCGCCAGCGGAAATCTGACGAGGTCGCAAATTCAGTATGTTATTTAGATCATCCTAATACACATTTCTAACATGTTTTTAAAACTATCTCACTTAATGCAATCAAAATCTACTTATTTGAGTGGACAATGTCGTCATTTCCGATTTGGATGGGAGTGAAATACGCGGTAATTCAGGTTCTACGTTGAAGCTAATAGTCCTGGGGTTGACAATACTTCTGTATGCAAGTCCGTGTATGGTGGAAATTGTTACTGAAATATATTCTTGTGTCCACAAGGAAGTAAAAAAAGTTGGGTGTTTGACCCTCATCCCCACACTTTTTTGCAATAGCGGCTTGAAGATGGCGGCTATGGAAAGTCATTTGTATCAATTTTAACACTTTGTAACTTGTTAATAAATAAAGCTTGAAACACCGTTTCACGCCTGATAAAGGAAAATGGACATAAAATTATTTTTAACTAAAATTAGTTATCATGTGTGGCCGCCATATTTAATAATCGCGCCTTAAATGGCAAAAAATACTGTTTCGTTAATACATTTTTTGGGTTCAGCATCAAATAATATAACATACTACCAAGATATTGAATATGTGTGAAGTATACAAAAGAGTTTACATTAAAAGCTTTCGAACGATATCAGAATCATTGTTCTATCTTTGAAAATAACAAAAATATTCCACTTTGTATGGAGCAAAGCGCAGAGGCTTGTCACCTGTCAATGGCTGTAATTGGCGTAGCGCTCTAATGCCTTGAAAATTCCTTATGCATTTTCTTTTCATACGTGTATGTAAGTAAACTAATTGTAAGGCATGCTTATTCCTCTACCACTTTTTGTAATATAATAAAAGTTAATAATAATAATAATAATAATAGTACCGTTTATGGCTTATTTCCTCGCTGTTCATTTAGTCTCGAGCTAAAATATAACTTACAATAGTATTAACTCAAAATAATTTAGGTATATAGATTTTTACAATCAATTTTGTCTTTCGCGACACTTCTGCACTTACAGAACAAACAACACTCGATTTCTGACTTCCGACACAAACTGGCACACGTTGCACATTTTAGGCAATTAGTGGTTGTATTAAATCCAGTGGGAAAACTTTGATGCGCCTTGGGGCATAATAGCTCCATTGTTCAGTTCAAATCCAAAGCTTAAAATGTCTAAATGTACCCAGTGCTCATCCAAACTGTGTATTTGCATATGCGTATGGAGAAAAGTTCTTTTCAAATGCTCAAGAGCGCTGTTGTTTGTAGGAGGGAGATTCTGAAATGACAATTTTTTTTTCCGTGTGTGCATGCCACAGTCTGAGTTCAAGTGTCTTGCAAGTCGTACCTTTCTTTAACACCTGAACAAGATATTCCTCAGCATACTGTAAACCTTCGTGAAGTGGTTTGCATGTAATTCCAAATTCTTTCAAATACGCCGTAGGGTTACACTCTAAAACTGCTTTTTCATGCTAAATTTACTGGTGTAGTCTGCACCAGCTAAAACGAGAACAGCAAGTAGAACGGAAGAATATGCATGACCCAAGGGAGCTGCTGTATAATGAATGGGAACCATTCTCGTAGAATCTCCAATACCAGCACGAATCCATATTTCTTTTACGTTTATGTTTTTAAGTTTTCTGAACAATTCAAAAGTACTTACCAGTCAGTTCAGATGACACGTATTCTAAGTGATTTTGATACGTTTATAGCAAAGGCTAGAAAATCATCGGAACAGTTTATATTCTGGGATATTTTCTCGAGAATGGTTACTCTGCTTAGAAACTTGATATATGCTGACAGAGAAAGTCTATGGGAGCTCCATTTGTATACTTTTTAACAACTTCAGCCTTTATTTGTCGTGTTTGATTGTATTATTTACCAATATTGGAGTTCTCCCTACTTGGAGGATATGTGGAAGTTAGAACTAACACATCCAGAAGTAATCAACGCATTCTTGGAAGGAAAACGTTTTGTTAAAAGATTCAATCACAAGTTCACAGCAGTGGGAACTGATATAGCGTTGCAGCAGACAATCAACAGATCTCATAAGAGTGCATCAGGAATAATAGGGTGTACCAAACCGAAGCAGTTTGTTGCTCAGTGGGAGCTCATATTCCATGAATTATTGGCAATAACAAATTTCTGTCGAGAAGTAACTCAATCAATTTCAATAATATAACATTACCAAGTTCATCATGAACTTTTAATGCCAGAAACTCAGTATATAGATAACATCACTGTCACTATGATGAAGGTCATACTTTTAAAGGAGAACCCTTTCGAAGGAGCGTAAATTCTTCATAACCTGGTTATACAGGCAAATGTTGAAAAGGAAGTTAAAGAGAGAATACTTAACATATGGAAAGAAGGGCAAGATCTCTATGAAATATACAGAACAAAAAGATTTGTTGAAAAGTGAAAAATTATCTGGGTGATGTGAAGTTCTTGAATTGTGGTATGCTGTCGAGGCCTATAACTCAGAAGGGAAAGAAAATTAAAGGGACCACTACACAGACATTAGCTACCAAGATAGTTCATATAGCTGAATTCGTGGCTACGACCTTAAGTGCTTCTTTAGTTACGATTTGACTTAGGTGTCCAAACTAGTAGATGAACATGGACTCCTTATTAAAGCTGGAAAAAAGCATTTTGCTCAGAGAGTTGGAAAGAAAAGTTTCAAGATATTACTCTACGGATTTTCATGTGGAAAAGGACACACGTTTCATTTTCGATGTTGTAAATTGTCTGAGGAAAGTAGTCTCTAATGATCATAAAACGCTTGCTGATGTTGATACCAATTACCTTTTATATACGTCTGCTCTTGCTCGTGATGCCTCCCGGGTCGACCACGTATTTGACAGTTACCACGCGTTTTCTCCAAAACATTCTGAACGATTAAGCCGACAAACTGGTTGTATCATAGAACTAACCAAAATATCGGATAATACGCAACTCCCTATTCAAACAAAAGCATTCTGGTCCTCCTCTAGAAACAAGTTGATGATCCAAAATGTCATTACTGAAAGCGTTCTAAAAACAATGATTCTTCACCCAACCTCACAAACCCATATGTTAGTGTCTTTACCTGGTCAGAAGACGACTCGTTTGTGAACTGTAACACCATTCGTAATGGCGTGCCTGTGCTGCTCTCAGAACTCAATCACTTTTCTATAGAAGAAGCTAATTTTAGAATGATGATTCATGCACAGCATGTAGCACAAACTGGTAGTCGAAAAATAGTATTTGTCACTTCTGACACAGATCTAATATCACTATGTATATATCATTTTGGAAAACTTAAAAACATGGGCGTAGAAGAAATATGGATCCGTGTTGGTATTGGAGATTCTACAAGAATGGTTCCCATTCATTATATAACAGCTTCCTTGCGTCATGCCTTGTATTCATCCGTTCTACCTGCTGTTGACGCTTTATCTGGTGCAGACTACACCAGTAAATTTGGTACGAAGAAAGAAGTTTTAGATTGTAATCCTACGGCGTACTTGAAAGAACTTGGAATTAGATGCGAACCACTTCACCAAGTTTTAAGTGTGCTGAGGAATAGGTAAGACTTGCAAGACACTTGATGAACTCAGCCTGTGGCTATATACACACGGAAAATATGTGTCATTTCAGGATCTCCCTCCTACAAACAACGGCGCTCTTGACCACTTGAAAAGAACTTTTTCTCCATACCCATATGCAAATACACTGTTTGGATGAAAACTGCGTACAATTAGACCCTCTAAGGTTTGGATTTGAACTGAACAATGGAGCTATTGTGCCCACAAAACGCTTCAATATTTTTCCACTGGATTTAATTCAACTATTAATTGCCTATAATGTGCAACGTGTGCCAGTATATGTCGGAAGTCAGAAATCGGGTGTTGTTTGTTCTGTAAGTGCAGAAGTGTCGCGAAAGACAAAATTGATTGTAAAAATCGATATATCTAAATTATTTTGAGTTAATATTATTGTTATATTTTATATTTTAGCTCGAGACTAAATGAACAGCGAGGAAACTAAGCCATAAACGGTATTTTATTATTATTATTATTATTATTAATATTAATATTAATATTATTATTAACTTTTATTATATTACAAAAAGTGGTAGAGAAATAAACATGCCTTACAATTAGTTTACTTACATACATGTATGAAAAGAAAATGCATAAGGAATTTTCAAGGCATTCGAGTGCTGCGCCAATTACAGCCATTGTCAGGTCACAAGCCTCTGCGCTTTGCTCCATACAAAGTGGAATACTTTTGTTATTTTCAAAGATAGAACAATGATTCTGATACCGTTCGAAAGCTTTTAATGTAAACTCTTTTGTATACTTCACACATATTCAATATCTTGGTAGTATGTTATATTATTTGATGCTGAATCCAAAAAATGTATTAACGAAACAGTATTTTTTTTTTGCCATTTAGGGCGCGATTATTAAATATGGCGGCCACACATGATAACTAATTTTAGTTAAAAATAATTTTATGTCCATTTTCCTTTATCAGGCGTAAAACAGTGTTTCAAGCTTTATTTATTAACAAGTTACAAAGTGTTAAAATTGATACAAATGACTTTCCATGGCCGCCATCTTGAAGGCGCCATTGCAAAAAAGTGTGGGGGTGATGGTCAAACACCCAACTTTCTTTACTTTCTTATGGACACAAGAATGTATTTCAGTAACAACTTCCTCCATACATGGACTTGCATACAGAAGTGTTGCCAGCTGTTGTACTATAAGCTCTCATGTGATAGACGGGCTCCATAAAAAAAATACTCGAAATAAACTGTTTTTTCTTTCGTTTAAACACAAAGTAAAATTTAAGAGTTGTTTATTTGACTTAAAGTTTTTTTTTAAAGTGTAGTATTCGAAAAATTATCGCAGAGATTTATTACCTTGTAATGCGATTCTTCATAAAGTAAATTGTTTATGAGGGAGGAAATTTTCAGACACAATTGAGCACTAGTTAGAGCAACGGAATTCGAGAAATAAGTTCAAGTTTAAGTAAGTCAATTGATCCTTTTATAATTGCTCTTCAAAGTTGTCCTCATTTTTCGTTTTTTGAAACAAATAAAACAATATAATTAAAGCCCTCCTGGTCAATTTTCTAAGCACAACATAGTTGTCAGTAAAGCAAGTGTAATAAGTGGTTTTGAGACTATCCTTGTTTTATGTCCAGTTCGTAGTAAGATTGTCCACCAGGACATGTCCTGGTGCACTTTCCGAAACATTACATTATGAGTAAAGACACAAGTTCTTTTATAATGAATTCCTACAGTTGTTACTGGTAAAGAACCCGTGAAAGATACAGTGCGCCCTAAAAAATATCACATTATAGACAAGTGGTTTTAATCATTTCTTCTGTATAGGTTTTGTAATAAATTCATGTAGTGGCTGTTGGTAAAGAACCTATGAAGGGCAGCTAGGGAAATACCACGTTATATGAAACAGATCCCCTAAAATCTGTTGAACGGTACCATTCGGGGAGAGAGACAAACTCCTCTAATACTTTTTGAACAGATACGTGAACAGTTATACTACATCAAAACTGCTTGGTGGACTTTCATCTAGCACAGGTTTATGTTAAATATGACGTCATCAATATGGCCCCCTACAAATTTCATCAAGGCAATTTTGAAAGATTATAATGGTACTATTGTTCAAGATTGAAACTTAATTCTAGCTTTATTGTCGAGAATGTATTCCAGACCTACATTTTAACACCCAAACTTTCCTAATAGTTGCCGCCATTTTCAAATATAGTGCTTGATATTGGGGAAATGTCATGGCTGCACATTCAATCGCAACCTTTAATGGCGAGTAACAATCAAGCAGCTATATTTTCACAAAACACTATGAAATAAACAGAGTTACGCATTTCAAGAGCTTTCGGACGGCACTTAAATCAAAAGTTTATCATTATTAGAGATGCGCACCAGTCGAGTCGAGTCGAGATTTAAGCCTGTCTCGACTCGTCTCGAGAAAATGTTGTCTCGACTCGTGTCTCGACTCGAAAATATGTTTCTGTCTCGACTCGAGTCTCGACTCGACTCGAATTCGAGACGAGACGTCTCGAAATTCAAGTCGAGAGAAAATATATGAGTTAAAATATACGCACACATCAGCCAGAACATTATGACTATCTACCTAATTGTCAGTATGTCCACCTTTGGCACGGACAACAACGGTGACTCGTCTTGGCATGCACGCAATGATCCTTGGTAGGTCACTGGAGAGAGTTGAACCAGATGTGCACACACAGGTCACCTAATTACCGTAAATTCCGGGGAGGGGATGATGCGCTCTAACGTCACGTTCAATCACATCCCAGATGCGTTCCATTGGGTTCAGATCCGGGGAATTTGGGGGCCAGCACATCACTTGAAACTCGCCCTTATGTTCCTCGAATCACTCCATACACTCCTGGCCTTGTGACATGGTGCATTATCTTGTCAAAAAATTCCACTACCGTTGGGAAACATGGTCGTCATGAACGGCTGTACGTAGTCTGCAAGCAGTGTGCGATACATCTCGGCGTCATGGTGCCTTGCTCAAGCTCCACTAGACACATGGATGCTCACGTGAATGTTCCCCAGAGTTTAATTATGCCGCCGCCAGCTTGTCTCCGTCCCGCAGTACAGGTGTCAAGGAGTTATTCCCTTGCAACACGACTGATTCGCACCCTCCCATTGTGACGATGAAGAAGGTATCGGGATTCATCAGACAATGCAATGCTCTGCCACTGCGCCAAGGTCCAGTGGCGATGGTCACGTGTTCATTTCAGTCCTAGTTGCCGATGTCGTTTTGTGAACATTCGCATATGGATGGGTCGTCGGTTGCGGAGGCCCATCGTTGGGAGTGTTCGGTTCACTTTGTGTTCAGACACACTTGTACTTTGTCCAGCATTAAAGTCTGATGTTTGTTTTGCCACAGTTCGCTGTCTGTCCTATTTTACCAATCTGCCCAGCCTACGACGTCCGACATCTGTAATAAGGTGGGGGCTGCCCAATAATATTTGATAGTACTTCTTCACCTGTAAAATTTGAACGACTCGGTAAGTTTGTGTAGGGTAATTAACAAGCACAGAGCAGTACACATCACTCGTTTAGGGAAACTTTGATAAACAAAGCATTTCTACAGTCCATACAGGATATTTTGGTGCTTAAGAATGGTACTCTGATTTGGGAAGAGTTTCTTTAAGTTAACTGTCATGAAATAACAGACCAACTTTTCAGTCTGGAGTGAAGTCGCCTAATTAAGCCTTCATAAAATCATAACTTCAAACCGATTTTCTTTAACGCAGCTAAGTTGTGCTTTAATCATAAGAGAGCGGAACATGTGTTTTCTTACATCATACTCTCTCAACATCTTAAAGACAATTTCATTAATCAGAAAGCTGCCTGGCCTAAAGTCCTAAACATGGAATTCTCTATTAACAGATTCTCCATCAAAAAGACTAATTCTGTTACTTATAGGATTGAGTTGGTTGAATATAAGAAAATTCCTCTCATCAGAGAAGTGAAGCGCCTTCAGCAGAATCTTCGTTTGAGGTTATGTTTCTACAAAAACAGTCGTCAAGTTCTCGCACCGAAAACTGACTCCAGTATTCTTTAAGTTCGCACTTAGTTTAATGCAGTCAGAGTGCGGTTAAAAAAAAAAAAAGTATTTGAACCTCGTAAACAAGGACTCTCCTTGCTCACGTTTTAAATAAGGCTCTTACTCTAAAATCCCTAAGACTTGCTCCATTACTATGGAAACCAGGTATTGCTAGCAATCTTATATAAATGTGGAAATGTCAATATCCATAAACAGACACTGTCTCCCGTGAAAATGTTAGATGTTCCCTGCTCAGAAATAACATAAGAGTAATCTATTTCTCTATCTGGGAATTGATTTAATTAGCCTTAACTAGAAACAAGTGGAACTGACTCAAAATAGTTCTTAATTCCAGTCATACTCTCAGAAATAACTTATTTCAACAGATATACTGCCTGCTTCAAAGCTTGCCATAAAGTATACTGCTCCAACTTGAGACTATATATCTGATATATAACAGAGAATCCATCTTTCTCGAAGCAAAACCTTTAAGTCAGGGTTGCTACACTTGAGACAATCAATGATGCCAAACAGGGGCCTGAATTACGATAGATTTTTCTAAATTATGCCAGATTCTTCACTTATCTTTCCACACTAATTTTAAAGACCAGCCACCACTTACTTCCATGAAGAGGAGGTAACTATATTCATGTACTTGTATGAAAGAACTAACATGACTCTTACACAAACGATAAAAATGAATTAGTACATGGCACATCATATGTATACATTCAATTTTAGTTTAAAGATATTTGAATGTACTCTAATTTAAATTTGTAAGTTTTTTAGTTTATATCTGTATCAAACACCCAGTTTATGATGGATCTACTGCATAAAGTAGGATCCCAAAAAATGTCATTGGAATTTGTACCATCCTTCAGTCAAACCAGGAACTGAAACATAAAGAGTGACATTTTCTTTTTAAAGATACTACTAACATTATACAAGCGCTATTCCACAACTTTATGTACACATTACCAAATATTGATTGAACCCCCTTGTGTCCATATGGTTAGCGTACGCGTCTTTGTTGCGGGAGACCCAGGTTTGATTTCCGGTGGGAACTCCTGTAGTTCTGATCCCACGTTAATTTATAAGTTCATGTCTCATATAGCCTCGATGCTAAAACGTATACTAAACTCTAATGGAATACTAAATACAAGTATTTAAAGAAAAACGATGACGCACCAAGATGACGTAAATTTGGCTATCAAATCCATCTTGTGTTTTCAGTTATTTTCCAGTAGTATTTTCTCTAGACATCCTTTCAGAAGACAGTGATACAAATTTCGTAACTGCGAATTTCTGTCCGAAGTCATGAAATTTTCCGATTAGACTGAAAATTTCCCACCCACTAAGATAGATACCGTAAATTTACAATATCTAGCAATAAACAAGTTTTAAAATATCGCTTTAGAGGAGCTATGGCATACAGTTGAATTCATTCTCGGTGTATGAAAAGCATTATATATAGTTATACATGAGAAGATCACAAACAAAATTTAAAAATATTAGGTGCACTTTCTTTTAACAAACATTATATTTTCTTTTATGATGTAGAAGGGGATATTAAGTTCGGCAAAAAAAATGTTGGCCTTAACACGATTCCTGTGTTGCTGTGCACCGCATGTTCCTTGCCACAGAAAAGACGCAGTACATTTTGCAATTCCTTTACATTAGCTTGATGTTTCAAGTCTTTTATGTGTTTCTGAAGTTCATTTTTACCACAAAAGATCTCAATGTTAACAGGTCTTACACAGATTTGGTTTGATTCTCAACACACGTTAAATTGTAGATCCGAAAGCCACCCTTTGTTAAATCTCGCTTATTATCGCTCATCTTAATAATAGGCCTATATAGAAAAATATGTAAGTTCACCGAGAAGCAAATGTTGCATTTCCCCCTTTCATTCTATCACGAATCAAAACTAAGCACAGCTGTGACACGTGGAAAACAACTTCATAGAGATGCGGTACCACGTGGAAAACTTGGTCTATTATAATTTTTGCCTCCCTCTGTTCGCTCTTTCGTATCATGTGTATCGGATGGTTTTGATATTTCTTCTGATCATTAAAACATAGCAATTTTATTAGGTGAATATAATGCTAAAATATACTCCCAGCACTAAACAATATACTCCCAGCACTAAATATACTCCCAGCACTTATGTATTATGGACATTACGGAAATTAGAGGAGAAACATTTGGAGAGCTTCGAAATGTGGTGTTGGAGGAAGATGGAGAAGATAAAATGGACAAAGAGAGCAACAAACGGAGATGTTTTAAAAGTGATGGGAGAGAAGAGGACAATTCTAGCCACCATTCTTCGAAGAAAGTCCAATTGGATTGGACACATCTTGCGAAGAAATTGTCTTCTTAACACCGCCACATAAGGAAAGATGGAAAAGAAGCGAGGAATAGGAAGAAGGAAAACAAAGCTGATCCAAGATTTGAAAGATAGGAGAAAATATTGGGAGTTAAAAGAGGAAGCTGAAGATCGACAAAAGTGGAAGAAACATTTCGAGGCCAAAATCTAAAATTGAAAAAAAAATCCTCATTAGTCCCAGGGCCTGCCGAAAGGCAGAATACCTAATAATAATAATAATAATAATAATAATAATAATAATAATAATAATAATAATAATAATAATAATAATAATAATAATAATAATAATAATAATATAGCTATTATTCATAACTCGCGATATGCTGCAACACATTAAAGCCTCAAAATAGTTAGGAAAGCGAATAATCCAGAAGTTATGTAGTCCTATTGCGTTCATGGGAACGAAAACACAATAATTATAACTATGCTAAATTCTATAGACTGCCAATTGTTCATTCAGAGATTTTATGAAGTGCACTTTATCGCAATAGTTTTATACAAACTACATATAGGCTACGGATAATAGTTTTATACAAAGTAGACAATTAATTATTATTATTATATTTGAAATACAATCAATATCACGACATTAGTTTTAATTAACTGAATTGAGCTGAAAATTAATTCTTGATCTTCAAAGATTAACTATTAAGTTTTTGCGTTCTATAATTTTCTAAAGTAATAAATGCCGCAATTGGTTTCAAGGCTGTTTCTGAGTGAATACTTTCTTCAAAATAATATTAAAAATTATAAAAAGATTTTCGAGACATTCGAGTCGAGTCGAGATTTTCACGAGCAGTCTCGACTCAAAAAATCGAGTCGAGAAATACGTTTGTCTCGACTCGCCCCGAATTTTACAAAGTATGTCTCGACTCGAATTCGAGTCGAGATTCGAGACATGTCTCGGCTCGAGCGCATCCCTAATCATTATAAATACCTGCAATAATTAATTTTATGCACTGCTAGATGTAGGTTTCTAAGAATTAAATTACCAGAAATATTACAACATATGTGTCTGACTTTTATTATACGATATGAGTGAAAACTTGAGATATTGAATTCGGCAGAAATATGTAGTGTTCAATATGTAGTTATAATTTGTTGCATTTTCAGATTTACAATTTTAATATGCCGTAAAACTGAAAAAAATTAAGCCTACATGCATACACAGTAAAAATTACTAAGCGAGATTAGATTATCCCGCTTGGAATATATTATGTAACCGTAAATAACGTAAATACTTATATAGTAAAGGTAGAAACTATTATTTATGAGGCAGTATTGAACAATATTTATGTGAGTAACCATAAATTCTACACCCTTTGTCACACACACAAACTCATACATACAGCATACATACACACACGTACGTATATATATATATATATAGGTGGGGATCCAAGGGGCTATAGCCCTCCCCCCTTGACGCTCGGGTATACACTGGATAAAATGGGCTTCAATCCTGGTTTACACTGGAAAAAACGGAAAACCATGGTTTAGCCCCTCCCTTGATCATGTCTTGGATCCACCACTGTATATATATATATATATATATATATATATATATATATATATATATATATAGGGTGACTGGTAACTCGATGCATTCCTTACAAGGTGGTACTCTACAAGTACTTTGGAACATTTTTACCTATATGAACCGGGGGTCGCAAATCAATAGTTTCTGAGTAATTTGCAGATTTGTGATTTCTTTGAAATTTGCCAGCCAACGAGAGGTGCGCCAGGAAGTTTTACCCTGACCCACTTCCACATATCGTAGAGCGACGAAGTGTTATATGTGTAATTCTGCATACCTATGTTATTCATATTTTAATGTACAGTAAGGGACACTTTTGGACGGTACAGCCATATGGAGATTTACGGCAAAAGTGCTCCACCAGCTGAGTCGAAGCATTTGCCGGGGAGTATGCAACCAAATTAGCTGTAAAGGAAGGCGGGTGGCATAGTCGCCAGATACTGGAAATTCCCGTACACTTGGGCGAAATTCCCACTACCAGAAAATTCTACAGCATAATTTCTCCAAAATGAAATGAATCTTAGACGTGTAGTTCTTCCGGCAAACATATTACTTGATATTTGTCCTATTTGTGAAGATAAAGTGAAACAAATATTAAAGTCCAACCTGTTGCTGTTGGAAAGAACAAACTTTCAGTCGTTTGATCTGAAATGACTTTGCAGAGCTTGAATAAATATTCTGTCACGTCAGGAGGTTTAGGAAGAGCGAATCCCCCCCCCCCCTCCTTCAGTGTGAAAGCACAAACATTTAATCAAATGCTTAGTGAGATTGAACCCATTGGTATAGCACTTTTATGATTATAAGTTTTGCTCCCAAGCCATCTTATGTCATAGCTGATGACATTAGAGAACGAGAGATGCAAATGTGATGAAAGAGAGATACGGCCACATGCGCAAATTTAGAATTTGAAACAAAATGATCGGATAGAATACATATTTTGTAGCAAATTTTTATTTTGTATGTAGACATGTAAAAGGTCACCCGAACCTGAGATCATCCCACTACAAATTCAAGTGGAGATCTCACAAGGAGAAAGCATACTTTGGTAAATGAACTTTAGGTCCATTTTCTGCAAGGTGATAATGCACATTTAAAGTATTCATATCATAAACTGGGAGAGCGCAATGGCCTAATATAGCGGAGAAAAAACGTCTTAAAGTTTTCGACTCGCGGCATATAGCATACGATGCGCAAAGTTATTAAGTGATGCCGTGTCACAGTCACTAGCGTATGTGACTCACGTACAAGCGGTCCCGGGATCGATTCCTGCTAGAGTCGACATTCTTGTTTTTTGCTTCAACCAATAAAGTAGCCGTTTGTAGCTACAAGTAAAGTGTCAATTCACCATATGTTTATAATGAATTAGAACAATAGAAATATTCAAATAAGTTGTAAAATCTTTAAATATACCCTGTTAACTAGCAATAAAATGTAATGATTTCGTAAATATATTGATATCACGAGTTATATTACGGTTACCGCAGTCATTATATAAATGTTCTTGATGCTTCATGTCTGTGTCTGTTGACAGGGTGAGAATTACAAGGGGGTGAGAAGGAAATTCCCTTTGGTAATACTGGAGTTGCTATAACCAAAGGAGATTTCCCCCTTATTTCCCTTGTAATCAGCGGCGCAAATCTGTCTTCAACATTGGGGGGACTGTTAAGACCGTTCCCACATTTTTTTAAGTGATGTTCAAAATAATCATGAAGTTGAAAGACAATCCTGTGGAAGATCAGGCGGCCAGAGTTGTCTTCAACATTGGAAGACGGGCAGATTTAAAGCTTATTCTAGGGGGATATAAATTTCATCTCACTTTCCTTGTGGCAATCGGACACAAATCAACACATTTCTCCCCACAAAACTCATTTCAAATCGGATTATTGGGGGAACAGTCCTCCAGTTGCAAGATTGGAGGGAACACGTCCCCTTCATCCCCCGTACCATTTGCACCAGTAATTGGCACACTGTCAACAGATGTAGACACGAAGAGTCAAGAGCATTTTCTTTACACGACTGTCGTAACCATAATATAACTCGTGACATCAATATATTTACGAAATAATTACATTTTATTGCTAGTTAACAGCGAACATTGAAAGATTTTACAACTGATTTGAACATTTCTATTGCTTTAATTCATTATAAACATATGGTGAATGTTTACTTGTAGCTACAAATGTTTACTTTATTGGTTGAAGCAACAAAAGACTCCAGCAGGGATCGAACCCGGGAACATCTATATGTGAGTCACAGACATTACTGAATCTGACACGCCGTCACTTCATAACTTTGCGTATCGTACGATATATGTCGCGAGTCGAAAAATTTGAGACGCTTTTTCTCCGCTATATTAGGCTATTGCGTTTTCCTAGTTTGTAATATGAACACTTGATAATCCATGAAACTCACGATTACCAAGCAACGACTGTACTCACTCACCCACGGAGCCACATAGAACGAGAGGCAGTCGTATGTCAGACACAAAGCGTTTGTTACTTACAAAACGTTTATTTGTAAGAGGGAAAGCTAAGGAAATTCCCCGTCTCTAGTTTTTCTTTGCCTGGCACTAACTTAATTAGTGTTGTCCTAGCCTGGGAAGAATATTTTCCACCCCTCTAGAAACTTTCCTAACAATTTTCATACATTTACATACAGAAGCACAGAACATTTATCCATGGGTGTTCTGCACAATTATACTTACACAAAGCAATTACTTCTAATTCTATTAATTCCAGTACCAAGTAAACAGAAATACTGGGTATGAAATTCTATATCTCCCCAATAGTCTTGCAGAAAAAATCCAAATTAAATTTTTCTATTTGCAAGAGGGGGGTGGAGCATACACGCAGGATGCGCCCATGAGATTTGTTTTGCGGAGGAGGGGACAGAAATTTACATTTAAAATGGCAAAATCGCACTTTAATTATACCATAATTTTACTTTTAAGAAAGTCAAACGCGAAGGAGAACGAATGTATTTTCTTTAGCTTGAAATAATAAGCTTATGCCTGAAGGTGGAAGTGATCAGAGACTGATGATGTTTAGGAAGAATGCATGCTACCAAGCAGTGGCGTAGTCAGGAGGTCTGGAACCTCTGACATTTGATAAGTTGTAAAAATATGGTCTAGGGGTAGAAACATAAATACCGAAGACCTCGGAATCGACGTCGCGGTTTAAATTGCGGTCGCACCTTCGATACTGGCACAAACACATGGATTCAAATGGGTATGCTCATGCCGAAGATGTACGCTACACAGCGACCTAGAAGTCGACCGCGAGGTGAATTAGTGGTCGGGATGATAAACAACCGAGTATGTTTTTATGTTGATGTTAAGCGGAAACATCGCTGTGGCTCATGTTCTCTTTGGTTCTCCCTGAAGCGCTGTATGAAATAAATTGTTCATTTGTTTAAAATATCGTCTGGGGAGGATTCTGTATGACTATACTCGAGAGGTTTTGCTGCACTGTTAAATTTGATTATGAAAAACATATTAATAGAACTAGTGAAGAGTTTTCCAGTAATATGGGATAAGAAAAATAAACAACATCATAATAGACACGTTTTAAATAGAGAATGGAAGAAAATAGCAACTGAAATATGAATGTCAGAAAAGTTATCCGTATATATTTCAGAATTATACTGTAGCTTATTATCATATAAGGCAGTCGCGGCTACAGGAAGGGGGCTTTTTGGCTAAACTCCGTAAACTGTCGAATTTCTAAAGAAAAAAGAAGCTACTGTTAATTATATCTATGTATAAAAACTCCACCCCTCTCCCCCAATGCCGAGATTAATAAAGGTGGGTTTCTTTGTAAAATCTTTACTGATATAAAGTAAAGAAATACTCGTACAGACAGGTATTATCTGTCAGGAAAGTAAATGTACATCTGTTTTATTGAGCCTCGCATTCCTGTGTTCCAGCCATGGAGAGTATGAGAATTAAATCAATCAAATGTTTAGTGAGGGGCACGAAGAGAAGTCCAATTTGAATAAGACGTTGGAGAGGAGCACAAACTGTGAGTACGAATAGTGCATGGTATAAATAAATTACGACACCAAAAGAGAAATTCAGAAACAGCTGGCAAACGGAGAAAAAAGAGTAAAAATTGCCGAAGTGCGAACATAAAATTAAATACAAACAAATATGCCAACAACTAAACACTAGCTAAGCAAAGATCCTGGTGTAGTGGCTGAGACGCTAGATTATAAATCCAAAAGACATAAGTTCGAATCCACACCAAGTAGAATGATATTTTAATAATGCATACAGCACGTGCGAGGTGGTAAAAGATAGCGTACTGCCCGTTTGAAAAGTTAAGTAAAAACGCAGTAAAAATTCCAGTTACATTTATTAGAGAAATGAAACAATGAAAACGAGGAAGCAGGTATATCTATTCAGGGGTACGTATCAGAGGGCGGCGAACGGAAAAACGAAATTTTCTCGAATTTCACTCATGCGAGTCTCCACAATAGGCAAACTTCTTCAGAAATATGCCTATTGCAGAGACCATCATACTCCACCGATTACGCTAGCCAAAGTTTGTTTAACAAATGATGTAGTGTTTTTTCATTCTTCACGATTGCTTTGAAAAAAAAACTTGAAAAGGATTTGAATCTATATTGATTAGCTGTATTACTCAGAAGTGCAGCACTTCACCCCTACACTATCTTCTCATGCAACATCATAAGTTCAGCCCTAATGTTTGGAACGAACCAGTAATGTTCTTCCTGTAATGATATGTCCACCAAAATTGCATGCCGAAGTTAATTTATTCGATCACCTGCAGACAACTTAGTGCCCACTAATAAACTAAATAACATACAATGGAGTAAAATTACAGAAATGATATTGTATTATACAGTAAATTCGCCGTGCAAGTTCAAAAGTTATGAAAATAATAATAATAATAATAATAATAATAATAATAATAATAATAATAATAATAATAATAATAATAATAATAATAATAATAATAATAATAACAATCCTTCGGTCCTGCGCGGAGAGTATGAGATGAAAAAAATGTTCTTAAAAGAATATTTTCTTAAGCCGGGTTTGAACCCACGCCAAAAGCGAAATTTTTTAATAGCCCATACACTACAACACTCGGCTACAAATGGCGACAGGAACTATCATTTCCTTTCTATTATGTGTATGCTGCATGGCGACAAACGGATAACACCAACCAATCAGAACCGTGTATTTAGTTTCTACATCTGGAATATTACTTTTCCGAACGAGTCATGCACATGAAAGGTGGTAAAAGATTGATTGATTGATTTTTAGTTTAGCGCCCCTTTCAGCAGCGAGGCTATATGAGACGTGGACCTACTGATTAACATGGAACCCGAACCACATGAGCTCCCGCCGGGAATCGAACCCGGGTCTCCCACGCCAAAGGCGCGTACGCTAACCGCTTAGCCACGGAGGAGCTCTAAAGGTGGTAAAAGAGATCATATTACTCGTTTAATATGTTAAGTGGAAATGACTTAAAAATTCCATTGACATTTATTAGAAAAGTCAAATCATGAAAACAAGGAAGCAGGTAATAGAATCAGAGGTATGTATCAGAGCACAGTGATCGGAAAAACGAAACTTTCCAGATTTTGCACATGTGAGTCTCTACAATAGGAATTTTTTTAAATAAATGTGCCTATTGCAGAGACCATCAAATCAGAAATGCCCAAAATTTCTATGCGTTTTTGTCGAACATGACCATCAGAAACAAAAAACCTTCTGAGATCGACAGTTTCCCTCTCTCTCTCTCTTGCCAACTTTCTGTGAACGCAACAACTGTCATAACATTCAGCAGATAGAGATTAAACTTGGCACAAACATTAATTGTTGGAATATCTTGGATGAATGCGTTAACCATAATAATCAGATGTAAATATTCAAAATGGCGGCAGTTCAAACTTTTAAAAAGAACCAAGGAACCAAATTTGGCCCATAAATGGGTATTCACAATGTTTGAGTGACTTTTCCTCTTTTATTGAAATATTGATGTGGAGGGATTTATCTGCTTTTATTGAAGTATTGAAGTATTTATCTCCTTTTATTGAAGCCACTTAAAGAAGGTTCACGTCCTTTCGATACGGCCAGGCTCAGGTTTTGAGAGGGAAATATTTTCGTATCGGAACAATACGATTGTCAGTCATGATGTGAAGTTACACATTGAAAGTGAAGTAACTTGTGAAACGTTTTATTTGAAAGAATAGTATAATAAATGTGCTTTCCGCTAACGCAGAAAACTATAAATCAAGTATTTGATGTTCGAGAGCGTAAATGGCGAGGAGTATAATTTAATTTCTTTTTTAGTAACACATTGCATTGGAAATAGTGATAAGCAACATTAGTGATAAGTAAAATAATAATCATAATCACTAAAAGGTGTTTATGGGAACTTCGTATCTTCCTCAATTCTTTATCAAATGTAATGATTGAAAGGCCATATCTCCGATACAGGAAAAATATTAATAATTTATATCTAGAGAACGGGAGGTGGTAGAAGAATGGGAGCAACGTTGGACACTATGCACTCATAGGCCCATCGAAAGAAAAATATGTCAAGGCGCTAGCAACCCACAACTTGATTTAAAAGTAAACAAATGAACCGTCGATATGTTCCTAATATACAGCAGCAATTTCCGACTGTTCAATGGTCGCAAATTTGGACCAATATTACGGCGAAATTTCTTTCTTATAGTCTTAAATCGCTTTGGTTTCTTCTTGTACACAATTTAATTGTTACAAATGTACGTAGATATAACATTGGACTCAGTAATACTATGTATTGTGCACGTTGCCCTACTGAGGATACAATTGAACATCGTCTTTCAGGGTGTCATGAAAGCAAAGTGATCTGGTCCAAATATTGTTGTATTGTAAGCCGCATTCTCCGTTTGCACCCAAAATATGTCACTGTTACGAACATGTTGCTGCTTCCTGAATATAAACATTTTCCGCAACCAAGGCACAATTTTATTATCTGGTTAACGATAACTACGGCAGCTTTAATACTTGAGGACGATATCAAAGGAAATACTGATCTGTATCTAAAACTTTTAATTTCTCGTCTGTCACTTTTTACATCTCAACAACAACTGAAATATTTTTCTAATTATGTAAACGCCATTTATTAACGTTCAAAATTTGTTTTCTGTTTCCTTTTAGCTTAAGTTTGTGCTTCAGTATGTAATTGCAATTTTCTTATATAAAGATTTAAAAAAAAGTGGTTAGCGTACTGGACCTTTTCATATAGGGTCACGGGTTCGGGTCCACGCAAAGCACATTGTTTTTAGTAACATTTATTCTGAGCATTTCACAAGTTCTGTTAAGATTTATGTATAGTCTCTGACAATTTGATCAGAATTTATTTTCAAATATGAGACTTTTATTATACGTTTTTCTTTTACTTGCAATGTTACAAGTTTAATTTCAAATCCTACAACGTTAATTCCACTCATTGTCCTACGTAATATTATGATGAGATCTTGCACAGCGACGGGAGTCGGGTGGTACTATAATATTTGATAGTGCGGAAAACGTTAACTCGTAGCTCGTACGATACACCATAGACCCCTAGAGGAATTTCATAAATTTAGCATACGTGTATATTACCAAGGAAAAATTTACTGAAGTGGTGAAACACTAAAAGCATCTCTGGGAGCAGGGGATAACCAGGGGAAGCCTTTGCGGTGTGTGGACCTCAAACTTTGTAAAAATATCTATAAGAATTGAGGTAAGGTTTTGTTGCACTTTCTGTTTTGAGAATAGTTCCGAGACAAATGGATTCAAAATCCACAAATTCCGAGAGGGCACGTTTACAACAAATACCTCAAAATGCTAAATTGGTATTGAGTTAATATTATAATCAACAATAAAAATCTGTGAAGCAAAAACATTTGAATAGCTTAGGTTGCCTACGGAATCAACAGAAATAAAGGGGTAAAATTGGGACCATGGCTTCTCACAGCGGGGGTCGAAGTTGCTCCCACTCTGGATTTGCAAAACAATTTCGGTTCTTTCTAGATACGTTAGATTTACTTACATACTATAGTATTGAACTTATTCACTGTAGTTATGCGAAGTGCTTAAATAATACTGTTTTACATTAAGTATTGCGAGCCGCTATGGCACACTGATAGAGCGATAATTTCTTGTAAGTGCGGTCTTTAGTTCGATTCCTTGTTGCGCCAAGTGGTCTCTGTAGTAGACAAACAGAATGTGATGGGTTTTGTTGTTGCTCTCCCGTTTCCTCTCATCCCTTTGAATCCATCATTTCATTATTTTCATCATCACTGTCTCCCTTAACCTACTCGGCATAATCGTGGACGTAAACCTGCAAGATTTCGTTTTACATTAAGTATTATGCGATTCAAGGTCTGTGTATTCGCAACTTAGGTTACAGCACGTTTCTCAAAAAAGCACTTTCAGTGAACGTACCTCTTAATTGATGCCTCCATTCAGTTTCATGCGAGAGAAATGTGCATCACAGTAAAACCAAGTAAATTTAACCACTCAATTGCAAAAAGGATAAAATAATAGAAACTTGAACGTGGGACTGCTGCGTGGAAAGCAAGAAGTTTTCCAATATGCCATTACGACACTCCGCGACACATTTAATTTGTATTCGTTATAATTTGTTAAAAATAACGTACTACTTTCCCACAAACATAATCACATGATTTGTTGCCTCCAAATTGCAATTCACGTGGAAACTTATAATATTTTTTTCTCACAAACATGAACAATATCAGAAACGATTAGGCAAAAAGGAGAAGCACCCAAACTCAAAATAGAACCTTCGGAACTTAAGAGAGCCACTCTAAACACACGACTACGAAACAACTACTTTATAGCGTCCTGATTCAATTATTTCCATCAATTATTTCCAACCACAAAATTATCTATTACACGTAACAAACAGCGAGGTATCATATTGTTTATTGGGTACTTACATTCATAACATGTAATACAACTACCTTGTTAGCTATTTTATCATATTATACACGCATTCTGGTAGAACATTCTGAATTCTGCTGCGAGAGAAAAATACGAAACAATAGTAAAGAAACAAAATTATCATCAATCACAATATACAAATCACGGTGAAAAAGCTTCTTAAGTTCATAATATAGCAACGAAGCTTCTCACAGCATAACACAACATGAAAGTAGTGTAGTGGTTAAACCAAGTGATTCCTGTTCGGCGCCCTCGGCTAGGAATCTATAGTAGTGTAGCTTGAACTTCGGGGCCATTTTTGTGAGGTGGTAGTGCACATTTAAAGAGTTAATATTACAAACTGGGAGGGCGCAATGGGCAAAAACGACGGATAAAAACAGTCTTAAAATTTTCTACTCACCACATATATCGTACGACGCGCGAACTTGTTAAATGAGGGCGAGGCAGAGTGAGAAGAATTAGCGACTCAAGTGCAAAGGGGCCCGGGTTCGATTCTCGGTCGACTCGAACTCCTGTCCTTTTTTTTTTCGTCTACCCGGTTAAAGGGTTGCGCCCTTTCTTCGGGGAAGTGTTGTATTAGGAATGTTGAGGCTTCAGAAATTGTGGTTGGTCTAAGGGGTTTCCTTTATTCATTCATTATTTTAAGTAATTAACATATATATACAATAGAGATAAATTGAAACAGGTGACACAAAATTCTAATAATAATAACAACATAAGGGTAATATGTACATGGAGGCTATTAGAAATATGAAACAAGAAAAAAATAAACTGTCAGTGCATAAAGGCTAAGTGCGTGAATATAATAACAAATGAGAAAAACAGTAACAGAAATTACAATTCAAAGAAATAATATGTACAAATGATGATGAAAATGAGGATGAATGCACTGGACGCCAAAACACTAGGTTCTGTTAGTGAACGGATGCTGTTACCTTCTGTTCCTGGGGCTATTCAGGAACTGATGTAGACAGAGGAGGCCCATGTTAATTGGTTATTACTGTGCATATGATGGATAGATGGAAGATGACAGATGGCGTGGATGATATATAGCAAATACTTCTGGGTCTCGATTGGCAGGATCCATTTGCAAGTGATACAGTGTAAGATAGTGTTGGAGCGGAGTGTCGACGTATCGTGGCGGTGCATCATTGTCTCGGTCATATCGTAGTCTATCCTGAAGCATGGGGTGTCGTAAATCAAAGCGTTTCGTGATGTAACGAATGCGAAGCTGTTCTAGATGGGTGAGCAGTGGTGGAAAGTCTATGAGCTCGTAAAGAAGTCTGGTTGGGCTTGGTAAGGGAATTCGATAGGCCAATCTAAAAGCATGCCGCTCCATTATAGACAATTGTTTATAAAATTTGTCGAGAGCTGCGGCCCAAGCTGTATGGCCATAGGTTAAAGTACTCCTCATAAATGCTTTGTAAGTGTGGAGGACAGTAGGTGGTCGTAAACCCCAGCTGGTGCCAACTAAACGTTTAAGTAGATTTTATCTGTTCTTAGCTTGAGTAACAATTTTCTTAAGATGCGGAGTCCACGTAAGCTTTGAGTCAAATATCACCCCAAGGTAAGTAAGAGATGATGTAAAAGGAACTGGCGTGTTGTCCACGTGAATATTTAATAAATTCGGATTGCGAAACACTCTGGATCGTCTACGTGGTGGTAGAAAGACTACAGATTGTGTTTTCGCTGAGTTAATACTGAGTCTCCAGACCTGACACCAACGGACAAATGTGTCGATAGCTGGCTGCATGAGTCTATTAATACGCTGGATAGTGCGAGCTGTTATGAGAAATGCTGTGTCATCGGCGAATTGGTAGACTTGGACGTGAGGAGTCAGTCTAAGTTCAGCAACGTACAGTAGATATAACAAAGGAGACAGAGAAGAACCTTGAGGTACGCCAGAATGTAAGAATATGGGGTGTGATAAAGCGTTGTTAATAGAAATATATGCAAGACGTCCTGTTAAGAAAGTATTGATTAATCGTATGTAAGATATGGGCAGCATATAGTTGTGTATTTTGTATATCAAGCCAGGATGCCAGACCTTATCAAATGCCTTTTCCAAATCAAACGTAACTAAACAAGAAGGAAATCCCTTGTTGTATTGGTTATAAATAGCAGTGACGAGTCTTAAGAGCTGATCGAGTGTACTGAAGCGCGGTCGGAACCCAGCTTGATGGATCGGCAGAAGATTGTGCATGAGGAGGTGGTCGTGGAGCCTACGAACGAGTATACGTTCTAATAATTTGCAGAGACAACTTGTTAAATGGATCGGGCGATACGACTGTACTTCTGATGGTGGTTTCTTAGGCTTAGGAAATAAAAGAACTTTAGAATACTTCCAATCGAGCGGAAAAAAGCCAGTGCGCAGGATAAAAGTATAAATATGGCTTAGAATCAGAATGAAAGAAGGAGGTGCTTGTTTGATGAGAGCATATGTGATGGAGTCGAATCCAGGTGCCGTACTGCGTTTGGTTGCTAAAATAGCCCTGATATCATCTGGGTCTATAGCCTGAGTAAGTGGATTATTAGGTTCCAGAGTATGGTGGTCAGAAGGCTGTAGATGAGGAGCGGTCGGATCGGCGTGACGGTGATCGAAGTTTGAAGGCGGTGCGGTGTGTGCCCTTCAGAAAGAGGAGTGAAGACTTCTTGGAAAATTGTAACAAAAATATTAGCCTTGTCGATGTCATTATTAATAGCTTGATGGTTGTGAATAAGTGGATAGGGTGTACGAGACGTTTTGCCAGTAAGTAGGTTGGATTTACGCCAATATTTGCTGGGATGAGTTTCTGCAGTAAGAGTATTACACGTTAAAATCCACTGTCTTTTCTTGTATGCTACAATGTAGTTGTGTGTTATTCGGAGATATTGGCGGTGTAAGCGCAGTGCCTCCAAGTTGCCGCTGGTTCTATATTCACGATAAGCTCGACGTGAAGCAGAAATTAGTCCAAGATATCTTGGTGGCAAAATAGGTTTATGCGGTTGTACATGAGTAGACGGAATGGCATGTTCCGCTGCTCCTTGAATTGCTGTAGTAAGGTCAGTGATGACATGATCAAGACTATGCTGCGAGGTAGGTATAGTGAGTGTGCTAATGGCGTCGTCTATTGTGGATCGGTATTGATCCCAATTAGCCTTATGATATAGATAAATTTTTCTAGCTGGTAAGTGATTTGACGACTTCACTGTACATTGCAGTTCTAGTTTAACAGGAACATGATCGCTGCCGATTGAATCTAGTACAGTAATGTTAATAAGAGGAGAAAGAGAAGATGAGGTTATTACTACGTCAGGCGTTGTGTTGCTAGCTGGCCTCGTAGGTTGTGGCAAGATGTGAAATTCTCCTGTAGTGGAAGTTTGTATAAAATCAAGAAATTGCTGTTTGTCGCGCTGTGTTCTACTATGGAAATTTAAGTCTGCCATGATAATATAATGCCGGGATTGTGTATCAATGAAGCGAAAGAAGTCATAGTTGAGAATCTTTCCTGGCCGAACATAGATTGTGGCAAATGTGACTGTGCGACTCCGTAGGTAGAGAGTAGTTACATTGTATTCAGGCAGATTGAAAGTTTGAGGCATGGTAACAGTGCGGTATGGTAGACGAGTGCTAATGCCGATAAACTCCTGTCCTTGATTTTTGCTTCAACCAATAAAGTAGGCATTTCGAACTATAAGTAAAATATTAATTCACCATATGTTTATAATGAATAAAACAATAGAAATTTTCAATCACTTGTAAATTCTTTTCATGTTCCATGTTAACTAGGAATAAAGTTTAATCTCTTCCGTAAATATCATTGTTACTGCAGTCGTTGTGTAAAAATGTTCTTGAAGCTTCGTGTCTACATCTGTTGACAGTTTGAGAATTACAAGGTGAATGAGGGGGAGATCTGCTTTGGTTATAGCAACAACAGTATTAGCAAAGGGGATTTCCCCCCTCAACTCCTTTGTAAATCGCACACTGTCAACAAATATAGACACGAAGTGTCAAGAACATTTATTACATAACAACTGTCATCAAGGGCGCCGATTATCGGGGGGGGGGGGGGCCGGGGAGCCCGTAACCTCAAGCTCATGTGGGCCCCATGTGTTTTTATGAATATGTATTTTCATATGTATTTTTATTGTTACATCTATTGTTGTATGTATTTTTTTATGAATGGGCTCCCCTAAATTTACAGAGAAATCGGCGCCGTTGACTGTCGTAACCATAATACAACTCGTAATATCAGTATATTTGCGGAATAGATTAAATTTTCTTGCTAGTTCACATGGAAAATTGAAAGATTTTACAAGTGATTTTAAACGTTCTATTGTTTTATTCATTATAAACATATGGTGAATTAATATTTTACTTATAGTTACAAATGTTTACTTTATTAGTTGAAGCAAAAAGAAAACAAGAATTGATACGAATAAGAATCAAACCCGGGACCCTTTGTATATGAGTTGCACACTTTACTCACTCTGCCACCTCATCACTTGATAAATTTGCGCGCTGAACAATATATGTGGCGAGTAGAAAACTTTTGAAGACGGGTTTTCTCCCTTATTTTTGCCCATTGCGCTCTCCCAGTTTGTAATATTAACTTTTTAAATGTGCATTACCTTCTCGCAGAAAATGGCCCCGAAGTTCACTTACCAAAGTCTGCCTTCTCCTCGTGAGTGAGCTATTACATGCCTCCTCTCCAGTGATCTCACCAATAAAGTGAAAATGACATAAAATGAGCAGAAGTAAACAGTAATTTCACATCATTTATTTGTCCATGTCCATGTACAATATTACCCACATAGTTTGAAATAATTTCATCAGTCCGTGATTGTAGTAAATGGCCTAGCGGAATAAGCATGCATAAACTGCGCCCAAGCATATCTGCACCAAATTTACATTAGCGATTAACATTTATGAGAAACTTAGTTTCCAAAATTTTCAGCTCCCAAAGCGCTTTTGGAAGGGTGTTAGGACGAGGGAAGAAAAATTGAAATTATTTTTTTCTTCTGAACGGCTCAACCGATTTGCAAGAAAAAATGAGTTAGGTGTTCTCAACAAGAGAAAAGTTCGAAGATATTTTTTTGAAATTTTTGGGGGTTATAAATTGGGGGGGGGTAGAAATTATCAAAAAAAAGTGGAAGACTAACTGGGACACCCACAATTTTTGCCAGTTTTGTCTTGAGAGGGCCCCTAACAACATATATTGTTTTCATTTTGTTTGCAACTGTACCTCATAGTGAAAAAAGGCAAATGTACTGTGGCGGACATGAATCTTTGATCAGGTAATGCCGACTGATTTGAAACAAATGCAGAGTATGAGAATTAAATCCGTGATATCTGTAGTTTCATGTGGAGAAGAAACAAACTTGTGAACTAAAGCTTTAAGAACAACTAATGTTATTAATATAAACTTTGCCGAAAATTATTAACTTATATCATCATAAAAGAAATACGAGAGACTTTTTGAAAGGAAGAAAAATAACATACAACTTTGCAAGCGGAGGCAAAGAAACCTAACGTAACCAGACTAAAGACGAATCATTTACAGCGCAGTGATCGTGGTTCTGTGGTCAAGGGGCTTGATCAGTAATCTGGATGTTCTTGAATCGAATCCACGTCGACTTTTTTTACTTAAGGAATGTTGATGGTGATTGATCAGCGATGACACGTTTTATTATATTCAGTTGAGTTGAGTTGATTTTATCATCCCGTTCAGCAGCGAGACTATATGAGACGTGGGTTGTTGTATTGTTGTAAACTAGTGCGGGTTGAATAGCGTCTCTCTGCAAGAACCCTTCTAGAAATAAGGGAAGATTGACTTTTTGACGCGTCTAAGTGCAGTGTTGGTGCTGGTGATGATCGACAAGTGAGAGATGTGAAATCCGTATTAAATTCGGTCCAGTGGTTGAGTAGTTAAGTAAAAACGTATTCTCAAGCGTTATTTCAGTTGACTACAACAATGAAACGGACAGTATCATTCGTTATTATTTGAATCAAATCAGCTTGTTTTAATCTATTTTAAATTAAATTGATATAATAAGCACAATTATGTCCAATAATGACAGAAAGAAAGATTACCAATAAAACAGAAGTGGGAGAGGAGGTTCAATATGCAACGAAGATTCAAGATGCGGATGCCTCTTTTCAGAAGGAAGATCCAGGTCGGAATTTGGACACATCTAGCAAGCCAGATGAAGCGCAATGTTCATATTGCCATAAGTGTTTTCTAAGCCAACGAGGTCTAGCCATACATACTAGTAGATGCCACCGCGAATCACTCAAGAGAAATCTACCTTCTTCCAATGCGAAAAGTGCCATTACCTATATTTCAAATATATTAACACACGAAGCGATTGATGAAAATTCAACGGACTCAACAGCTAAAATAGGCGAACTGTTATTTTTTTTTAAAGTCCCACATTCCTACACTCCGACGAGTTCCCCGAGGCGCCAGACCAGCTATGGCTCACTCCTTAAGTGAAGTTCTACAAAAGGTCACGAATAGTAATAGTATTGATGCTTGGCTAGATCTTTTAATCTTCCCTTATGTGGTTCTCTGTATTCCTCCATATGCCGAAAAAGTTACCAACCTCACCACATGGGTAAAGCAAAGACTACGAAACTGGTCGGATAATCATCGAGAAGCTTTGTTA
Source organism: Thermobia domestica (assembly GCF_964235325.1). NCBI lineage: Eukaryota > Metazoa > Arthropoda > Insecta > Zygentoma > Lepismatidae > Thermobia > Thermobia domestica. The sequence goes on from NC_137465.1 coordinate 89,585,337, forward strand.
GCCGAATTCATTAAATTATACAAAGTTCGTGATTTCTCAAAATCCACATCAATCCACAGCAAGAACATTGAAAATAAACTATCAGACGGTGATGTTAGAGGAGCAGTAAAACTATTAACGTCTGAAGACTCGATAGCAACTCCAGATAATTCATTGTTAGAAACACTCAGAGCAAAACATCCCGCTGACTCACATTTATTAGACATTTCTGAACCTCCAGAGGCATCAGCATCAGCAACTAAAGTATCATCAACTGAATTATTGAAAGCAATCAAATCTTTTCCTTCTGGATTCGCCGGTGGAATGGATAGCCTCAGAGCTTCAATTCTAAAACATTTAGTTCTATCACACGATTATGAATCTGGAGATCAGCTTATCAATGTTATCAGAGAACTATTACACCTCATTATATCGGGAAATCTACCTACAACATTGAGACCGATATTCTTCGGTGCGTCGTTACTTGCCCTTAAGAAAAAAGCGGAGGCATTCGGCCAATAGCCGTGGGCAATATTTGGAGACGATTGTCGGCCAAAATAATCTGGTACAAGATGCGTGAATCACTAATCAACATACTATATCCACACCAACTAGGAGTCTGTGTCCCATTTGGGGCGGAAGCAGCAGTACATGCAGCCCGCACATATTATTCTACTTCGCACACCCAAGTGAAAGCATTTTTAAAAATCGATTTCAGAAATGCCTTCAATGAGTTGAATCGAGATTCCATGTTGCTACCTGTTAAAAATAATTTTCCAGTATATTTTTCGTACATCTCTCAATGCTATTCTCAACCAAGCAACCTATATATAGGAGATAACACTATTCTATCACAGCGAGGTGTTCAACAAGGTAATCCGTTAGGTCCAGCACTGTTTGCTATGACTCTCTAAGCAATTGTTAATAATATAAACGCAGAGCCGAATGTCTGGTATTTGGATGATGGAACAATAGCTGGAAATACAGACGTAATACTACAAACATTAGACGGGAACCGGTCAAAACCCCCACAGCCAAAACACCCACACTCAAGAAATGTCAAAACGCCCACACAAACGGTCATAACCCCCACACAAATGGACAAATCTCCCAAATACACGAACGGTCATAACCCCCACAGCCAAAACCCCCACACTGGTAATCGGTCATAACCTCCAACGGTCATAACACCCACACAAATGGACAAAACAGCCACACATAGCAACGGTCACAATCCCCACATAAATGGACAAAGCCCCCACACAAATGGACAAAACTCCCAAATGCAGAAATTGTCAGAACTGCCACACAAATGGACAAAACCCCCACACAATCGGACAAATCTCCCACACTCTGAAATGATCCTGGTTGTATGTTGCCCTTGTACTTTTTAATAACATTTTTTATTCCACTTAAACTGATGTTGCAATTATTATTCTTGCACTGCTTCGTAATGACAGAAACACTAAAGTGGGCGTCGTAAAGAGCCGCAACAAAGACGTGCAATCACGATCATTTCAGAGTGTGGGTGATTTTTCCGATTGTGTGGGGGTTTTGTCCATTTGTGTGGCAGTTCTGACAATATCTGCATGTGGTAGTTTTGTCCATTTGTGTGGGGGTTTTGTCCATATATGTGGGGATTGTGGGAGTTTTGACCGATTTTGTGGGCGTTTTGACATTTCTTGAGTGTGGGGGTTTTGGCTGTGGGGCTTTTGACCGTTCGTGCGTTTGGGGGATTTGTCCATTTGTGTGGGAGTTATGACCGATCGTGTGGGCGTTTTGACATTTCTTGAGTGTGGGGATTTTGGCTGTGAGGGTTTAGACCCCATTAGACAGCATTCGTACACATGCATCATCAATTGGCTTATCGCTAAATTGCTCCAAATGCGAAGTAGGATTCCTCGGTGCTACAGAAGAACAAATTAAGAACCTCTATGATATATTTAATGAATCAGCACCTGGTATTCAGCTGCTTACACCAAGTAATGCAGAGCTTTTAGGTTCAGCTATCTCAACAGAGGCACGGAGCAAAATGTTACTAGACAAATCCTCAAAACTAGAATTTTTTGTCACGACTTTCCAAGCTTTCAGCCCATTCTGCTTTTTACCTGTTAAGGGCTTCATTTGGAATGCCGAGATTATTTTATTTCCTCCGATGCTCTCCATCTTGGAAGGAAGATGCCCTATTGGAAAAGTATGACGATACTCTTAAAACTGGTCTGGAATCCATCCTCATTGTTCTCTTAATAACAACTCTTGGATACAAGCTTCGTTACCAGTCAAAAATGGAGGCCTTGGAATCCGTCGCGCCACAGATATGGCTATTCCGTCTTTTTTAGCGTCTTTCTACCGTACAAGTCGAATAGTTAGTTCTCTTCTTCAATGGGATAACGACGAAATCACCAATCCAGATGTGATGGACTGCATAGCTAAATGGACAAATTTCGTTGGGTTAGACCTTCCGGCTCTCGACAATCGTAACAATCAGTCGGCTTGGGACGAGCCCATCGTTAATTGCCAGGCAGCTTCTTTATTGTAGACTACAAATACCATTGAAGATAAAGCCAGACTTTTAGCGGTCATGTCCCCAGAAAACGGAGCATGGCTTCAAGCTCTATCATCACCATCTCTGGGCCTAGACCTATCCAATGAGAGCTTCCGAGTATCAGTTGCACTACGGTTGGGAGCACATATATGTGAACCACACCACTGCCCCATTTGTAACACCTTTGTGGATAAGAAAGGATTACACGGTTTGTCGTGCAAAAGCAGCGCAGGCAGACACCCACGTCATTCAAGTGTAAATGATATAATATTAAGAGCATTAATATCAGCAGGAGTCCCAGCAGTGAGGGAACCGATTCGATGCAGCCGATCTGCCAGAAAAAGACCCGATAGTATGACATTAGTACCTTGGAAGAAAGGAAAGGCATTGATTTGGCACTTCACATGTTCAGACACCTATGCACCCTCCAACCTACAATATGCCTCAGTACAAGCTGGACTCGTAGCTGCTCGAAGAGCGAAAGAAAAAAAGGAATAAATATAGCAATCTACTCGATAACTATTGCTTTGTCGCAATAGCAATTGAGTCTAGCTGTTCTTGGGAAGAAGGAGGCCTCAAATTTATAAAAGAAATCGGCCACCGTCTATCGATTAAATCAGGAGATAATCGAGCAAAAAGTTTCCTGATTCAACGCATAAGCATAGCCATTCAACGTGGGAACGTGTCGGCTATAATGCGAACGTTACCCACTAGTAAAGAGCTAGAAGAAGTCTTTCTTCTGTAATTGCGAAGAAGGGAGGTTAGGAGTAAAAACAGACATCATTGGTGCATCAATTTATGTAGCAACCGAGCAAGGAGTATGGAGAGACAGCTCACAGTCCATAAGTTTATATGAAAAATTACGGCATGAATGCTGTACCGTACGTCAAGACAGTGACATAACATGACAGGTTGGAGCCTTTGAAAGCAGAAGATTTAGTACTACCTGCCGAACATTATGGGAACAAAGTACCGAAGAATAGATATTTACTCTTTCATTTTAAATTTTCACTATAACAGTTTTTTAATAATCATTGTTATTTTAAAAATAGAAATCTTTTGAATACTGTAATCAAAATACACATTAGAAACAATAAAAAAATAATAATTATCTTGTAGAAGATTAAAAATTAGAAACTTATTATTGCTCAGTTCATACCATTGCAAGCAGAAACATGATATTAGGATATATATATATATATATATATATATATATATATATATATATATATATATATATATATATATATATATATATATATATCGGCTTTGTTTAATGTTGCCCATGAGATGAGGAATTTCTCATCTCGAACCTAAAACAAACCAAACAAAATCGTTATGAGACTTAACATTTTACATTCGAGACGGGGTAAGTCTAACTCAAATTAATGTCTCGCTTTGGAGATGAGAATCGAGACGAGTCGAGAGTACCGTAAATATTTCTCGTCTTATCTCGATTCTCGAAATAGTGTATGCCACTCTTTAGGTAATAATTGCTCTGTAGACTGAATCTTATACGCTATTTTGTTCCTTTGTATTTCAGATCTCATTGAATTATGGTCTATGTATATATTTTTGTATCAAAGCTTTTATAATGATATCTGCATATTTTGCAAGTTAGTTTATTATTAGCCTAAAACTTTTAATACCATTATTAATACCCATTATTATTATTATTATTATTATTATTATTATTATTATTATTATTATTATTATTATTATTATTATTATTACTGAAGTGTTGTTAATTGAATGGTTCATCCTGTTCCACCCAGCTCCCGCCTAATTGGCATTGTGCTGAACAAACACCGTGTGTCCAGGTTTTCTGCGAGTTCCGTTTCCTCCTACTTTCTTAATTACAAAATTTCTTTCATTGTCATCATCGACGTCTTCTGTAGCTTAGTCGGCATAACCATTACTTAAAAAAAAATTTTCTTCGGGCTCTTGTGAGTTCAGTATCTCTACTTTCTACATGAAATTTGCCTCGAAACTCTCCGTTTAAAATTAGGTAGTTGTAGGGACGTATACAGAGGGTATGTCCTGATCGTCCTGACACTTCTCTCCAATCCTGACTATTTTGTAACTTTTACCTAAGGCTAGGGGCGATTTTACAGATTTTAATACAATGTGTCTTCATATGGAATTTGTCTTCTATATTATTATTATTATTATTATTATTATTATTATTATTATTATTATTATTATTATTATTATTATTATTATTATTATTATTATTATTATTATTATTTCTGAATATTTGAGAGCTCACTATTACGTCCTATTCCAATGCAACTAAGCATACTGAAGTTAAGAAAAATGAAAAGAATTTTTTTGGACCCTCTGTAAGGATGAATTGCCTTATAAGTGATAATTTGGAAGGAAAAGAGAGGGGGAAAGAAAATTCAGCTACTGGTCAATATTAAAATCGAACCTTCGGAAACTAAGTAGGATTTGTCTTCATCACGATGCATAGTAACAACCTTTATTTGGGTAAAAGATATTGGATTATGAATGCGTTATATTGACATTTTAACAAAATATACAAACAAATATATAAAAGAGAATAGTTCCTATTTACCAATTTTTGTTGAACGAATATGTGGAACGTGTTGAAACTGGCGGACGAGAATATTATTACTATTTCTAGTAAGAGGGGAAGAACTTAGAAACAATTCCACAATAACGTTTCAGACAAATTTATGACTCATACTAGGCCTGAAGTATGACCCGTTTGTATGCATGAATTGTTTCCGAAACACGCGCAGTTTTCAGACAGTAGGAGTCGAGGTTGTAGACCGTGACGTCATGTTGTTAGTTTTTCGCCTGTGAAGGAAGTCGTTTCAACTCTAACTTGTAAGAACGAGAGAAATTGACTCGTTATTATACACCAGAAATAGCAACATTCTGAATTATAACATTTTTCTGAATATCCTCGTAGGGAATCAAACCACGGACCCTAACTCATGAAGTGAATGCGCAAGCCACTGCTCTTTTAAGTAAGAGTCAAGAAACACTCGTCTATGTAGGAAATTGCAAACGTTTACGATTCCAATATTTGATTAACTATGAAAAACTGATTTCGGTCATGATAAAATACTATATTCCAGAAAATTCAAGTTTAAATTTAGAAAAAAAAACGTAAGTATCTCCGTAACTTATCCCTATTATATTCGGTTGTTATCGTTGTACAGTTATTTCCAGTAACCTTGAACGACAGGGACACGAACAAAGATGCATCGAGGACATTTAATATTTCAAAGGCTCTCCCACCGGGAAAGGAAACTGAGACCTTGCTTACTGAACTATCTGATGGGTGGGTTGCCTGGTTCGTTTCCAAGGCAAGTAACATTGAAACGCACAACATCGTGCTCGTGGATTTTCTCCGGACACTCCAACTTTCTCATTCCACCAATTCGTCCATTATAATTTACTTGCTTCAATCATAGTCTCCCTCAACCTAACAGGCATTATCGCTGGACATTAAACTTATTACTTTTTCAAGCTGTTAACCCGAACCAATACGAATCGAAAATCAGTTGTATTTTCTATTGCTAATTAACGTGTATTTACAAAAAATATATAGAGAAAAAAACATGGGGAATCGTAATTGCATTCAAAAGTGAAACAGCAGACTCATAATACCTTAACCTAAAACGAAACCATTATATATAGTTAATTAATATATCGTTAATAATATTAATCTTCTACGAGATAATTATTATTATTATTATTACTATTATTATTACTGAATATCTGATTGTTCTTCAGTCATAATAATATTGAAACATCCGAGTATTCAAATATCTGAATATAATAAAACGTGTGTCACCGCTGATCAATCTCCATAAAAATTCCTTAAGTAAAAAATGCCAGACATGTAATCGATCCAAGAACAACCAGATTACTGGTCAAGCGCCTTGACCAGTGAACCACAATCGCTACGCTGTAAGCTATTTGTCTTTAGTCTGGTTACGTTAGGTTTCTTTCCCTCCCCTTGCAAAGTCGTATGTTATTTTTATTCGTTTGAAAAAGTTTTTCGTATTTTTTCATGATAAGTTAATAATCTTCGGCAAAGTTTATATTAATAACATTAGTTGTTCTTAAAGTTTTGGTTCACAAGTTTCTTTCTTCTCCTCACGAAACTACACATATGACAGATTTAGTTCTCATACTCTCCATTTGTTTCAAAGTAGTCGCAATTACCTGGTCAAAGAATTATGTCCGCCACGATACATTTGCCTTTTTTCACTATGAGGTACAGTTGCAAACAAACTGAAAACAATATATGTTGTGAGGGACCCTCTCAAGACAAAATCGGCAAAAAAGTGGGTGTCCCAGTTAGTCTTCCAACTCATTTTTTTAATTTTAAAAAATTCTGACTTCAATTTTCAAAACCCAAAAATTTCAAAAAAAAATCTTCCGACATTTCTCTTGTTGAGAACACCTAACATTTTTTTCTTGCAAATCGGTTCAACCGTTCAGGAGAAAAAAAAATAATTTCAATTTTCCTTTCCCCCTCCTAACACCCCTCCAAAAGCGCTTTGGGCTGAAAATTTTGGAAACTGAGCTTCTCATAAATGTTAATCGATACTGTAAATTTGGTGCAGATATGCCTGCGGGCAGTTTGAACATGCTTATTCCGCTAGGCCCTTTACTATAACGAGGGATTGATCAAATTATTTCAAGCTATGTGGGTAATATTGTTTACAGCCAATTGTCCAATTACTTTTCTACAAAGAGAACATGGACAAATAAATGACATGAAAATACTGTTTGCCTATGCCCATTTGATGTCATTTTCACTATCGTTGTTCAATAGAAAACTTCTTAATCCTGCATTGTTATTTTTCTGCGTGGAACTGACGGATTTCTACATTACGTTGCAGCTACTTTCAAGAATGATGTGTTTTTGTTGAGGGAAAAATTCAAGCTACACTATTGTTCATTCGAACTCGAGTGCGTCGAACAGGATTCACGTGATTCAACTGTACTATACAAATGTTGTGAGAAGCTGCGTTGCTAGATTATGAACTTTCGAAGCTTTTTCATGGTGATTTGTATATTGTGATTGATAATATTTTTGATTCTTTACTACTGTTTCGTATTTTTCTTCTCGCAGCAGAATTCAGAGTGTTCTAACAGAACGCGTGTATAGTATAATAAAATAGCTAACAAGGTGATTATATTACATGTTATGAATGTAAGTACTTAATAAACAAAATGATACCTCGCTGTTTGTTACGTGTAATAGATAATTTTGTGGTTGGAAATAATTGATGGAAATAATTGAATCAGGATGCTACGAAGTAGATGTTTCGTAATCGTGTGGTTAGAATGGCTGTCTGAAGTTCCGAAGGCGCTAGGTTCGATTTTGGGTGTGGGTCCTTCTTTTTTTTTTTGTAATCGCTACTGACATTGTTTTGTTCGTGAGAAAAAAGATTATAAGTTTCCCCGTGAATTGCAATTTGGAGGCAACAAGTCATGTGATTATATTTGTGGGAAAGTAGTACGTTAGTTTTATCAAATTATAACGAATATAAATTAAATTTGTCGCGGAGTGTCGTCATGGGCACAAATCTGTCTTCAACATTGGGGGGGACAGGTAAGACCGTTCACATATTATATATATATATATATATATATATATATATATATATATATATATATATATATATATATATATATATATAAGCGATGTTCAAAATATTTATAAAGTTGAAAAACAATGCTGTGAAGGATCAGGGGAGCAGAATTGTCTTCAGTGGCGTATTTAGGGGGTTATCGGACTGGTTTCAAGCTACCCCCGAAATAAATTTGTTAGTTTTTTGCATTCCACGCACAATAATCCTTCTTACCATTTCTAAGAATGTCGTTGACTTTCCATTTTCTTATGCTCATTGTTCAGAAATAATACTGTATTTGTTAAATTTCATTCCATGTAAGATCTGCATCCTTTTGTTCTTTCTTTCGTCCTTTCTACTTTACTGTTCATTTTTCTTGATGTTGCTTTCTTTGATTTCGCTTATCATACTTTATTGACCGTTGTCAGTTGTGATTCAAGTCGGACGTCAGCAGTAACACCAAAACTAAGAGGAGTTGATAAGCGAAACTGGTGTTCCACACCAACTATTGCGGATATCAACATGACAGGACTTTGGTTATTAAAACAAAGGAAAAATTATATCGGTTAGTTACTTTTAAAAGAAGGAAATGCTTGAATTAAAGAAAATCAAAATAATAATTAGCCCGGGAAATTAGGAAGGCCAAGAGGATGCTTCCTTTTTCTTGTATGAATAGAATAAAGGGTTAGATTCACTCCTAAATTTTTGTATCATATCATACAGAATTTATCGGTCTGCAATTCTTGTCATTTTAACTTCAATTTATGCCTAAATCAAAACATATTTAATTCTCAAACTCAAGTGGGCAATTGCCCACTTCCTTCCTTGTGTTGGACATACCCCTCGAAACAAAATCCTAAATACGCCATTCGTTGTCTTCAACATTGGGTGGTGGATAGATTTGAGGCTTATTCTAGAGAAGGGAGATGAAACTTATATTACGATAGATGAATCTGATTTCTGAGGTGAACCTGTTGTAGAGTGTATAATATATTAAGCAATGTAGATGAATTAGTAGTACATGTCAGTATTACAAATCACTGCCGTGAACACATTCTGAAATCTGAATACATGCACATTTATATTTGGTATGTTTCTAATTATGCATCCACAAAGATCAACGTTAAAATTGTTTTATAATAATATAAATAATGACTTCCCCAAACTATGAAGAAAGAATATCAATTATGTATGGCGCAACGATACTCGTATTTGAGCAAAATAATGATAATCTCAATAACATTACAGGAATCGTTGCAGAAAACTGACGCATGCCATATACTCTTTAGTTAACAGATGTAACCTTAAGATTATGGAGAAAATATTCCAGCAATTGAATTATTTTCTTTGCTTACGAAGCATCCTCTCTCAAAAGAAAAATTGGGACAAGAGGAAATACGTAGGAACAAACCATGGTTCGAACTAGCAGAGAAGAGAAAACAGGCAAAATTACGTTTGCTACAGAATCCGAATGAAATAACTACCCAAAATTTCATAGACATCAGGCGGGAACCTTCCAGAACTTTTAGAACAAAGAAACGCGATTTCTTGAAAACTAAAATTAAGGAACTTGAAGATAATAGTAAAAATAGAAAACATTCGGGACATGTATAAAGGGATCAACGAATTTAAGAAAGGCTTTCAGCCTCGTGCTTATATTAGAGAGAGCTGATGGAACAGTTCTCACTGATACAGATAGCATTTTAAATAGATGGAAAGTTTTCTTTCACGACTTGCTTAACACGTAGCCAAAAACTAATGTGCTGGGAGAAAGGGAGATACACACCGCAGAACCGTATATTCCGGAACCCAACCGAATAGAAGTAGAAATCGCTATAAAGAAGTTAAACAAACACAAATCTTCGGGTGTAAACGAAATTCCGGTGAGCTAATTTTAGCTGGAGGCGAAAAATTGTAGAACAAGATACACAAACTCACTCTCCATATCTACAACAAGGAAGAATTACCACAAGAGTAGAAAGGATCAATTATTGTTCCAATCCACAAGAAAGGCGACAAAACTGACTGTAATAATTATCGAGGCATCTCTCTTCTGTCAACATCCTATAAAATCGTTTTAAACAATCTATTAGCAAGATTGACCCCATATCTAGATGAAATTATTGGAGATTATCAGTGCGGATTTAGACAAAATCGATCAACTATCGACCAAATATTTACCATTCGACAAATACTCGGAAAAGGAGTGGGAATAGAGTAGACGGTACATCAAATACTTATTCATTTTAGAAAGGCTTACGACTCGGTTAGGAGAGAAACATTGTACAACGTTCTTATAGAATTTGGAATACTGAAAAAGCTAATTAGATTAATTAAGGCATGTCTAAATGAATCCCAAAGTATAGTCCGGGTAGGAAATTTTTTGGCCACGAGCTGTCACGTCGAGAAGAGCCGGAAACAAGGAGATGCGTTGTCGCCATTATTATTCAACTTTGTGCTGGAATACGCTATAAGGAAAATCAAAGATAGCAACCAGGGCCTAGAGTTGAACGGTATTCACTAGGTTATGCGTACGCTGATGATGTAAATTTAATAGGGGATGATATGAGAACACTAGAAAGAAATGCAAAGAAAACTAAATACATGGAACTGTGTCGGGACCGTAACACGGCAAATTATGAATGCGTTAAAATATTAAAGAATACTTTTGATAAAGTGGATACTTTCAAAAATCTAGGATCAATATTAACAGACGAAAATCATATTCATGAAGAAATTAAATATCGACCAAAACAGGGAATTCGTGTTATTATTCACTTCAAAATCTCTTGTCGTTGTGAATTCTGTCGAGGAATTTGAAACTTAGAATATACGAAACGATAATCATGTCTGTTGTTCTGTATGGTTTCGAAACATGGTAGCTTACTCTGAGGGAAGAACATAGGCTGAAAGTATTTGAGAACAAAATCCTCAGACGAATATTCGGACCCAAGAGGAACGGGAATGAGGAATGGCGAAAACTTCATAACGAGGAACTACATAAATTATACGGCTTACTAGACATTGTTAGAGTCATCAAGTCTAGGAGGTTTAGGTGGGCAGGACATATAGCCAGGATGGAAGAAAATATGAACACTTTCAAAGTGTTAGTGGTAAGAGCAATCGGAAAAAGACCATTAGGAAGACGTAGGCGCAGATGGGAAGACAATATTAAGATGGATCTCGCAAAAATAGAAATGCAAAGTAGAAACTGGATCCGTTGACTAAGGATACAAATCAATGGAGAGCTTTTGTGAACGCGGCATTTAACCTCCAAGTTCCATAGTCCATAGAGTTGGCTTACGAAGCATGAATGGATGCCTAGGCTGATACTACAAATAGATGAAATGTGCATTTACTGAAAAGATGGGTTCTACTGACATTGGATAGTCTATATACTCGTCGTGTTCCAGGGCCTAGGGGAGAGGAGAAGATAAGATTTCACATCAGGTTACATCACACAGTCGCACACCTTGATTTTCATTAAAAATGGAAAAACCAAGAGAAACCAATTTCATCTTACTTTCCTTTGTGGCAGTCGGACACAAATGGCCACGCTTATATGCAAAAAGCACTTTTCAAATCGGATTATTGGGAGAGCCTCCAGTTCAAATTTTGGGGGGACAATTCTCCCCACTTCCCCGGAATTTGTGCCCGTACCTACAGCTGAGACAATGTGGAGAGGGGCATATCCTCTTCTGGCATTTATTGCGATTTGTGCCGAAGTAGCGGAAGTGGAATTAATACATATTCATGAGACTACTAATCCACTACAGCACGAAGTTCAGTTTGAAATACTACAGAATACGATTCTTTTTAAAAGAAATGGAAAAGCCAAGAGAAATCAATTTCATCTCACATTCTTTTGTGGCAGTCGGACACAAATCAACACACTTATCCCAAAAAGCATTTTCTAAATCAGATTATTGGGGGGACAGTCCCCCCAGATCGAAGATTAGGGGGACATGTCCCCCTTGTCCCCCCGAGATTTGCGCCAGTGAGTGTCGTAATGGCGTGTTGGAAAACTTCTTGCTTTCCACGCAGCAGTCCCACGTTCGAGTTTCTATTATTTTATCCTTTTTGCAATTGAGTGGTGAAATTTCACTTGGTTTTACTGTGATGCAAATTTGTCTCTCATGAAACTGAATGGAGGCATGAATTAGGAAGTATGGTCACTGAGAATACTTTTCTGAGAAACGTGACGTAACTTAAGTTGCGAATACACAGACCTTGAATCACATAATACTTAATGTAAAATGAAATCTTGCAGGTTTACGTCCCACGATTATGCCGAGTAGGCTAAGGGAGACAGTGATGATGAAAATAGTGAAATGATGGAATCAAAGGGATGAGAGGAAACGGGAGAACAAGTAGAAAACCCACCACACCATTTTTGTCTACCACAGAGACCACTTGCCGCAAGAGAGATCGAACAAAGGATCCCACTTACAAGAGGTGATCGCTCTATCATTGTGCCGTAGCGGTCCGCAATACTTAATATAAAACAGCTATTATTTAGGCACATTGCGTAACTACAGTGAATACGTTCAATAGTATGGTATGTAAGTAAATCTAATTTGTTTTGATACGTACCTAGAAAAAACCGAAATTGTTTTGCAAACCCACAGTGGGGGTAACATTAATCCCCGCTGTGGAAAGCCATGGTCCTACTTTTCCCCTTTTATTTATGCTAATTCCGTAGGCAGGCCTAAGCTATTCAAGTGTTCTTGCTTCACAGAATCTTGTTATTGATTTTAGTATTAACTCAATACCAATTTGGCACTTTGAGGTACGGTATTTGTTGTAAACGTACCACCTCGGAATTTGTGGATTTTGAATCCATTTGTCTCGGAACTATTCTCAAGACAGAAAGTGCAACAAAACCTTACACAATTCTTATAGATATTTTTACAAAGTTTGAGGTCCACACACCCCGAAGCCTTACCCTGGTTATCCCCTGCTCCCAGAGATGCTTTTAGTGTCTTACCACTTCAGAAAATTTTTCCTTGGTAATATATACGTATGCTAAATTTGTATGAAATTCCTCTAAGGGTCTATATGTAGAAGTCCAGTATGCTTACCACTCATTTAAGAAACCTAACTGAAAGCGTTCCTTTGTTAAAAATTGTAACTGAGGAACACTGTTATGAGAAGGTCAAATTCCCTCTTTCTCTCTGTCTCTCTCTCTCTATGTCTCACAAATATCACACGTTTCGGACATTTTTAAATATTACCTAAGCTTTATGTCTGATTATTTGGTAGTAGTTTTTACCAGACGGTTCTGCAAAATACAACTTAACTACACAGAAGTAATCAATGTTTTGTTTTCTGATTTTCTGGAAGGGAAAGAACTTAGACTTTTGGCTAGCTCTTTGCAACTTAAAAATTGCAGCTCCCGTCCTGGGCCCCGGGTGATCATTCCTCCAGGTGCTTGGGCGAAATTTCTCCCACATTTATCATTCTCCTTTTCCCCACCAGAAAAAGAGCGCCTAAATATTTAGCTAGATTTCTCCCATCCTGTAATGTATTCCACACTTATTTCTATATCTCATACATAAAACAATTTGATTTCGGTGGTAGGTGGCTAAACGTTCATTTGGTGGGAGTCCGAGGTTCACCCCCGGATAAATTTTGAATAAAACCGAAATTATAGGGTAAAGAAATACCTAAGAGTCCTCGCGATCGAGGTCAAAGTTCAAGTAGTGGTCGCTACCTCGATGTCTAGGTCTAGATCGATGTAAGGCGCACATAACGAGGATGTAGCACCCTAGATGTTAGTTCTCAGTTCAAGGAGAAACATTACTGTAACACGTCTTTAATTATTGCATAAAAATCACTGCAACACATTTTGAAATTCAAAGGGCGAAGCAGTTTACAGATAGAGATGATTCATTTCATTTTGGAGAAAAGATGCTGTACAATTTTCTGGTAGTGGAATTTTGCGGAGGGTACGGGAATTTTCAGGACCTGACGATTATGCCACCTGCCTTCCTTTACAGCTAATTTGGTTGCATACTTCCCCGCAAATGCTTCGGAGTCAGCTGGTGGAGCACTTTTGCAGTAAATCTTCATATGGGTGTACAGTAGGGGACACTTCTGGATGGTACAGCCATATGGAGATTTACGGCAAATGTCTTTAACCAGTTGAGTCCGAAGCATTTCCCGGGAAGTACTGCAACCGAATTAGCTTTAAAAGAAGGCGGGTGGCATAATCACCAGGAACTGAAAATTCGCATACTTTTGGGCCAAATTCCCACTACCGTCTAGAGCATCAGTTCTCCAAAATGAGATGAATCTCAGACGTGTAGTTCTTTTGGCAAACATATTGATATGTTTTCTATTCGCAAACATAAAGTGCAACAAAAAATGAAAACTTAAACATGTTGCTGTTGGAATGAACACTCATTCAGTCATTTGATCTTAAATGACTTTGCTGAACCTGAATAAATATTCTGTCAGTTCAAGGGGGTAGGAAGAGCGAATGCCACTTTCTACAGTATGAAAACGTATACTTTTAATGAAATGCTTATTGAGAGTGAGCCCATTGGTATAGCTTTCATGATTTTAAGTTTTGTTCCCAATCCATCTTGTCATAACTGACGACATCCGACAACGAGATATGCAAGTATGACGTAGGAGAAATACACACACATGTGCAAATTTAGTACTGGAGAAAAAAACGGTCCGATAGCACTAATATTTTGTCGAACTTTTGATTTTCTAAATAGACATGTAAAATCTCACCCGAACCAGAGAGCATCCCACTACGGATTGTTGAATTCAACTCGAGACTTCAATTGAGAGCATCAGATGATTATGAACGGTGAGAAACATCTTAAGATATGGGGAACGAAGAATGAAAAAAATTCACATTCCCTAGAGGGGATGCGATCCATGAATCTCACGATTACCAAACAACGCCTTTACTCAGTCACCCACGGAGCCACACAGAACGATAGGCCGTCATACGTGAGTCACGGAGCGTTCACTACGACCAGTGATTTATTTGTAGTGGGAAGCTAGGGAAATTCCCCATGTCTAGTTTTTCTTTCTCTGACATTGTTTCAGATTTGGAAGAACATTTTCCACCCCTCTAGAAAATTTCCTAACAATTTTCATACATTTTAGCAATACAAAACATTAATCCACGGCTGTTCTCCATAATTATACTTACACAAAACAATTACTTCCAATACTATGAATTCCAGTACCAAGTAAACAGAAGTACTGCATATGAAATTCTATATCTCGCAAATAGTTTTACAGAAAATATCAAAATTCTATTTTCTATTTGGAAAAGGGGAGCACACACGCGGGATTTATGGAGCAAATTACGACCATGAGATTGGTTTTGGGAAGGAGGGGACATAAATTTACATTCAAATGGCAAAATCACACGTTTAATTATACCATATTTTTTAAAGATCGCCATATGGCTAGGAGAACGAATGTATTCTTTTTGGCTTGAAATAATAAAATTATGGCTAAAGGTGGTACTGAACAGACTAATTACGTTCACGAACAATCGATGCTATCAAGAAGTGACGAAGCCAAGAGATCTGGAACTCCCGACATTTGCAAAAGTTGTTAAAATAAGACCTAAAATTGCGATTTTATTCAAACATTTTCCGGGGGTGGACCCCGGACTCCCCCAATGAATGTTTAGCCAGCTGCCCCCTGAAATCAAATCCTGGCTACACTCGTGCTACCAAGTGATGTATTCTCTGTCACATTAGAAAATGCATGTTCTCCGCGGGATAATATCTTTTGGCCCTTACTATGAGAATGAAATCGGTGCACATTACTTGCTACCACATCGCGACTTAATTAAATGTTTTAAAAGCTCAATCCATATCCTAATCGATAACTGCGTAATCTCTCTCTCTCTTTGCAATTCACACAAAACACAATACAAATATCGTAAAACTTAATAAAATAAAACAAAACGTTCATTCAAAGCGCGAAGTTTACGGTTGTTGCCATGTTTTTATAGCGTAGATGTCCTGTGCATCTTGTTCCGTAGCTCATTGGATCCGTACAGAATTTCTATTCTGGCGACTTGGGTTCGAATTTTCGTTCTAATATATTTGCTTTTTTCATTGATCACGTACGACTCCAGTAAGACGAAACATAGGGCTACTGTTTAAGGTGTGATTCGACATTCCTCGATTTTATTTATTTATTGTGAAGCGAAACAATGAAGTAGAATTTTACAAGTGTAAACCTGTTCTAGGTTTGACTATTAATAAAATACCTTTTTTGCTTTGTTTTGTTACGTTTCTGAATACTTCGGAAAATTTTAATAGAATGCATGTTATTATACATTTATGTTTGTCCTGTTTGATACGAAAATAAGGTTTATGAAGAAACTGGTCTGCAGAGCTCTTTCTAGAATGTCTGTTATTATTTGGAGTAGTTAATTTTTATTTTAGCATCCCATTCAGCAGCGAGGCTATATGAGACATGGACTTACAGCTTAACGTGGGATCTGCCACACATAGGCCCCTGCCGAGAATCGAACGCCGATATTAGGAAAAAAAGTATCTGACCACAGTCAGTTCTTACCGGTTGAGGTTAGAACAGACCCTACTATTATACTGGTGATACTGGTGGTGGAAGCAGTAATGAAACTGGTTACGAATTTCGTGACGTGGAAGCAATCACACTCGTGTCCCGGTATGACCGGAACAGACCTGGAGATCACGAAAGTTCGTCATACACACAGCGAATTTGGATGATACTGTTAGTAAAATTTACACGCTTCCTGCTGGTCTAGTCACTAACGCGTGCGTTTTTCGCTCTTGTAGTCTCGTGTTCGATTCCCGTTAAGAGTCTATTAAAATTTTACTTTAACTAGAATTTACTTTCATTAATCATCCGTCTGCTTTAGTCTAAGGGATTTAAACGTTGAGAAACGTATATGAAAAAAATGTTAAAGATTATACATGCAAAAGTCCTGGTTCAGTGTTTTGTAAGCTATTGACAAAATAATAGAAAGACAGGAAAGAAGATCTCTTAAGAACTGGTACTGAACAACATTTTAGCATTCATGCTTAATTTGCTACTAAATTAAGCATGAGACATTAAATATGAGACATTAAATTTAATATAATAAAATATAAATATTATACACAAAATTCGGTAATTGACTGTTGATAACATAGAAAATGCTAGTATTGTTAAACATTAAAGATAACGCCTCATTTTTTATATCAAGAAGTAACTTAAATAAATGACTAATAACACAGTAACAATACTATTAATCTACCTCTACGTAGTATATAAATGAAAAATGTGTTGTCTATCCTAACGAAAAATGGCTGATCCGTTTGAAATGAAATTTATTAACATAGTTAACACCTCGAACTGGGTTGTTGAGGACTAGCTTGGGAAAGTAATACTCCCAGAAGTACTAACTAAATACACGGTTCTGATTGGATGGCGTTATCCATGTCTTGTCATGTAGTATACACAGTGTGCGAATTGAAAAATTTTCCCAGGGGGGGATGAATTTCACTCATATGCGCACCCAGTCCTCCCCCCCCCCCACACATATATATATATATATATATATATATATATATATATATATATATATATATATATACACTAACAAGTACAAAACAGTTGAGATGTGAGATCTTTCATAAATTTTCACTCAAGTAATATTTAGGTTAGCTATGCAAAGTAAGAATTGTTCCCTTTTTCTATCTTATCTTTATGTCCATTTAAAAATACTCCAGAGAGGGAAAAATTTATCCCTGCCAGGGATAAAATTTTTCTTCTCCAGGGTGGGAAAGATTTTTGTCAGGGGGGGAAATCCCTGGCATCCCCCCGCCAATTCGCACCCTGAGTATACATATAAAAGAAATCAGACGCTTGTTGTCGTCGGCCCTCATCGCTGTGTGTCCTAGCGCTATAGGTTAATAATGGGGAACGTTTTTGGCTTGGGTTCAAAACAGGCCCAAAGATATTTTTTTTATTTTTTTTTATCTTTATAACACTTCTTTTATTAAAAATAGATGAAAATAATACTCAAATAGTATTTACTTACTTTTGTGCAGATAATGATAATAATAATAATAATAATAATAATAATAATAATAATAATAATAATAATAATAATAATAATAATAATAATAATAATAATAATAATAATAATAATAATAATAGTGGTAGTAGTAGGAGTAGATATACTAGGAGTAGGAAGGGTTAGAAGCTTAAAATTTATGATATAAATTTTTTGACCAACTTAAACAGCTGGCTAGGGTAACTCCTGAATAGCTGGTTAGACTATCGCTTGAAAAAACGTACTTCCGGAGAGGCTGTTAAAATTTATGCCAAAAATAGAATATCTAACAGCTGTGAGATGAAACTTGGTATAGAAAAACCTTATTTAAAACGAGTGGTATCAAAAAACCGCAGAATATGTTAATATTACCAGATATTGTTGAATATTCAAAGTATTTACAACTGATTGGAACATTTCTTTTGTTTTATGTAGAGTAAATATACAAGGAATTAATATTTTACTTATAGAAACAAATGACAACTTTATTGGTTGAAGCAGAAAACAAAAAATTGTTGGAACAGAAATCGAACACAGGACCTTTTCCACGAAAGAAATTGATCCTCCTATCTCTGCCACGCCGTCACTTGATTATTTCACGCATCGTGTTATACATAAGGCGAGTTGGAATCTTTAAAACGTTTTTCCCCACTATATCTGGCTATTGCGCTCCTCCAGTTTATAATATTAACACCTTAAATTGTATATATATTAGCCCCGAAGTTCATTTACCTTTCTCCAAGCTAGCTAATTCTAGCCGGGCGGTTGTCATGTTTTTTCATATAATAGATGTAAGCGCGGAAAGGCGTATTAAAAGTATACTCCAAAGATAGAGTTTCTGACGAATCACTCATCATAGGGAGATGAAGCTCGGCATTTAAACGCCTCCATACAAATCTGTGACCACCTGGTCCATCGTTTTCAGAAATCCCAACTTTAGCAAAGAAAAGAAGGCAACTGCTACAATCAAAGGCGCCGATCATGAGGGAGCCAGGGTGCCCAGGTTCCCCAAAGCTCATGTGGGCCTCCGCAGTGTATTTATGAATATACAATATTTGGCATAATTTGAAAGTAATTTCTCTTAAAATACTCATATATGTCTTCTGTATCTGAATGCCCCCCAGATTTACAGAGAAATCAGCGTCCTTGGCTACAGTATCTTAATTTCCAATTTTGTGTTCATAAACGGGCCAAAGTGAGTAAGCATTTTAGCTATTTAGAATAAATCTAGAATATATTTAGCAGCTAGATTCACTTGGATTTTTTTCATTTCTCTCCGATTGATATGCTATCTTATTGGGAGAGGGCTTTCAATATTTCGCAAATATTTCCATAAATTTATTCTTCTCGTTCGAAAAATGAGCATTTCAATTAGTTCGTCTGACGTTTAAAGATTGCTCCAGCCTATATTTTTAAACGAATTGTGTATTCTATTTTTTGATGTTTAGAATATATTTACGAGTCGTTTGAACCTATATTAGAAACTTAGAAGCACAATTTTAGAGAGCTAAAAATCAAGTTTAATTATGGGTCACAATAGTTGAGCGAGCGAGCAACTTTTATACGCGGATTTGAGACTTTAATCTATTTAGGGATACGTGGATATTGCTTCCATGCATGGCTTGCAGATTAATAGAGACATTTCACAATTCACAAACCAATCATCAAACCTCAAACTGATAGTTCTAAAACTCATCAGTTGGTTCATTGGTAGTGGAATATCTTTTTCAGCACCGAGACTATATGATACATGGTTCTACAACTTAACTTGGGATTCTAAACTAAATTTACTCCTATCAGGAAACAATCTCTTGATAGGGTTGTTTTTATAATTGTTGCATTATTTTCATTCTCACTTGAGTATTCCCAAATAGAACATGACCATCCAGAACACATACTGCTTTTGCACTCGACATGAACACTAATCTGATTTTCACGTAGCTTTGCATTCTTTGTAAACAATGCAGACTGCAATGCAGAAATGTTGCCAACTAATTAAACAAAAATATTATATGCAATTTTGTGCTAAGAAATGAATAAAAGACTGAAGGGGGGAAACAATTAGATTAAAAATAAAATGGCATGGGCTTGTGATAGGAGAATCAGGAACCATTTTCTCTCGTTTGCAGGGTGCACGCACTGCTCTCCTGAATCTTTGAACTACTATGTAAACGCAGACACGCACCAGGAGGAAGAAGGGCAGGACGTTGAATTTCTTCTACCAGTGTAAATTACAACTAAAACTTACTATCCCCACTCCTAACGTTTCCTCTAGCTGAGAATCTTCCTAAAATGTTAGGATTCAGAGTCACTATTACATGATGACTTAGTGTAGCAGATCTATGGTTGGTTGGATGAATTAAAGTTTATCGTCCCCTTCAACAACACGGTTCTATGAGGTTTGGACCTACAGTCGAACGAGTGATCAGAACTACATGAATTTCCTCCGGAAATCGAACGCGAGTCTCCCGCCGACGACGAGTACTCGGATCATATAACCACAAAGGAGTGTAATATCACATCTAGAAACATGTGCAGTTGTACTCACGACTTCTATTCAAAATTGAGCTCTTGGGGGGTCGCGGTGGCTCAGTGGTAGAGCGTTCACCCCAGGCACATGGAGTTCCTGGTTCGATCCCAGCTCGCGCCAAGTGAAACTTGTGGTGGACAAACACCGTGTGCGTGGGTTTCCTCTGGCTCCTTCAGTTTTCTCCCACTTTCTTCATTCCACCATTTAATTCATGTTTTCATTATCACTGTCTCCTTTAGCCTAGCCTGCATAATCGTGGGACGCAAAACTCAAAAGATATTACTCATTTCATTTCAAAATTGAGCTCCTTGTACGTTTCCATTACAGGCGAGCGAGTGTTTGGAACAAGCAATTGTTCATCCTGCAAGAACTTGAACTGCTGCGTTTACTTATTTATTGAATAGAGAATATATTATTTTATTTCCTTTGTTATATGTAATAAAATACCTATAAAATATATTTTGAATTCTCGTGACTTATCCTTTCATTTGATATCTAACAGAAAAGTTACGCCATAAACCAATATCAGTCATGAGAGTAGGAAGACTCTATCGACATCTTATTCAACAAATTCCAAGAAACTTTTAGGATTCTACATAAGAATAAAGACACATTATTTAACATGCACATAGTACCTCCTCTTAATTTCACTGCAGCCAGAAAAAAAGTATAAAACTCAAAAGTTACGAACATTCCTATCCAATATTATAAAAATTCTTAAATGTACATTATTTCATTTCTGTCACCGAATATTCGGTTTTTGCATCTTTTAAATGGTCATTTATTCTGATCGCATTTTAAGAAGGCGATATATAAATTATAACTGAAACAATTAGCCTCATATTACTCCCTAATGAATCACTAAAACAGGTTTTATCCTCTTTAACTTCTCTCTATCTCCCTCACTCTCTCTATCTCTTTCTTTTTTTAATTGACTATTTCCTCACCTCTAATGAAAGGTCAAAGAAAGATCTGAAATACTATAAGGAACTTATTATCTTCAATGAGAACAGCGAGTTCACTTGATTTCTCTTTTTCATTTTCTTAGCCCATTTTCACAACTGTTTGACAATCATTCTTCATGAAAAACTGAAAAATAACTATGAGTTAGCAACATTGAAAATGAGACTAATAACAGTTCATTCTTCCAAGAGCAAATAGTACACAACAAATGCAATGTATTGTTGTATTGTATTAATGTATTGTTAAGGGACAGTAAGAACATTTAGGATCCGGCTCAAAGTATGTATCTATATGGGATCGAAATCTTGAACCAAAATAGAATTTGTAAGAGAAAACTCTTACAACAAATGACAAAACACGCGAAATGCGCGCCACAATTTAAAGATGTCGCCCAATGAAGCCAGCAGGTTACCTGCTGCTCCAAGTTAATCTGTTAAACATAAACAAGGCAAACCCGTAAGTGCAGAAGAATAGCAAATATTTTGTGAAACGATATCAACGTTGTTCAATTCACTTGAAGAAAATTAAGACCTCATAGAATATTTAATTTTATACAATATCTAATTTTCATGTTCTCATAGAATATTTATTTACTTACTTTGTAGTACTGAAGTTAGTGTTTGTACATTCGCATGCTATACAATGTAAGAAAGCTCATCAATAAATTGAACTTAAGGGGGAAAAGTACCATCTGTTTTTCATGGATATGCGTAATGATTGCGGTAATAGATGAGAAAGAAATAATCTCCCATAATGATAAACATGCTTGCTGTTACATGCCAGGGCCATCTCTTTATCGTTCAGTCGATAATTTGACATAACTCATTGTAATTTCATCTATAATTACAGTTTGGAGAAAAATAACAATGTTCAGTTGCTCTTAAAGGAGGGGGATTATATAGTATTTGGTATTTTGCCCTATATCACGGCAATGGTGTGAGAGTGAGACGAGTAATTCAGATCGCAGTAGCAGAAATACATGAACATGCTGCAGCAGAAATATTGCAGGAAACATACGAAACAATTTCCTCTTCACCAATCAGCAAATAGTCGTGCGATCAGTGATACAACATCAAGTTACGCGGGTGGTGTTTGAAGGGTGCAAAGGACTGTTTGAAACGCTTTAGTTTACTAATCATATTCTTATTAAATAGTGAACATGATTTCTTCTTTCAACATATTGAAACATCTAATAATTTAAAAATGTATACTAATATTATTTTTTTCCTCAATTTCTTTATGTTTTTACACAGACCAATATTTCATTGATAGCATTCTGTTTTTTTTTTTTAAAAAAAGTATGCTCAGTTCCTAGTAAAGACAGAGATAAGACAGACACTTGAAAGCGATTCACGTTGTATTGCTTCATTCTTCTGCTCAGTGGTGACCCACAAACTTGCATATTCAATTACTCGCATATTTAATTTCTGATGTAAGCTTATTTTCATACTTTATTAATACAAAAAAAAAACTAGAACAACGTTATTTTTGATCTACTTACTTGTAGGTAGAACCATACCTTCAGCCTTATATTATTATCTTAGACAAGAATAAGAAAAAATCTAACAGAACGAAACCATATATAAAGCTCTAATACTACAAGTAATGGCTCTTCCTTCGACGGAAAGAAAGAATTAAACACTTCAAGTAATAGCCGTTTCTTTGACGAAAATTAAAAAAATAATACTACAAGTAATGGCTGTTATTTAGTCGAAAATAAAAAAATGTGCGCTTGACGAAGATGTTCGAACATGGCTCAGCTGATTTTTAGGTTAGAACGGTACCTACTACTCCATATACTTAGGATCTTGTTTTCTTGCTATATACTTTAAATATTCAGCTTGTGATTTTCGTTCCTGTCGTGTTACCATATAACGGTTTCTCTGCTTTCCCTGCTTGTCAAATTATTCGTGTTATTTGTTGTGTAAATCGCATTTTCAAGGGTAATGTATTTTGTTTTTTTCTACCAGGATCCACAGCTTTGAAAGTTTTAAAGGACAATTACATTAAGCGAACTGATTTTGAACATAATCGCTTCACAGGGAAAGGCATACTATCCCGCAAAAAATGTATTTTCTTATGTGACACAGAATCTCTCCTATCTATGTGGCATGCAAATCAATGTGGAATTCATTAGAGGAGGGGAGAAATCTAGTTAACAATTTAGGCACTCTTCTTCTCGTGGGGAGGGAGAGAATGATAAATGTTGGCAAGAGCTGGCAAAGATTCTCAGTTCTCCCTCCCCTAGAAAATCAGTAAAGAAAATATTGCTTACCCCTGTGTTAGTTAAGTTTTATTTGGAAGAACCGTCTGCTGAAAACTACTGTCAAATAATGAGGTATAAATCATAGCTAATATTAAAAAATGGCCGAAACATGTGATATTTGTGAAACATAAGAGAGAGACAGAGAATTAGACTGCACATAATTAATAGTGTTCCTCAGTTATAAATTTAAACAAAGGAACGTTCTTCGTTACGTATCTTAGATGAATGGTTAGCGCAATAAACTTGTGTGTATAGAGTCGCCGGTTCGAATCCACGCAAAGCACATTATATGCTGTTTTTTTTTAGCTACATCTATTTTGAGCATTCCACAAATTCTGTTAAGACTTATATGTAGTCTCAGGCAATTTGAGCCGAATTTATTTTCAAACATAAGACTCATTACTGTATGTTTTTCTATTATTTACAATAATTTAAATTTGATATCAAATCTTACAACGTTAATTCCACTCATTGTCCCAAGTCAGATTATGATGAAATTTTGCACAGCGATGATACTATGGTAATACAATGGTAATACTATGGTAATACAATGCTCCATTCTTACTGTAATCTGTTTAAATATAGTGCGAAATGGTAACTAGGAAAAAAAAGTATGATAACTCATACGGTAAACTATAGAGCCCTGGAGGAATTCCATACACATTTAGCATACATATATACCACCAACGGAAAGATTTTCTGTGGGGGAAGACACTAAAACCATCTCTGGGAGCAGAGGATAGCCAGGGGAAGGATTCGGGGAACCTTCATGGACCTCAAACTTCGTAAAAATATGTATAAGAATTGAGGAAAAGTTTTGTTGCACTTTCTGTTCTGGAAATAGTTCCGAGACAAATGGATGAGATATCCACAAATTCAGAGAGGCATGTTTATAACAAATACCTAAAAGTGTCAAATTGGTATTGAATTAGTAATCCGTGAAGTAATAACACTAGAAGGCCTTGGGCCTGCCTACGGGATTAGCACAAATAAAGGGGATAAAGAGTGAGACCATTTTGTTTGACCAGCATATTCACTATTTATAAACTTCTTCTCGAACCCAAGTTTTTCTTACATGCTGCGAATTTCCACATTATTATATTTCATGTAAGAAGTAAAAGACGGGGAACCATTTGGTGTATATTGGACACTATTATTCATAACGTGTTAGGCGTTGACCTTGTTAGCCACGTTTTGGAAAGTGAGTTGACTATCATAGCACACACGCGTTGTGGTAAAACACTAAATTCTGCGTCTAGAAATGAAACGAAAAGAAGCACAAGAAAACAAATAATATGATGAAAACGCAACGACCTTTCATAAAATAGCAACGACCTTCACGCACCGCATCTCTTGAGTCTTCTTGAGTCTCCATATTTTTGTCAAGATGTGTATAGCGTAGTGGTTAAACCACATGGATTCCATTCAGTAGATCGGGTTCAAATCCTCAGGCGGAGAGTTCATACTCTTTTTTCCAAAGTAGGAAGTAATCACATTTGAAAATATTTGCTTCCCAATGTAGACATCCCACGAAGAGTTCATAGCTGCCCAATTCCACAATGTAGAATAGAATGCAATTGCCCTCGCCTCTCACATACACCTTACTTTGTAGAATTTACATTGTGTATATTAGAAGCCAGCCACGTAACATACCCAAATATTCCCTAGAATGCTGAAACTAAGAATTGAGCTTTCATCATAAAGCACTGCGAAATGGCCGAAGTAAGTTTGATTACTCGTGGCTAGTGCTCTCAACGGGTCGGGACGGGTCGAGTTGAAGACGGACCCGACCCGTGAACCGAATTGACTGACCCGACCCGATGACCCGACCCGACCCGACTGACCCGAACCGTGATCCGATCTGATTGACCTGACCCGATAACCTGACCCGATAACCCGACCCGAGCTGACCCGGTTGACCGGACCCAACAACCCGACCCGAGCTGACCCGAGTGACCCGACCCGACAACCCGACCCGAATAAGCCGACCCGACAACCCGACCCGAGCTGACCCGACTGACCCGACCCGTTTGAGAGCACTAGGTCACGACCCTGGGTGAACGCCAAAATGCACTCACATTGGGAATTAAACCCGGACCACGTGTACCGAAGTATTACACGTTAACCACTAGCTAGATCAAGCGGGGGATTTGTATATGCATCTTAATGAATATTTGGCACTTTTGAGGTTTAGTTATTTCTTTTTATAACTGATACCAATGTCCGACGTGGGATAATTTTTTTTCTTGCTTTAGTTCTATGTGACGAAATTTTTCTCCAAGGTCAGTGTCCTCACCTGCTCGGACGGCAGGTGGTCTTCTCGGAAGGCAGTAGCAAAAGTCTCTTGGCGGAGACAAAAGGAAATCGTTTAACTACAATGATAAGGGTTGAGGAAACGGGAGAACAACTGTGATTTTTTCCATCCCTTCAACTTTCATTCCAAAATAGGTTCCTATGATTCTGGGACCTGTGCCATTTTGATTTTTCTTTCTCGGTAATTAAAACGTATTTTACAGTATATATATAGTTGCACGTAAGAAGATACATAATATGAATTTTGTAATTTAAAATTTGAAAATACAGTATGATAATTAATTATAAAGTACTAATTTTATTTCGTCACTTTCAGCCCAACAAATTAAATTCAAACAATTCGATCCCTGGATCTTCGTCATCAATACTACGTCTTATCCTTTGTCTTGCAGCCAAGTCTTGGTCCTGCATTTCGTAGTCTTAGTTATCTTTCATGCTATACAAGAGCCAAGAATGCTCGCCTCATCGGCACAAATGAAGACCAAGTGTGATTTTGATTATGATCTTTCATACTATACGGACAGCAAGAAAATACGCTCATCGCTACTTGGTGATCACCAAAACAAGGCCAAGAGCAAGATTACTATGCACTTCGTATTGCATATCCAATCTTTATCTTGTTCTTGTATCGGTGTCCTTGGGCTTGGTGAAATAAAATGAAATATTCAGTTTAAGGTCCCTCGATTCTGCACCGAGGCTAAGGGATATGGTGACCATGAGAAATGAATGAAATGGTGGAATGAAGAAAGTGGGAGGAAACAGGAGAACGCCGAGAAAACCCACTACACGTCGTTTTTCCACCATAAAGCCTACTTAGCACAAGCTGGGATCGAACCGTGGACACAATCAGTGGCGGAGCCAAGGGGGGCCAGGTCCCCTTGCTCAAATTCTTTCCCCCCTAGTGCCCCCCACACAGATGATGAAATTATAGGTCGACAAACGGTGAGTTGCCAGTGGCTACAAGTGAAACTACTTCCAAAACATCTCTCGAAAACAAAATTACGAACTGCAGAATACCGTTGCGTTCCGAATAAAATAGCTCCACTCGTTTTAGTTTGTAGTACGGGAAGATTTAACTCACGGAAATCTGTGGGATGCTTGCATTGACCTCGCCACCTGGACATTCATTTTAACCTCTGTCCATTATCTAGTTATCTCCTTTGTTTTTGACAAACAACCAGAAAAATAGAAAATCAGTCGGCATTTTCATTTGCTCCAATGGTGAAAGTCATACTAAAATATGATATGCATACTTCCAAATAACATGCACTGCAGTCAAACATTACACTTGTGTTGGACGAAAAAAGTCTACGTACACTGAGTAATTGATTTCCATTGATTATGGCGACATAGAAGAAATGCATAGCATCCATTACGTGATTTGGTATTATCATTATTATTGTTATTATTATTATTATTATTATTATTATTATTATTATTATTATTATTATTATTATTATTATTATTATTATTATTATGAGTTTATCTACCAAACAACTATTTATTGATTAATAAAAATGATTAATCAATTATATTTAGTTACGTATGGTAGATGACTTCAGATTATATTATTTACTGACCGACAATATCCCACGCTGTCGTATCTGTGCATAAGAGGTAAGTTCTAATCTTTTCTTTGTAGAAGTTAGGTAAAAGAACCTGTTTTACCTCGAAATGGTTAATTACAATTTTATTTACACAAAGACACTCTAACATACAAGATGATATTCAAGGTGCTATTTGCATATACGAGTTACTTGTCACAAAATCTAATTACGCTAGGAAACTAAAACTATGCTCAAACTGTCTTTCTTAGCTAACTTTTACAAGTGGTAGCAACTGAAACTCACATGAGTATATGGTAACCTCTCACCCGAAGTCCAAGGTTAATCTCTTTGCACATAGCTAAAGAAAAAAAAAGAACGTCTCTGTTGCATCCGTTTTCACTCTCCCCCTCTGCCAGCCTGAATCCCCATTATATTACCAAATGTTATCAATCTCTAATTTCAAATTAAGTGCTTTATGATTTTTTTGCAATTATAAAGTCTCATTAGTTTCTTTCATCGTTGTCCCTTAGGACAAGTTATTATAACAAAGGAAAAACATATTAATGGTTCCTCTTAATTACTTTTCAAGGCTTTTTCTTATAATTCACTTAAGCACTATCACTTTTTTTCACAAATTATCATATCCATTAATTCCTTTTTTTCATAAAATCTGTTTTCAACACATTATATTATCATGTGGTATTAAAACAAATCTGAAACTTCTGATTATTATTTACCTCCATCATTCCATCCGGAAAATTAGTGTGATCTGTACACGAGGGAATTTTTTCGGGCTGCTAAAATTAAGATTACTGGTGCCATGCTATAACTTTGAGTATCGCCTTATCTCAAGTAGATGCAGACATATCAGAAGGTTTGATCCTTGTAGATACACTAGTTCAAACGCTGTCCAAGATGAGGTCTGGTGAATATGACTCTCAACGAGCAATATTCCAACAAATGTATCAAGAATGTTTGGAGATGTGCAAAGAAAATGGTCTCGAATTCCAGAGCCGGAAACAAATAGAATATAGGGGTTCCTCGTGGAAACGAACTAGACACCTGCCATTGAAATATCACAAATTCATTTTGGATAAATCTTTTCCTTCATTGGATGCAGAAAACGAATTTTCTAAAGATAATATATCTATCAAGAGACATTTTTCTCCCTACTATTGATAGACAATCTCTGATATGGAAAACCGCTTTGTGTCATGTTGGAAAATCATCAGATCAATCACCACTCTACATCCAAAAAGTAAAAAAAAAAATTTAAATTTCAACATTGTCGAGCCTATAACCCAGCATTATGGAGTGATCTGCAAACATTAAAGTGAGAACTCAAAATCCTCCCAAACACAATTAATAGAGCAACCCAAAATCATAGAAAGCATAACAGCAATTTACACATATGGTTGGTACCTTGAACATGATTCTGATTGTCTAAGGGTCCAGAAGAAACTAGTTTTAAAAGCACAATTTTAGAAAATAAAACATAAAGCATAATTTAAAATATATAGCTCAATTCTTGGAAAATTCTCTTTAACTGAAAGTTTAACGTACTGTGTTAATATTATTTAAAACCAATATTTACAATGCAAAATCATTGAGAACATAGCAATGCAACAATGAAAAGTTTATTTTCATTTCTGTAAACTTTTCGGTGTAATCCTTTGATGTGGAGAAAAGAAAAAAGTAAAAGAAGAAATTTTTCCGCCAACAATGAATAGTATGCAAAAACTCCATACTATATTGTTATGTTGACTTTTTGAACTTAAGCACTTTCTGTACTTTTTGGTGGCATCTTTTACTTTCCCTTTCTGTATATATGTACCTGTAAGGCGCACACAAACGATAGAAAAAAATTATTAGAGCAAAGCACATCTCTTTACAATGAATTAAGTAGAAAGTTCATTAAATATGAGAGAAACTAGTTGCAAAAAAATATCAATAAATAGATCAAAATATTTAGAATATTTAATGTATAATAAATATTATACATTATACAGGATTAATGTAAAATAATCATTGAAATTAACAATAAAGCATAATTTAAAAAAAAGCATAATTAAATAAGAAATAAAGCATAATCGGGGTTGCTTTAACAATTAAGTTGTATGAAGACGAGAAGAAAACCAAAGCTGACTCCTTAACGAATTTCGTTGATCTCTTTTGTGTCTACAGAAACGCATTCCTAGAAACCTACAAGCTAGGTATCATCTCTGTGATTATATCAGTTTCTAGTGCTACATGTGAAAGGTCATTCTCTTCTTTGAAAAGATTAAAGACTTGTATACGCAATTCATGACTCATGATAGGTTGAAAACCTTAGTGTTACTTTATATTGAGAAAATTGCTAAATCGTTAGATCTTTAACAAGTTGTGGATATGTTTGCTGTTGTCCACGCGAATAGAAAGATCCTCTTCAAGTAGAGGCATG
Source organism: Thermobia domestica (assembly GCF_964235325.1). Classification (NCBI taxonomy): domain Eukaryota; kingdom Metazoa; phylum Arthropoda; class Insecta; order Zygentoma; family Lepismatidae; genus Thermobia; species Thermobia domestica. Next base: position 89,615,610 of record NC_137465.1, read on the forward strand.
AACCTATAAGTTATTTTCTTTACCTGTAAAAGTGGGTTTGCTTCCACTTAAGTCAACTTACACATATTTTAAACGCCACGATTAAATAACTATTTACTTATATTAGAAATCAATTGCATTAATGAATCGTAGTTGTTTGTGGTACTAAATTCTTATATTTTCACTGTTTTCCAAAGAGTAAAATCATGAACCACAAAGATGGAAACATTCACCTTGAATACACACACACACACACACACACACATATATATATATATATATATATATATATATATATATATATATATATATATATATATATATATATATATTGGAGATGGTCCCCTCAAAATCCTCTTGGGTCCTTCTTTGCCCCACCCTGAAAAAAACTAGCTACGCTACTGGACACCATGCACCAGAGATGAATTCCCTACCACTGAGCCACCGCGGCCCTGCTTGGGCTTGGTCGTCCATATCCAATATCTCTTTTGGCGTTGCTTAATCAACTTCTAGTTCTGTTCTAAATCCAGACTCCATATTGGCGTAGATATTAATATTACAGTCGATTGTTAAAATCAATGTTCCTCATTTAAAAATTAAAGTACACACAAGTACAAAAATAAGCATTTACCATAAAAACACTAGCTGCGAGTGTTCAAAATAGATTTATGGTTTGTATAAAATCAACTGAAAATTGCTATTTTTAATTAGGCAGCTAGTGAAAAACAGCAGCTTTCGACTCCAGCCGAGTTTAAACTCAACCTAAACTCAGTTGACCAAAGTGAACTGACCCGACCCGACAACCCGACCCGAGTAGCCTGACCCGACAACCCGACCCGAGCTGACCCGATTGACCCGACCCGACAACCCTACCGACTTGACATGACCCGACTCGACCCGTAACTCGACCCGTTTGAGAGCACTACTCGTGGCCGCATCGTGGGGCAGTGGGAAGGAGGAAAATCAACAAGGCAAATTACAAGTGAACTTGGTCTCAATTTGAAGACAGTAGTGTTGTGGATTCGGAGATTTCAAGAAGAAGGAGAGGATGGATTGAAATCGCGACGAAAAAGGCCAAGGACAAAAGCTACAAACCAAGAACAAGACTGACAAATATTTGAAGAAAACAGGAGGAGGAATCATTTTCGACCAGCCACTGGAATCCAAAGAGATGTCGAGTTGGGTTGTAGTGCTAAGACGGTTAGAAGAAGATTACAGGCCGCTGGCATACGCCAAAGTCGAGCTGCTCGAAAGGAAAGTTCTATCCGGAAAAAGTTGTATTTTTTATGTTGGTTGACAAAATACATACTCGGTGTAACGGTATACAGATTTATTTATTTATATGTGAGCATTACCGGCAGCTATGGCTTTAAGCCCGTCACGATTGAGGGATAACGTCCCTCGGCGAGCACACAATCCCAAGAAAGGAAACGAAAAAAGGAATGGGGAGGGAAGGAAGCGGTCTGGGACCTATATATTAAGTGTCATCCTACCATTTGTCTTGCGGAAGTGAAAGAAACCTCACTGAGGATGGCTGGCGTCAAAAGTTATTACAAGTTGTCGATTGAGTGACCCCACCGGGAATCGAACGCGGAATCGCTCGCACTAAAAGCGAGAGCATACACCTCACGGGGGCACCTGAATACATTTTACAATGCTTGAGAAAAGACTCTACACAGGGAACATGCATAATACTTACCTTACATTTTTACTACCGAAGCTGAGCTGCGGAGCTGCACATCTTTGGAAACGTGGGAAAGTTAACTTTGTTTCCTTAAAATGATGAGTCGCAAAACTGATGCAAGATTCGATCGTAAAGGAAAGCAATCAGTGGCGTAGCACACTCTCCCCCCGCGCAAAATAAAGAGAGGGGGCCCCAGTGGAAGTAAGGTTGAAATTTTACTTCTTGAAATCTTTACTGGTCGCAAGACGTCGCCCTCCACGCATTTCGCGGGTTGTGGAGGGTTGCTGCTATGCCACCGAAACAATAATGCTCTATCCAAGTACCGGTACGTAAGACAAAATCATGATACGGCGGCAAATGGGATTCCCGAAAAGCAGCAATCGAATCACCACAATTCAGAGTAGCATACTAAACCTCCTGCGTAGCCTATTTGCCGACATTGCAAATGATGTCGCTTTACATTATTACGTAGAGAATTGTTGACTTTCCGATCAGCTCTGTGACTGTTATGCTTGGATATATGGAACTCCAAAGATCAATCTTTCCACGGCGACGCCGTGGAGTTCCGAAATCTAACCTCAGTCGCAAAAAAATAGGGTTGTTAACGGTAACGGAACCCAGAGGTGTAAATGGGTTCTACAGGGTTTCAGTTCTGATACCGTAAACGAAATTCACAGAACCTATATTCTCCGATAAATTGTTAGCTTCTCCTTTGCTATGTGGATGGTGTACGCGCCTTTGGCGTGGTGCCCCAGGTTTGATTCCCGGCAGGAGCTCATGAGGTTGGGATCCCATGGTAATCTTTAGGTCCACTTCTGATATAACTTCGTTGCTGAATGGAACGCTAAACTAAATCAATCTAAGATAAATGGGTTACGTTTCTAGAACCGAAAGTAATATTTCTGAGAATGTTGGTTCTGTTTCTGGAACTGAAACGTATTTTGTAACATAAATGGGTTTGGGTTTCAGACCCGAAAAACATTTTTCGACGAATTTCGGTTCTGATTTTGGATCCGCAACCTTGTTTCTCAGATAAATGGGTTTCAGTTCTGGCACCGAAAGCCATTTGTTTCTGAACATGGGTGTCGGATTCCATAACCAGAGCCAAACTTTTCAGAAAATTTAGTTTCGGTTCCAGAATCAGGATCGATATTTGGTAATACTACTACTACTACTACTACTACTACTACTACTACTACTACTACTAATAATAATAATAATAATAATAATAGTAATAATATGATCGGCTATAGAACTACAGTAAAACTGATTTCCAAGAAAATTCCATTTCGGTTCCACAACCCAATCATATCTTAACAGACCGTTTTCATGAAACTTAAATGTAACACTTCCCAAGTGTAACACACTGATTTTGATAAAATGTGGCATGTAGATACTTCACATGAAATAAATGAATACCTTTTTTGTTACTGCGGAAAACGATGTTAGGGGGGCTCCAACCAAACATTTGGAAGTTACCGCACAAAAGGCAAGACTACATGGGCCGAATTCAACGAAATTGTGCAAAGATATTGTAGACGTAAAATAAGGGAATATGTATCGTATTTTCCTGGAAAAGCGGTTGGTTGGGGCACAGACCCCTCCTAATATTTGATCACGAAATATAAAAAGTGCTACTAATTGTATATCATAAATGGCTAAGAGGCATGGAGAATTGCAACGAAACAGTGTGTAAAAACAATGCGGAAACTTTACAAGAATACGTTGTTTTTTCGCGGATAAACCGTTTTAAAGGACAAAAGACCACCCAAACGTCTTAAATTTGACGTCCAAAAGCAAGAAAATATTGACCGAAGTAAATACAATGGTGCACAGACGTAATAGACGTAAATGAGGGAATAGGTGTTTCGTATTATTCTGCGCAAAAGATTGGGTGGCATACAGACCCCTCGAGAGAGTTGTACACAAAATATTGACAGTAATAATACGTATACGTCAAAATGCCTATGGGACAAAGAGAGTTGCACCGAAACAATGTGTAAGGACAATACGCAACAAATAAACGAATACGTATTTTGTAGTTTGTGCACAAAACAGTATGGCGGCCAAGACGCCCTACAAAAAAGTAAATATTGCCACAGAACTGCACTAAAGAGTGAGGCGAAGCGAATGCAATATTGAACAGACATTGTAGTTGTAAAAGGAGATAATAATTGTTCCGTATGTTTTGGAACGAAACGGTTCGGTGGGGCACAGACCGCTCCAAACATTTGAGCACGGAATAACAACAGTGCTACTCAAAAGTGCTTAAAGGACACGGGGAATTGCTACAAAACTATGTTGAACAGATGAATTAGAAAGGTAAGCAACTACAAGTATATTCTTATAAAATGGCGTTACATTTTCCTACTTGACACAAATGTCATTGGTAAGCACCACTGTCGTCATTCAAGACAAAACCTTATTTTACATCTACAAAATCTATGCACAATTTCATTCACTTCAGTCGAACGTTTCTTGTGTTCCTGTGGTAACATCTGCTTTTCTCAGACAGAGCTTGGCCCCTACACGGTTATTCTGCACAAACTAGCAAAATGCGTATTCTTTTATTTGTTGCATATTGTCCTTACACTGTTTTGTTGCAGTTGCCTTTGTCCTATAAGCACTTTTGACGTATATGTATTACTACACTCAATATTTCGTGCTCAACTGTTTCAAGGGGTCAATGCCCCACCTAACCATTTTTCCAAAGGAACGAAACAGGTATTCCTTCATTTTACGTCTATAATCTCTGTGCACAATTTTATTCCCTTCGGTCCACTTCTTGCCTTGCGGACGTCAAATTTAAGAACTTTGAGTGGGGACTTTTGCCCCCTATAACAGTTTCCCCGCAGAAATTAAAAACCATCTTCGTTCAGTTTTTGCGTATTGTCCGTACACATAGTTTTGTTGTAATTCTTCATGTACTGTAGGTGCTTCTGACGTACTGTTATTAGCACTTTTGATATTTCATGATCAAAAGTTTGGAGAGCTCCGTGGTTCATCTAACGGTTTTCTCCAGGAATATATTCGAAACACGTATCCCCTCACTTTACGTCTACAATATCTTTGCACACTTTTATTGACTTCGCTCCACTTCGTCTTGCCTTTCGGGCGTCAACTTTCAATTCTGAAGACAATGGCCAGTGAAGAAAGCAGTGCCATTCAATAGTAATAGACCGTGTTCTCTATTAGAAAATTACAAGACAAATTGTAAAGATACAAAACGACTACCATGGGGAGAATGTACACTTATTTCACAGTAACAACTATAAATGTCCATGTTCTCATACACTTTCGGGTACTATAATACAGCATCTCAACATTCAATGCAAATGAAACCAGCTTCACTAGTAGCAGCGAGTTTTCTTTTTCGTCACAAGTGTCAATGGATGATCGTCACCGGGCAAGAAGATTAGAATTCGCCCAGCAACACGTAGCAAACAACCAGTATTACTGGAACAATGTTGTTTGGAGTGACGATAAAGTATTCTACACAGACGAAAGATGCTCGCTTTTCGTCTGGCGACCAGGCAACACAAGATTATCCCCTGAATATGTTTTGCAACAACAAAGACAAGGAAGAATATCCGTGTCTGTTTGGGGTTGGATGAGTGCATATGAAGTCGGAGACTTGACTGTGACAACTCCAAGGATGAATGCCGAGGAATACACATCAATACTGGAAACACATTTACTGGACACTTTTAGGCAATATATCCCCAAGAAGTAACCACATTTCGTTTTGTTCATGACAACTCCAGTGTGCACACTAGGAACTGGTTATTACATCATCCAGAAATCGAAGTTTTGCGGTGGCCATCAAAATCACCTAACCTCAATCCCATTGAAAACCTTTAGGCCATAATGGTTAGAGATTGGGATCCAAGTCAAAGGCAAACAAGGGCGGCATTGGTGGAACATGTGTTCGGCGTGTGGGAATCGCTGCGATGTCGCCCTGGAATATGCAGCAGGCTAGTTGGCAGCATGCTTCAGCGACTGCAAGACGTTTTGGACAATGATGGGTGGTGGACACATTACTAAGTTACAATGATATTGTATATTTCGTATACACTTCTAAGTATTGTTTCTATTTACGGACAAAAGTGCTATTTAAAAGGCAAAAGCTGTTAAGAAGAAGAAGAAGAAGAAGAAGAAGAAGAAAATATATAAAGAAACAATTTTAAATATTTTGTATTATATCGATATATTTCTTGTTTTTCGTTGCTATGACAGCCTGTTTACTTACTTGATATGGTCACTAAGAAAGATAGAACGAAGAACCATCTTGTAGGAATGTGATTGTTCGTTATTTCAATATGGCAAATTCGATATATAGTACGAAATATATATTCTGAAGTGAATACTCGTGGCGTGATTTTATCATAATCTTACGTAGTATATAAATATTCAATATATATTTGAAATCAGGGATTGTACCGGAAAAATTATGTTACATATTTATATGGTGCCGAAACCGTGGGAGCTATGAGGTTAGTTAGAAGTTTCAGTAAACTATCTCAACATCCCTGATTACGTTTTACTACGTAATAAAAGAAAAATATATCGAAGAACTAAAATGAATACCAGTACAGAAGTTGAAGATGTCAATATTTCAGCAACTGAGACTTCAACGGATGTGATTGATCTTTTACGACAGTTAGGACAGCAGATTAATTCCATGACACAACAGATGGATTCAAAATTGGAACAAGTAACACAAAATTTGGATTCCAGATTGGAGTAAATGATACAACAAATAGGACAGCAGATGGATTCCAAATTGGAACAAGTAAAATTACAAATAGGACAGCAGATGGATAGCAAATTGGAGTAAGTAACGCAGCATTTAATACCAAACTGGAATTATCCGACAATAGGATATAGCAAATTATCCATAAATTTGCAGTGGTGAGTAATACTGTTGTAGTAGAAATGCAAGTTAATGAACATACAAACCAAATTCGGAGTTTGCAAGAAGAGGTACAGGCCACCAAAGAGAAAATCAGTATAGCAAAATGTAATCCTGATCCTGCTCTCAACGGAGTGTATGAAGAACACAGGAGAACTGAATCAAGACCCTGTGAAGAAGACAGCAACTCAACAGAAGGCTATTCTGAAAGGGAGGATGCCATCTCTAATATCGAGGACGAAGAAAGAAGACAACGTTGAAGGAACCATACACACGTAAAACCTATAGGTCTAAGGTATTTTAGTACTAATACTCGTGTGAAATTTAGTGAAATAAATCATTAACTAAATTCAGCTGTAGATCTGAGGACATTCTAGCGAGTACCTTTTTAGAAAAATTTGAAGAAAAATGTAAACTAATTCGTATAGATAAGATTAATTTCCTCAAAATATTGCCACATGTTTTGTTACCACCTTGTTCGGTATGGTATAAAGCAATCAGAGTTAGTCTGTGTAATTCAGATTTTAAGAATGCGTTGATAGCAAATTTTGAAAACAATCTTATGTTAACACACCGGGATGCCCAGATTAGAGACCGACGTCTTGATCTTAAAGTGGACAAAAGAGTTTGTAATTTCAGCATATAATGACTTGAAACAGATCCATTCATATCAGCAGGAATCACGCATTACTGCGTCAATAAGAATATTATTACCGTTTAGGCAACTGCAAGTATTGATCTCTTCGCAGTGTATTAATTTTAATCAATTAATAATGATAGTTCATAATTATGAGGGTCAGTCTAGAATGCAATGTACTACTAACAGAAATCAAGTTAATTATATTTCCGTGCGAAACATCAATGTTAGAGAAGGTTGCAATTATAATACAAGAAGTAATGTTGAATTTTCTCGTAATGGCAATACGACCTAACCTAATTCTAGAAGAAACAGAAATAATAATCGTACCGCTTTTAGGAATTATGTAAACAATCAATCTAAGTTTTCACGTACTCCCAGATTTCGTAATAATTACATAGGTGGCAGAAATGTTCAAAATAGGAACCAAAGAACTGGTGAAGTAAACAACATACATTACTGTATTCAAGATTGTGCCATTCAATGCAACCTAATGGAATCTTTTGACAATGCCAATTTAAACTAGATTCGGCTGACGTGGAACGAGTGAAAGCCACGTCAGCAACTTATCCGCAAGAATATAAAAACAGTGATTTAAATTTAAATGATAATACTTCAAATCATTTAAATGATAGCAACCAATAATATATTGATTTAAACTCATATGGAAATTCTTCGATTACCTTTACTATACATGAAACTATTCCTAAAGCTTTAGATTATAGTAATAGTTCTCAATATATTCCTATAAGTAACTGCCATTGGACGTTTGATGATGATGTAGAAGATATGTGATTAACCGATAATGATTTTGTTTTCTTGTAAAAATTTTGTACAGCTAAAATAACTATCAACATTAGTTATATACCTCTTCAAGCTCTGATTGATACTGGCGCTTCTGTATCAATTCTTTCGTATTTATTTTGGTGTGAGCTTACAAAAGAATATTCTAATCCTAGGCTGCAAAAAGTAGACAATTTAATTTTAATTGATTATACCGGCAAACATAAGAAAAGAGTTATGGGAAAAACACAAGTAGTAATTTCTATACAAGACTACGAAATTTTGATTTCTGTATTTATAAAAGAATTGAATAAAAATATAGTAATAGGACTGGATTTTCTTACACAATAACGAGCGGTTTTGAATTTTGAGAAGAAGACATTTTCTATACGAAGTCTTAACGATGAAATCATTCAAGATTTTATTCCTTCCAGTGATGAATTTGCTTGCCAATACCAACCTCTTATACATAATATTGTTTTAAGTGGGAATGATTGCGATGATCATAAAATAGATAGCGGGGGACATAGTAACGAAAAGGCTATTATGGACAATAGAGATCGCTAATTTGATACTTGTGTAGATGAAATTGTAGGGGTTATTGATAAAGCACATGAAAATTTAGTATCCCAATATCATAGAAATGTATTTTCTAAGAGACCAGGATTTTGTAAAACTTTTGTGTATGATATTGAGGTGGATACTGAAACTCCTATTGCAACGAAACCGTACATTATATCATATAGATTTAGAGAGGATATAAGGAAACAAATTAGTGAAATGCTACAAGACGGTATAATAAGTTTCTCTAAGTGTTCATTTAAATCCCTTACATATAGTGCCTAAGAAGGATGGCAAACGATTGAGAATTGTGCTTACATTTGATGAAGTAAATAAACATATAAAACTACAAGTTAGATATCCTCCTGTTGAAGAAATCCTTAGTTTCTTGCGAGGGCATACTACATTTGGAAACTTGGATTTGGTGATGGCGTATAAAACCAAGTATTATTAGATGAAAGTTCTAGATCATGCACAGCTTTTTGTTTTGAGGGACAGTTGTATGAATATAATCGAGTAGTGTTTGGTTTGATTAATGGAAGTACCGTTTTAGCTTCATGTCTAAATAAAGTGTTAGGACAAGATCTACGAGCAAACGTAATTTTTGTGCAGATGATATTCTAATTATAAGAAAAATACCTGAAGCTTTTTGAAAAATTTAGATATTGTTTTGGAACGTTTGTGAAACACTGGTCTGACAGAAAAATATTTTTTTAAAAAACTCTATTGAATTTCTGGGGTATACAATAGATGTTGAAGGAATGTATTTCAGCATATCTGAAATACAAGCTATAAACAATCTGCCAGCTCCAAGAAATCTTAAAGAAATTCGACAAGTTTTAGGGTTATTCAATTGGTTTAGAAAATCCATACCTCTGTTTGCGGAATTAGCTCAGCCTTTATTCTCTATAACTAAAAAGGGGATTTCATGGTAATAAGGTGTTCTACAAGAAAAGAGTTTTTACAAACTGAAAGCATGTATTATGCAAAATATTCGTTTGAGTCACCCTAGATTTGATCGTCCTTTTTATATACAATGCGACGGATCGTTGTCTAGAATTTCTGGTATTTTGTGGCAACCTAATGTATATGAACCAGCAGTTATATATTGTGTTAGTCGTACAGTGAAGAGTTCAGATAAATTGTATACGACAACTGAAATTCAATCACTTGCAGTACGCTTTGCACTCCAAAAGTTTACTCTCTATGTAAGTGGTTGTGTTTTTATAGTTTTGACCTACCATAGTTCTTTACGACATCATAAGAAAGTTCAAGGTTACAACAGCCGTCTATTGCGATGGTCACTGGAACTTAGATCTTTTGATTTTGAAGTACAAAATATTAAAGGTGTGAGTAATGTTTCAGTAGACAAATTGTCAAGATTATTCCCAGACGATAATCACCGAGTGTTGTCGGTAAATGCCTTCAAAATTTTACAGGATGAGATAGCTAAAATATCCATAGATGAATTGAAAGAACACCAAAAGAATTATAAAGATTATTCCAAAATCGTGTATCATTTAATTTCTTGCCCTCTGGATTGTGGTTGTCTTCGTAATTAGAACTCATTGTATCAAATGCATCATGAAGTACTTTTGACTAAAGGTTTCAAATTTAAAAATAGAAAGAAAATTTACATTCCTTCGACTATGGTGCCTCGTATATTAAAAGGCCATATCATGACGATTTTGGTCATTTCGAATATTTGAAATCATATTCACTAATTAGTAAATCCTTTTATTGGAAATAGCTTAGAACGCAAATTAAGAGTTATATTAATGATTGCGAGAAATGCATGAGAATTAAGCATAATTTCCAATCTACATACACACCTATGATGTTAATCATGCGTGAAATACCTCACTCTTTCTTTTCTATTGACTTGTATGGATCTCTTCCTCGAGCATCTACTGGTAATACTTTTCTTCTTTACTGTTATGGGTGTTTTTACGAGATATTTAGTGCTGTATCCTTCACAAAAGCAACTTAGTCTGCGATCGTGCATCGAATTTTGAATGTGTATTATCTGTCAGATAAGTAAATGTACAAATGTTTTTTGAGTCTGGCAGTCCTGCGCTCCATCCACGGAGAGTATGAGAATTAAATCAATCAAATGTTTACTGAGGGACAAGAAGAAAAGTCTAATCTGAATAAGACATTGCAGAGGGGCACAAGCTGTGAATACGAATAGTGCGTAGTGTAAATAAAAGACGACACCGAAAGAGAAAGCCAGAAACAGCTGCTGAACGGAGAAAATAGAGTAAAAATTGTCGAAGTAGGAGCATAAAACACAAATACAAAAAATACGCCGACAACTAAACGTTTACCACGCTTTGATCTTGATGTAGTTGTTAAGGTGCTGGCTTGCAAATGCAAAGGACGCCAGTTCGAATACCTGGCAAAGACATTTTTAAAATTTTTTGTTAATAACATACAGATCATGACATATGGTAAAAGTGGTCGTATTTAGTCTTTCGTAGTAATTATTATTGGTAATCTTTAGTACTGATAATACTTTTTGTCTTTGCGTATTGCTTTTATTCTTGTCCTCATTTCGAAAGAGAAGAACATCTGAACAAGTGACATCAAAATTCCTCTTATTTTGAATGTAAACGACATTTTCAATTAGTAAAGAATAAAAATTGAACGTTTCGACGTAGCTGCAAAAACTAAAAAAAAAAAAACGTTAGCAAATAAGAGGCTTGTGTTTAGGTTAGGGTGGTCAATACGTTTTGCAAAGAGGCCCGGTGTAGCTCTGACGCAACACGGGTGCGAGAAAGAAGCGAAACACTTTTTCTCTCTTCCTCTGTGTGTCTATCTATCTATCTATCTATCTATCTATCTATCTATCTATATATATATATATATATATATATATATATATATATATATATATATCCCGGCGGGAGCTCATGTGGTTCGGATTCCACGTTAATCAGTAGGTCCACGTCTCATATAGCCTCGCTGCTGAAAGGGACGCTAAACTAAAAATCAACAACAACATATATATATATATATATATATATATATATATATATATATCACGCTATTTGAGGAAAATCCGGAATTTAGAAATTTGTGATTTCGTTAACATTCGAGAATTCGAAAAAATCCGGATTTTTTCAAAATCTGTAGTTTTTCTCAATTCCTAATTTTCTAAATTCCTCATTCTATGCAAGTTCCGGAATTCTTCTGAATTCCGGAGTTTAACTGAATTCCATAATTTTCCGAAATCCAGAAAGTGAAAATTCCGCTGCCGAAAAATGAATTTATTTCGGTTAATATGAATTGTGGCAGAAATATGTCTTTGATTAGGTAATAGCGACTGCTTTGAAAGAAATGGAGAGTATGATAATTCAATCTGACATATCTGTGGTTTCGTTTGGAGACAAAACAAACTTGTGAACCAACGGTTTAAGAACAACTGAAGTTATTAATGTAAACTTTGCCGACATCATAAAAGAAATACAAAAGACATTTTGAATCGAAGAAATATACCATACAACTTTCCAAGCGGAGACAAAGAAACCTAACGTAACCAGACTAAAGACGAATGGTTTACCGCGTAGCGATCGTGGATCAGTGGTCAAGGTGCTTGTGCGAATCTACGTAGCATTTTTTTTACTTTAAAATTTTTGATGGCGATTGATCGGCGATGACATACGTTTTAATATATTCAGATATTTGAATACTCGGATGTTTCAATACTTGAACTATCAAATCTTCAGGAATAATAATAGTAATAATAAAAAACTAATAATAATTATATTATCTCGTAGAAGATTAAAAGCTAGGAGCTAATTATCGCTCAGGGCATACTAGGTTACAAGGACAAACGTGACATTTGGAAAGAATATTACGGTTTGGTTTAATGTTGCCCACGAGAAGAGGAATTTCTCATCTCGTTTCTAAAACAAACAAAATAACATGAGAATTAACATTTTACATTCGAGACAGGACAAGGCTAACTCAAAAATTTCGTCTCGCTTTGGTGATGAGAATCGAGACGAGACGAAAAGTATCGTAAACATTTCCCGTCTTGTCTCGATTCTCGAAATAGTGTATGCGCATTCTTTAAGTAACAATTGCTCTGTAGACTGAATCTCATAGGATATTTCGTTATATTGTATTTCAGGGCTCATTGAATTATGGCCTGTGTAGGTATTTTTGTAGCAAAACTTTTATATTTACCTCTAGATATCCTAAGAATTATTTTATTATATGCCTTACTGTTCCGTGATATTCAGTTATTTTTATTAGTTATTTTCCTAAAAACATATAGTAGAATACTTTCTACATGAAACTTCATTGGAACGCTCTAGTTTAAATTTTGGTAGTTGCAGAAGTGTGTCTTGAAGGTACGGAACCCTTTCCCCAAAATCTCTACTTTTTGAGCAAGTTTTGCCAAATTTTAGGGCAAGTTTAAACTTTTAATGCCAATATTATTATTATTATTATTATTATTATTACATCAACACAGTGTATAATGTTTAAAAGATATGCGGTTTGTATCTGAATAGTAAAAGGTAATTGACTCTCGATCTCGGTCGTCAAGAATCCTTCAGGAGGCAAGGACATCGGTCACGTTCTGGGTTTGAATTTTGAAGGGGCAAGTATTCTGACTCGAGCCAAAAATTGTTAAAAGTTATAGGCTTCAGTCAAACATGTTCAAAAGAGCTGGGACCGGGTTTAGCCTTGTCAACGGCTCGAGCGGCTCGGCTTAAAACTCATTCACTATCGAACTGAACCGAGAAGTGAGCCGAGCCAACATCTCACCCAACCGCCCCGTTTTGAGTCATCACTTAGTTGAGCTCAGTCGAACCGTGCCGATGGACTAGTTTAAACTTAGCTGGCTCGAACCGGTTCACATGAGCCTAGTAGGTGACCTATCCCAACCGAGAATGCTCGAGCCATCGGCTCAATTGAGTCGAGTCGATGGCTCGTTCCAACTGAGCCGGCTCATGTCATCGGCTCAATTGGGCGGAGCCGACGCCTCATCCCAACCGAGCCGATTCGAGCTGTTCGCTCAGTTGATACGAGCCGAGCCGGTTGATATCACTACCCGGGTTGGTCTTCTACTTGGGCTCAAGAATTCGACCATGCAGGTCTCAGACTTGATTTTAAGAACTACAGTATATACTTATATTGCTAATTACGACATTTGAGGCTGTCTCGTAATAATAACAATAATAAACTCTTGTTCTCTCGTTATCTAGACGAGACGAGATACACTAAAATTGGCCGACGAAATGCACTAAAATTACGAGACGAGATGCACTCCAGTAGTGAGCAACACTAAAAGTATTCCACATTACTGCTTACATTTCTCATGGCTTTCGCTTTCCAGTCTAATCAGGCCATTACTTCAAAACGAGTTAAAACGAGCTGAACAAGCGAGCGAGCCATTATCAAACTCGACTCAACTCGAAACTCGACTTCGAAAACAGCGACTTGGCTCGGAACTCAACTCAAGAAAATTACCTTTGACTCGACTCGAATTGAACTCGGGTCGAGTCGAATTTTGGCTCGACTCGTGCTCATCCCTATTCGTACTTGTATTTTATGTTTCCACTTCAACAATTTCTATTTTTTTCTTCGTTTACCTGCTGTTTCTGGATTTCTCTGTCGGTGTCGTCCTTCATTTATACCATGCACTATTCTTATTCCCAGTTTGTGACCCGCTTCAATGTCTTATTCAGTTTAGGCTTTTCTCCTTACCTTGACTACTCATGTGATTGATTTAATTCTCACTTTTCGTGCAAGATTATGAAAAATGATAATAATAATAATAATTATTATTATGATTATCATTATTATTATTATTGTTATTACTATTATACTTTTGAACTTGAACGGCGAAATTACTGTATAATACGATATCATTTTTGTTATTTTATTCTAATGTATGTTATTTAGTTTATTAATGGGTAGTAAATTGTCTCTAGAGCATCGAATAAATTAACTTCGGCATGCACTCTGGTGGAAATATCATTACAGGAACATTACTGGTTCGTTCCAAACATCAGGGCTGAACTTAACAATATTTAGCTTATGATGTTGTATGAGAAGATATTGTAAGGGTGAAGTGCTGGACTTGTGAGTAATACAGCTAATCAGTATAGCTTCAAATCCTTTTCAAGTTATTTTATTTTCAAAGCAATCGTGAAGAATCAAAGAGTGACTTTTCATACTAAATGAGCAATCCTTAATAAAGTGGACTTAAAACTTGTATCATGATAGAGAAGATTTACGTATGTTAATTGGGAAAGGGCAAGGAAATTACTAGGACATTCGAAACACTTCGTTCATCTGCAGTATGCACTTTTTAATTTATCGTTCTAAGGAAGAAACCACCACTACTACACCATTTGTTATTCTTAAACTAACTTTGGCTAGCGCAATCGGTAGAATATGATTGTCTCTGTAATAGGCATATTTCTGAAGAAGTTTGCCTATTGTACAGACTCACATGTGTGAAATTCGGAAAAAATCGTTTTATCGATCACCGCCCTCTGATTCATACCCCTGATTAGATATACTTGCTTCCTCATTTTCATTGTATCACTTCTCTAATAAATGTCAGTGGAATTTTTACCAACTTTTCAATTAACATCTCAAACGGGTAATACGCTCTCTTGTACCACCTCTCACGTGCTGTATGCATTATTAAAAAGTCATTCTACTTGTTTTGGATTCGAATTTACATTCTTTGTATTTTCAATCTAGCGCCTTAGCCACTACATTCCTGCGTTCCAACCATATAGAACATATGAATTAAATCAATACAGAGAAAGCGAAGAAAAAGAAAGTAGAAATTTTCGAAGTGGGAACATAAAATACAATACGAAGTGCGAACATATATCCCAACAACTAAACGTTTACCAAGCAACGATCTTTGTGTAGTGGTTAAGGCGCTAGATTACAAATCCAACGGACGGCGGTTCGAATTGCTCCAAGGAGTATATATTTTTTTAGGTTTCTTAAAAATAATGCATAGAACACATGCGAGGTAGTGAAAGAGAACGTATTATCCGTTTAATACGTTAAGTGAAAAGGAGTTAAAAATTTGAGAATGAGAATGCGGAACACAAACAACTATAAAACATCAAAGTGATAATTGCTAGCATTATCACCTAAGGTTCCGGAACCGTGACGGTCAATGAAACATGATCCGATGTCGGACGTCGAGAAATAGTTTGATAATGAAATGAAAACAGAACTTTAGAAAAGAAATTATTATGATGCACTAGACACAACATGATTGCCTGTTTCTTCTCCTCATGTTAAATTGTCTCATTTTAGCGATGCGAAACGAAGCCTGTGTCTCGTCTCGTGGCTATCCCAATGTCATCTCGTGTTTCCAAAACGAGACAAATTGTTATTTCGTCTCCTTTCGTCTAATTTTCTTTCGTAAACCTCATAATAATAGAAGTAAAATTGGAAGTCATGCGACTTCGAAATGTAACGAAGTTTACAAGTTAGAATTGATAATCGGACAAGAGAGGGTTATAGAATACTTTCCAGACATTTAAAAGGCGATGAGTCCAGACAAGGACATGTCACGTCTCGTGTCGGAAAACGAGACGAGACAGAGGCTTGCCTCGTCTCGTTTCAGATTTAACAAAGCCTATATTGTCTCTCCCATGCTGAATTGGGAACCTCTCACCAGAATTGAAATGGGTCTTGTGTCAAGTGAGACATGTGGGTCAAGATGTGTAAGTCGGTAAGTGGTTCAACAGGATGTGACCCACTGCAATCCACCACCCACCGTGACCCACCATAAACCAGCGATCCACCATGACCTACAGACTCACTACGACCCACCGACACTCTGCTTAGTGCATTGTATATAGCATCCTCTGAACAGTGGTGAATATGTTTACATTTTACTTTTGGGGTCTCTATTTTCTTTTTCTTTCTTTTTTGGCATTTGTTTCTATTTACTTACCTGAGATGACTATATCTTACAAGGGAAAAGCAGATTTTGTTAAACGATCTTTCGCGAGGTAGTAGTGCATATTTAGTGTTAATATTAGAAACTGAGACAGTGCAATAACCAGAAATAGCCTAGAAAATGTGTCTTAAAGTTTCGACTCGCCGTATGTATGATACGACGCCTAAAGTTCACAAGTGACGGTGTGGCAGAATGTAACGCGTAAAGGATCGCAAGTTCGATTCCCGCTCGAGTCAACTTGTTTTTGCTGTTACCAATAGAGTAGTCATTTATAGCTACAAGTAAAATATTAATTCACCATATGTTTATAATGCATGAAACAACAGGAATTTCTAAATCAGTTGTAAAACTTTTCAGTGTTTCATGTGAATTAGATACAAATATAACCTATTTCGTAAAGTCGTTAAATAAAAAAGTTTCTTGACGATTCGTGTCTATATCTGTGGACAAAGTGCGAATTGCAAGGGAGATAATTCGGAAATCCTCTTTGGCTATAGCATTCATCCAGTATTCCCTAGCAGATTTCCTCCTCAACCCCCTTGCAATTCGCACACTGTCCACAGATATAGACACGAAACTTCGGACACAACAACTGTGGTAACGGTAATACAGCTAGTGATATCAATATATTTATGAAATAGGTTATATTTTGTATCTAGTTGCCATAAAACATTGAAAAGAATTACAACTGATTTGAAAACTCCTATCGTTTAGAATATATGAACATATATTGAATTAATATTTTACTTCTAGTAATAAATGATTATTTATTGGTAAAAAGGAAAAGCAAGTTGATTCGAGCGGGAATCGAACGCTGGACCGTTTACACGACAGTCGTGAATACTCCACACTCTGCCGCACCGCCACTTGATAATTTTACGCGTTGTACCATATATACGGCGAGTTGAAACTTTAAAACGCTTTTCCTAGGCTTTGTTGTGGCTATTGCGCTCTCCCAGTTTAAATGTGAACTACTACCTCGCGAAAGATGGCCACTAAGTTCATTTAACAAAGTCTGCCTTGTCCTTGTTAGATATACTCATCTCAGGTAAGTAAATAGAAACAAATCCAAAAGAAGAAGAAAAAGAAAATGGAGATCCTAAAAGTAAAATGTAGACACATTCACCACTCTTCAGAGAGTGTTATATACAATGCACTAAGCAGAGTGCGTCGGTGGGTCGTAGTGGGTATGTAGGTTATTGTGGGTCACGGCGTTGCAGTGGGTTACGTCCTGTTGACCCACGGCCCACGATCTACTTCATCTCTGATGAGAGGCTTTCAATCCAGCATGGGTGAGATAATATATGCTCTGTTGAATCCGAGACGAGACGAGCGTCTGTCTCGTCTCGCTTTCCTAGACGAGACGTGACAGGTCCTTGTCTGGACTCGTCGCCTTTTAAATGTCTCGAAACCATTCCATAGCCCTCTCTTGTCCGATTATCAATTCTAACTTGTAAACTTCGTTACATTTCGAAGCCGCATGGCTTCCAATTTTACTTGTATTATTATGAGGTTTACGAAAGAAAATTAGACGAAAGGAGACTAGATAACAATTTGTCTCGTTTCGGAAGCAAGAGATGACACCGGGATAACCACGAGACCAGTCGCGGATCTAGAAGGTAAAAACTGGGGGAGGCTGCCTGAATTTAGACTATGATAAGTGTATCATGACCTTACTATAAATTTTCAAAACTATATAAATAATAGCTTAAATTATTTTCGTGAATCTAAAAGTGGGGGCTAGGCCCCCGAGCTAGATCCGCCACTGCACAAGACGAAACAGGCTTTTTTCGACTCTCTTAAACGAGACATTTTCACATGGCGAGACGAAACAGGCACCATGTTGTGTCTAGCGCATCATAACCATTCCTTTTATAAAATTCTGTTTTCATCTCATATCAAGTTATTTCTCGAAATCCGACCTCGAGTCATCTTCCTTTCATTGACTGTCATTGTTTCCTACATCAACTTGTGTTCATAATTGTATTTGTTTAAAAAATCATTCTATTTTCTACGGTTTTCATTCCACGGTCAGTCTACGTTTTTCATTCTACTACTTGTGAAATGGAATTAATATATGATAAGTTATAATGGTGTTGTGAATGTTTGTTATGTGTCTAATTTTTTGAAACTAGTGTATATTTAGACAATCGATATTATGTGGGGTTAATTGCATTCATCTATTACTACTTAACTGGCTATGTATGATAAGTTTATTAGTTTAGTGTTCTACGTTTTCCTTCGTAGAACTAAGTAGTTTGAAGATTCTGGATTAAGAGTAATGGAACTGTTTAATAGTCTAGGCATGTAACTTTGATGGGGGAATGGAAGTTAAAACTACAGCATGAAGTGTGGAAAGAGGGATCTTTCTTTTTTATCTTGAAATGTCTGTAATGCATTGCTTGTTCCGTTCACTGTATCGCTATCTGTTCTCGATGCTTCCTTCAGGTGTTATTCAGCATGCCTCGATTGCTAGCCTCTGCATAGCAAAACTCACGACTGCAATATGCATGATTCACTGTGTAACGCAATGTTGCAATAACTTCGCTTTGCCGTTAACAAATATAGTGCTTTTGCTGTCTTGCATATCAATAAAACTGGTTCCGGAAAAAAATAACTGAATACGAATCTACTAAAAGTCTACTTATATAGTTTAATATTGTAGTCTCAATATGGTCCCTCATCCCAAAACTTGTGATTGTTTTTACAAGACACATTTGGGGAGAGGGGGAGTTGTGTAAGTCACAATATTTTGGCATTCGGGATATTAGTGATATGTTGTTCGGATCTTTGGACCTTAGGTGATAACGCTTGCAATTATTACTTTGCTGTTTTATGGCTGTTTGTATTCGGCATTCTTATTATATAAGCGTCTGTTTGTCATCTCGATGTTTTGAATGGAAGCAGTACACTCTTAGTTCCGGGAGGATCTCTCTCTCTCTGAAGAAATCTGCCTATCGTAGAGACTCACATGGGCGAAATTCGGGAAAATTTCCAGGTTTTCCGGTCACCACCCTCTGATACAACCCCTGGTTAAATATACTTGCTTCCTCGTTTTCATTGTCTCACTTCTCGAATAAATTTCACCGAAATTTTTAACTCGTTTCCACTTAACATATTAAACGGGTAATAAGCTCTCTTTTACCACCCTTCATGTGCTGTTAGCATTATTTTATATATATATATATATATATATATATATATATATATATATACTATATACTTGGAGCAGATTCGTACCGCCGTTCTTTGGATTTGTAAACTAGCGTCTTAACCACTACACCAAGATCGTTGCTTGGTAATCGCCTAGTTGTTGGCATATTTGTTGTATTTGTATTTTATGTTCCCACTTCGACAATTTTTACTCTATTTTCTCCGTTTAGCAGCTGTTTCTGGCTTTCTTTTTCGGTGTTGTCCTTCATTTTCAATATGCACTATTAGTATTCACAGCTTGTGCCCCTCTGCAATGTCTTATTCAGATTAGACTTTTCTCCTTGTCCCTCAGTAAACATTTGATTGATTTAATTCTCATACTCTCCATGGATGGAGCACAGGAATACCAGACTCAAAAAACAGGTGTACATTTAATTTCTTGAGAGATAATACCACAGTTTCCACAGATGGCAGAAGCATTACATGATTGTGCTGAGTGACCAAAATGCTTAGTTGAAGCATCGTAATGGAAAGGGAATATAAGGTCGGGCCTTTAAACGATGGTAAGCAACATTTAATGGTGTTGGAAGGATAGACAAATCAAATGTAAGGAAGTAGGAGTACGTTGGCTGCAATGTACCGTTCTTCTTTGTGGAAATCCGATGCACAGCAAATATGTAACTCCTTAAGTTCTTCGCAGATTTCGACCTCCGGTAAATCTTTGAGGTTGAAACATGTAATGACGCCCTTGCTTGTATTAAGTTGACAAAGAGGCTCAACGATGACAGAAACAGTCCCTAATTGGCTACAAGAGCAATCAGAATTGTCTGTCCGAGACAGTTTGTACTAGTAATGTTCCACTTCTCAATTTTCGGATATGTCAAAGTGGAAAGTACCCTTTGCAATATGTTCTAATTGCTGATGTATAATAAATGGTGACAGAACACTCAAGGCACCAGCAGTGGCAGTAGATTTATCTTTGGTAATTAAATATCTTGGTGAAAGAGCAAGCTTTTCCTCTTTGCTGCGGATAGTGCCAGTATACATGTAGGGTGTATGATGCGAATCCACAATTTATGAAAGCCCAAAATCCTCCCTTCTTCCCCGTATTTGTTGAAGCGGCCAATGAGGCTTGTCAGCAAGCTGAACTTTGAGTCCAAGTCGAAGTGAATAGGAGGCAGAGCCACTTACATGGCCGACTGATTGGTACTGGCGTAAGGAGAGGGACCAATAGTTCTTTGGAGATTCCTGCAGCGCAGACTCCCAGGATGTCCTTTCTGGGCATCACTCCATCCGGTCTTTCTTGGTGCGTGTGCAATTCATTCCTCCGTCCCATAGCCCCAGGTTCAGGCGTCATCCAAATAAAAATTCAGTTACCATAAATAAGGCCATAGCGAGGTCGTCGTCCAGGGAGAGCAGTCCACATCCATGGCTTATTTTTAAACTATGCTCGATCGTAGGTTTTAAATGCCGGGGATCGGCCCGACGGAACCCCCAACCTGGAGGACCAATGGCTGAGTGCAGTTCCGAAGAACTGGGCGATGGGGCGCCACATTCCGACGCCAGGCTGCGATATTGGAGTCCGGACGCTTGTTTCTAGGTTATATCAGACGTGCACACAGGATATAGGTGATAAAGCTTTTGGCTCTTGACATGAAATTCCTCTTAAAGCAATGTTCACAAGAAAACAAGAAACATTTTCCTCTCAGCATGAATAACATGAAATTAAACAACTTCAGTTCAATAATTCCTTCTCTGCAAGGAATAAGAATCACAATCATAAAATAGCTCTGGTCACTACGAAACGAAAACTACATATAACAACTTAAACGTTTTTTTTCTATAACCCATAGAAATGTGGACCAAAATTAGAAAACAAAATGTTGTAAATAAAAATTATTAATATCTTGTATAATTGCCGTCTGCTGCTATTACGGCACGCAGTCGCTCCGGCATACTTGCAACAAGCGTAGAACAGTGACCAGGTCTACGCCTGTAATATTGCCATACCTCCATCACATGTGCTTCTAGAACTTCCTGATTCCCATCTTGCCACCTTTCCTCCCACTCCTGCACCATGAAAGCCCACAGATGTTCGATTGGGTTGAGATCGGGAGACCGTGCAGGCCAATCCATGCAGATGAGCTCTGGATGTTCTTGTAGCTACGCCTGCGTTTGCCGTGACTTATGCACAGCGCTGTTGTCATGCATGAATATGAACTCATCTTGGTCTGGAAAATTGGCACGAAGTGAAGGTATTAAAGTATTTTCCAGAATGCCAATATATACCTGACTGGTCATTCGCCCAGGGATAGAAATTAACTCTCCTGGGCCACTACCTGTCATGTAGCCCCAGAAATGTGCTGATATCCGTCCGGAATGCTTGGTCTGCACCACATATGGAGGTTCATATCTTGTTCCTCGTGGTCTATATAGCATAAGTCGTCATTGCTGGTCGGAACGGAATACCATCTCGTCAGTGCAGATCGTTAAGTCTCAGTACGCCTGTGGAAGGTCAAGATTCCGTTGTGCCCATTCTAATCTTCTCGCCTTGTGAGCGGCGGTGAGAAGAGTTCTGAAGGCAGGACGAGAATGCTTTAGGCCAGCTGTCTTGAGTCTGTCCCTTATGGTCTCGTAGGAACAGCCGTACTCTGCAGCCTTGTCCCGCAAGACGGATCTATGTCGCAGCGGATTGTTACGAACATCTTCTATAAGCGCTTCGTCTTGTGCAGCAGTTGTTGCTCTGGGTCTACCTACTCTATGTCGCGATTTGGTCCATTGAAAACCGTCCTCCTCGCTCCGATCGAGCCATTTGCGGACAGTTCGTCGATCACACCCAAGTTCCCTGGCAATCCGCGATGCATTCTGGCCTTGTGAAGCACGACCCACAATTTCACCTGGAAACAAAGAAAGAAACATATTTTATTTATTCCAATACCTGTGCCGTATTATACATATCTACACACAATTTTGTGCATAAAAAGAACTGATTAAGTTCTTGTAAGTTTGTATAAACGGATAGATCTTTGTAACGGATAGATTTAAACTGTCTCTGCATTTAATTGGGTTGCAGAGGTTATTTTTGTGTTACTCGAACACCCAATTAGATCATATTTTGGTTCAGCGGTTTCCTGTGACTTTGTGAACAAAAAGTCAAAACGTATGAGAAGAAGAGGGAACACAAAGACGGTTTATTCTCGGAAACACAAAACATACAAACTAATAGCAGGAGGGAGTCAGGAAAAGATATAATTACTATATTATTTGGTATTTATTATCGCTTGGTAAGATTGCACCTGTTGTTATTGAACTCCAACTCTTGAAATCAATCCTTCCTTTAAGCTCTAAATATATACTTCCTTCTCTTCTTACAAACTCTCATTCACTTGCTTCCTTTTATTCTCTTAAGTCTAACTTCTCAGTCTCACTGGGTTCCTAAATGGCTCTCCGTAATAATTATTTAATACAAGTACTCGAACAATTTCAGATACTGTTCCGAGAAAACCTCTCAATAGAGGACTTTCTTTCTTTTCCTTAACATCTGCTGTTAAAATCTAGCTGCTGGACCTAACCTCTTAATTCTAAGACGTTTCAAATAGTTTTGATGTTGGGCCCAGCAAGATTGTGGCACGCTAGAAATAGCAAGGATTCCGAAATCTGATACAGATTACGATCTTCTTTTAGCTTCATTAGGTCTGAGGTGAGGTTCAGCCTAACCCCCTTCCTGGAGAAAGATTTTCTTAGCTTATGCTTCCGTAGGAACACTTCGGAAATAAACGTGGTATACTTTCATAGGCAAGAATAGAGAAAAACTAAAGTGCCAATAAAATACTTCACGCGGCTTCAAGGCTGGATTAAAGCATCTGGAGACCCGTGGCTAGAAAATATATGTGGCCCCTGCTAAGCTCACCTAATACATTTCTGTGAAAGTACCGTAGGAAAGTTAAGGGAATGTGTTTCATATTTTTGGTCGTATTTTATTTTATGATAATGATTTATCTTCATGATTCATTTTAGATAGGCAGTTGAGATTTTTATCAGAGTGGAGGCCCCTGTTCACCTGGAGGCCTGGGGCTATAGTCCCCGTAAGCCCCACCCTTAATTCTGCCCTGCGCGGCTTCAAAGCGGTTGCTTTACCCGTCGATGGCAGCAAAATCTCCCTATCTTTTGCATGAATTTTTTCCCCACCAAAAATCAACATTGCTCTAGACAGTTCGAACATGCAGATCAAGATCTTTTCAAGCTTTTAAAGGGCTTGATCGCGTCATTTTGTATTGTGTACTTCCTTCATGGTTGAAATAGCTTAATTGATTCACTGAACACGTAAACCTTCAACAATAAACCTATGAATAGCGCCGCCTTGTGCAGTACGCGAGAGTACGTGAACCACCACGTATCGTGTGCTGTTTTTGCTCCTTATGAATTTAATATTATTTAGAATATTATTATTAATTTCTACTCTCAGCTTGCTTTATCCTTGTATACATGCATTCCATCATGACATGATATTCGCAACAGAGCAGCGAGCGTGATAGACTGCTCTGTATGTAGTTCAGAATGGAAGCGCAGGTAACTGAGGGGAGGAACTCGGTTTCCTGACGTTCAAATCAAGATTTGAACGAGCAGCGTTAACAGCTGTTGTTGAATAATTTTGAGTAATGTGGCGTTTTAAACAGAATCAAGGATTGAACTGCAATTTAAAATAGAAGAATATAGTAGCATATAACTCATTCTTTCAATCAGTTATCTACATTTCTTTTTATCTCAATTTCTTGTAATGAAAATAAAACCAATGGAAAAACAAACTCATGGCTTTACGAGGTCGTACCGAGCGGAAAGGGAGGTTTAGAACCCCAGAGATTAGTAATTTAATGCAGAACAAAATTAAATTTATTTTTAAAAAAAACATTTTTAAATACGCACAATCTCTGAGTTTTCTTTAGGTTACGGTTTTCCTCCTAAATAAACTAAACGTTTGTAAGAAAAGAGAATAGCTTATCAAATCGTACTATACTTGGTAACATTGCTACAATGGTAAAATCTTACCTTCTGTATTGTGGGAACCTGAAGAAACTTTTGGAATTGATTTTTCTATTTCAACATTCATCTTTAACACGTGCAATATAGAAAAAGATTATTATTGTTATTTGCAGTAACAAACGTTCAGATATAACGCTTCTTTTAAAAAAAGACGCGGAGAAAGTTTTTTTTGGGGTGGGTGAATGGCAAAATATATTACGGGGATTGCAATTTATGTGCAGAAACATTATTCTTTCAGTGTATTTCAAAGTAGCGAAAGTGAAAACGTGTTGTATACTGATTGATTTATAAATGTGTGTGATAATATTTATTATTTACTTTTCCATAATTTCCATCAGCTATGTACTGCTAGAATTTTTGGAAGGTATACTCTCGACCGTTTTCGAAACTATAGCTTATATCCATCCTTATACCTACATTACATCTCTCAATTAAAGTAAATACATGCTGAAATATATATATAAAATGTGTGGATATATTTCGTATACTCTCGTATATCTTCTCAATAGGTTTGTAGTGTTAGGTTTTCCTAAAATACTTTCTCTATACTAGAGAATCTAAGGCCTGTTTGATACGGAAGCATTTTTCGGAAGATTTCTTATAGTAAAAGGTTTTTCATTACCCTATTTTGTAGAGGATTCTGTTGAAGGATTGCAAACTACTGTAGGATCTCTTAGTGCACTGACGGATTGTGAAAGTTTAGGAAGAAGTTAGAACATATGACCAAAGTTAACTATCATCTGGAGCTGAAAACTAAACTGTGTCGAAATTGCAAAGTTAATTTAAAACAATATATAGCTGATAGATGCAATGAAAATATCATTGTTTTGCTTTTTTCGCGTCTTATATCAAGGGAATTAACAGTGGACTTGAATTGTGTAATATATTTGCCACATCTGATAGAAAAAGTAAAGAAGTATGAGAACTGGGATAAACACATTAAAACTATGCTGAATTTAACTGTGAGCACCAGGGTCGTACCCACACGGAGAATCTACCGGATTCGGATCCCCTCAAAACTTCTTAACTCGACATTCGCTTGTACACTTTCATAATAAAACTATAACTGTTTTGTAGGGAAATGACTGATGAAGCCTAAATATCTGATGTTACACTTCATCTGTACTCTTTCTTTTCTTGAAACACCTAATTCTACATTGTTTTCTTAGAATATAGATAGTGGAACTTAATAATCAGATATCGTTTCTCGGCTGTAGAATTACATCGGATCAATCGTACATAGATCTTATAGTATTGGACCCCCATCCAAACTTTGGACTCATTCAACAAAATTTTCTGGGTGTGCGCCTGGTAAGTAGGCTACGTCAAATATTCTATCACGATTCGATCACATGATCATTTCTATTAAACTCGTAATAATCTTGTAGAAAAAGAAGTCACATTCGCTCACTTTTGATTGGTTACATCAGATTTTTGGGTGTTTTGAATATGCTGTAGGTCTCCATTAGGAGTCCGAAGAATCTAGTAGGTCTGGTGTTTCCGTGGTTTGGTTGATTTCATGAAATGTCGTGCCCTCCTCATTTCTAAAGTCACTAGTGTATGTTTTTGGTGGACAGACCCTGGGTTCAATTCCAGGTGGGAGAGAATCAAACACATTACACTAATCTTCCTTTTAAACTGTACCTATACAGGGTGTCCCGACTTTTCATCTTATACAAGGTGTCCCAAAAGTAATGGTAAAGAATGAAATCACCTGGCACCAAAACAAGCGAAAAAGTTTATATGACATACAGTCCGAAAATGGACAGGGGCAAAGCTAGACAGTTCCGAAAGTGGAGAAAAGAAATTTCACACCTGCCTACCGGAATAATGGTAGGAGCTAGGATATGCGTTCATAAATAAATAAAAAAAACATATCGGCTTGACCTGTTAACCGCATGTTACATAGCTGCGCTACAGATTCTTCATACGTCATGTAGGAATACACCGAATATCTGTATTGTAAGCAACTACAGCCACTCCTATTATCTCTGTGAGTAGACCACATTCCATTTACCCTGAGGAGTGTAAGAATTGCCAGGGGGATGAGAGATAAATCCCCCTCTGTAGAACTGGATATTTTACAATCATGCTCGACACGCTTTGTTTCGATAGCCATTTTGCTGTCATACATGTATCACAATTTCCTGCTGTATTTTGTCTATCTCCATTGCATCGTTGCATTACCCGTTCCGGAAAATTACTCCGTTAATCCCCAGACGATGTATGGGGAATCTCTTGCACACTTATGTCAAACATTTGAATATGCGCTTAATAGGACAAGTCGATATGATATATATGTATTTCTGACCCGCTTTCCAAGCTCCGATCATTATCCGGTACCCAGGTGTGAAATACCTTTCCCACACTCGAAGCTGTCTATCTCCGCCCCTGTTCACTTCCGGACTATATGTTATATAAAGTTTTTTTTTTACTTGTTTTGGTGCCAGGAATCTGTGGTTTTGTTTTTTTACCATTACTTTTGGGACATCCTGTATAGCTTAACCTCTAACAGAGAACGTAAATACAAAATAAACAATCATGAAGTGTCTTGAGACAACAATGCAAAAGTGCTTGGACAAAGCATTTGTAATTAAATGTGCCTCTGCAACCATCCTAATAATGTGGTACATTGCATATTTTATGTATACTGTTAACAGTTCAAGAAACAGCATACCTGGCGATTTAAATATACAAGGTAGCAGATATTTGCAGTCTAATGGAGAGTGCATTTAGTATATTCTCGTGAAAATGGTGGTAAGTCTGTAGAAGGAGAATGGCACACTACAAAATTATGAAAATCATAGTATATATACAGATGTTGGCATCAGAAACTGAAAGTTGTTTTACCATATTAAAGAATATAAAAGCATTTAACTTATTGTCGGAGTTCAAAATAGTCACAGTGCATTAACTATAGTATTAACAAAGAAAAAGTTGTAAAAACTAAACTTCAAAAGAGTTATTGACAAGTTGACTGCCCAGAAGCATGTCAGAAGTGATTTCATATATGAATGAAATGGAGCATTCGTTTATGGATGGGTACTTCTTATTATATGAATATATTGTGTACATACGTATTGTGTATTCCAACGCATTCGCCTCGTCATGTATTCAGTACTTTTACAGCATCACTGAAATAACTGCAGAGGTACCATGACTTTTTGTTATGGGACCGCTTCATATAGATAACTGGAGTAAAGTGGTCATTTCCTAGCTAGTGACAAGAACTTTAATTTCGAAACCAACAATATGCACCATCTCCTCCAATATCACACATCAAAAACATTAATATACACAATTTATGCTGACGAATATTCTAACCAGGAATGCTAAACATTATACGAGATATACACTTAACCCCGGTTTCCCTTACCATTTCAACTAAAGGCAAATCCGTTTGAATTTGCGGAGAACTTTTCCGCTACCTGTTGCTATGAATGAGGTGGTTTTAGATCGGTAGAACTATAATGCAGACTACGAATGATTTACGTAAAGCAAACAAGAACAAGCAAAGAGTTTAGTTTCGCTGCGTAAAAACGAACCCATTCTAGAAATCATAAAACCTTAAAATCGCTGAGAGTTGGAAGTTCCAGACATTTTGTAACAACACCACAAATGCAAATTAGCGATATTTGATTCCTTTTTGTTTGTTTTGAGGGGAAGGTTAAGATTTAGCCACGATTTAATCCTTTTCTAGATATTTGAGGGAAAAGCGAGATAGCCATTTTTATTAGAATTCCCAGGAAACCTCTCAATAAAGGACGTTGTTAATTTTCCTTAACATCTGCTGGATTTAAACTCCACTCTTCAACTAGAAGGTTATTGTGCTAACCGTGTAGCCACCGAGGAGCTCACCGTTGAGAGAGTTATCAACTTCCGACATTTTGTTCCACCACCACGAATGTAAAGCAGTTACTCTTATATTTTTCAAATACAACGAGGTTGTTAAACCAAATTGAGTGCATACACTTCAGAAATACATAAATAACGTAATAGAAATTTAACTTAATTGAAATGGACAATAGTGTTTATACACAACTTTTCAGAACACTAAACTAATAGCTGTGTACAAACAAACAAGTAATGCAAACCCATTTTGTATCCTGCAATACGTCGTATATTAAATTCTGGCAGCACTTGTTTCATTATCTAAGAAGAAATCGCATGGGAAGCTGAGGTATAAGAATTGCATTGTGTCTTATCGTTTTAAATCCAAGTTGAGGTATTCACAGTTACATCCATTTGTCTTTACATGATAGGGTTAGTAGAGGAATATAGACAATGAATATATCACAATCACAATCTCAACTGAAGATAGTTTTCCTTTTTCTGCTCTCCTGTCAAATTGTGATGTACAACATCCCAGACAGCACAATGCACGTACAGTATCCGTATAGTACATGTACAATGGCACGGATGCAACATGTGCATCATCTGTATAAATGCACGCCTGTACATGTGATGCACATATACATGACAGGTCCTATTCAACATCTTCACGTGCACAGAACATGTTCAACGTACACGTCCTGCACAAGTGATTTACACCTACCGCGCAGGTGATTTACAAGTAGCACGTATTCGATTTATATGTAGTTCACAGGTGATTTACATGTAGGACAGAGGTGATTTACACGTAGCACACAGGTGATTTATATGTAGCACACAGGTGATTTACACGCAGTGACCAGGTGATTTACATGTAGGACAGAGACGATTTACACGTATCACACAGGTGATTTATACGCAGTACCCAGGTGATTTACATGTAGGACAGAGGTGATTTACATGTAGCACATAGGTGATTTACACGCAGTACCCAGATGATTTACATGTAGGACAGAGATGATTTACACGTAACACACAGGTGATTTACATGTAGGACAGAGGTGATTTACACGAAGTACCCAGATGATTTACATGTACGATAGAGGTGATTTGAAACAGTACCCAGATGACTTACATGTAGTGCACAGGTGATTTCCTCGTAGTACAGAGGTGATGTAAAAACAAATTCGAGATGCAACGAAGAGAAAAAAAAAGTTTATACATTTGGTGTCTTACGAAGTAACACAATCTATAACTGCATTTTTTTTAACAAGAGTTTCATTCCCATCCAATGGATGGGCGGGCCGTAGAAGGCAACACCTTCTCTGTGGCCAGAGTTATTTTATAACTGGAAATTATTTTTTTTATTGCTAGCCGAAGGCTAGCTCCCTTGCGAGGGTTACGCCCTCTATCCGGGGTGAGTGCTGAAAGTATTGGGGTAGTAAGGAGATTGGAGCTGGTCTATGGGATGTAGGAGAACTGGAACATCATGTATTTAAGTAACACTTTATTATATTTCAACTTTATTTCATTTTATTATAGTATGCATCAGACATTATGATCTTGTGATCATAATCATAAGGGCAGGAAAAGATGATGGTGAGGTGCACTTCACAGGACAAACACAAACAGGTTGTTAAAAAGACGAATGCTGGTTATCTTCTTGTCCAGGGGCTACTCTGGACAGTGATGAAGACATGTGAAGCCCTGTTAGTATAAGGGATTTACAGTGCAGTAAATGTGGGTGAAACATGATGGGGAAGATGATCGGAAGAATAGGCAGATGCGACAAAATGGTCGGGGTGATCAGGTGGAAGAGTTTTGAGATAAAGGGAGAAGAGCAGAGATAAAGGACAGGTGATGAAATTATAACCCAGATCGTAGTTGCGATCGATATCCATCGTGTCCACAAGTAGAGGGTGCCGTTGCTGAAAGCGGGTAGTTATGAACTTGAGCCTTAATTTTTCGATGTGATGAAGTAGGGTAGGAAACGTTATGCGGTCATACAACTCCTGCGTTGGACTCGGAAGCTTGATTCGGTATGCTAGACGAAAAGCATGTCGTTCGAGCACTTTTAATTTGTTGTAGAAGTAAGGTAATGCACTAACCCAGGCGGGGTGTCCATATGTTAAGACGGGGCGCAAAAATACCTTGTAGGTATTGAGTACTGTAGAAGGCTGTAATCCCCATGTGGTACCTATAAGACGTTTAAGAAGGTTTAAACGATTATAGGCCTTGCGAGTGATTTCTTTAAGATGTGGGCGCCAAGTTAGATGATGGTCTATAGTGAGACCGAGGTAAGTGACCTGTTTAGTGGGTTGAATTCGTGTACCGTCGACACTGATGTTAAGGAGATTCGGATTTTTCTGTACTCGAGAGCGCTTGCGAGGTGGAATAAAGACAATTGCCTGCGTCTTAGTGGAGTTTATGTGAAGTCGCCACTTATTGCACCATCGAAAGAAGGAGTCAATTGCTATGCTGAGAGAGGAGTTAATCTGTTGAATGGTTCGGGCTGTACAGAGAAAAGCAGTGTCATCAGCATATTGGAAAGTGTGCACATTGAGAGGAAGTGCCGGCATGTCAGCTACAAACAGAAGATATAGTAGGGGTGAGAGAGCAGAGCCTTGGGGTACCCCAGAGTGAATAAAAATCGGATGAGAGAAGGAGCTATTGATGGTTACATAAGAGAGGCGGTTAGAAAGAAAGTGAAATATGAATCGGAGATAAGAAAGCGGAAGTCGGAAGCGGTGTAGTTTGAACAGAAGAGCTAAATGCCAAACTTTATCAAAAGCTTTTTCGAGATCGAAAAGGATGAGACAAGACGGTCGAGCAGTATTATAATGATTGGTAATGAGATTTAAGAGTCTGAGCAGTTGATCGTTGATGCTAAAATTAGGTCTAAATCCAGCCTGATGCACAGGAAGCAAATTATGGGTAGAGAGATGGAGATGAAGTCTGGCGACGATGATGCGCTCGAGAATCTTGCTAAATACGGAGGTTAGCTGTATTGGACGGTAAGATGCAACAGAATCTGGAGGTTTGTTAGGTTTCAGAAACATTAAAGTAGAGGATGTTTTCCAGTCTGAGGGGAAGTAGCCGGTACGAAGTATAAATGTATAGACATAAGAAAGAAGAAGAAGAAGGCAGTATGGTGCTTCTTTGATGTGGCGATAAGTTATCCGATCCAAACCAGGAGCTGTATTACGCTTGCGATTCACGACAGACGAGATATCGTCAGTAGAGATAGGAGCGGTGAGAGGATTATTGTCGGGAAGACTATGAGTTTCACTTGGTTGTAAGTAAGGTGCTGATGGGTTCAAGATGTCCGTGGGATGCCTCCGGGGAAAGTCTGGTGAAAAAGGAGTGAATGTAGTTTGCAGGTGGTCGGCAAAAGCGTTGGCTTTATCTTCATCGGTTTGGAGCGGACAGTCATTAATAAGCAATGGATAAGGCGTCCTGGTTAGCTTGCCCGTCAGCAGATTAAAGCGTTTCCAGTACTTAGTTGGGTGCGAAGTTTCTGCCAAGGTGTTGCAAGTCTTGACCCAGGTCCGGAGTTTATATGCCTTAACATAGTTTCGGACTGTGCGCTGGAGTTTGCGATGATGCTGTAGTGCTTCCAAGTTCCCAGTGCGCTGAAACTCTCGGAAAAATGCGCGGGAGCGGTGTATAAGAGGTAGATAACTTGGTGGTAGGCGTGGTTGGTACCGGGAGATTTCAGTGGTTGGTATATGAAGTTCGGATGCATGACGGATAGAGTAGGTGATATCAGAAAGGCAATTATACAGAGCATCTTCTGTGGTAGGCGGCTCAAGATTGGCTAAATCGGCAGTGATTGTTGAGCGATAATGTTCCCATTTTGCTTGGTCAAAACGTGGGACACGTCGAGATTCTGGTAAGGTTCGAAGACTATGAGGCTGTGGTTGATCAATGTGAAGTTTGATGGGTAGATGATCGCTACCAATGGAATCTAGTACCTCGAGAGTACATCGTTGGGAAAGGTTGACAGATGAAATCACTACGTCTGGTGTGGTTTCAGTGATAGGTCGGGTAGGTTTTGGTATGTCAAAGATATGGCCTGTGGTATGACTGGTGATGAAGTTAAGGAAACGTTGTTTCTGGTTATCTGAACGGCTATGAATATTAATATCTGCCATAATGATATAATATTTAAAGTTATTAGAGATATACTGAAAAAAGCAGAGGGGGATTGGGTGTCCAGGGCGCACATATATGGTGGCTATAGTGACATAAAGGGAGTGAAAATAGAGAGTGATAATGAGGTGCTCCGGTATGTTATATAAGGCAGGGTGGTATTGGCGATGACTAATGGAAGGATGAAAGCCAACAGCCACTCCCCCATTTGCTCGGCGTGCAGCTACCGTAGAATCACAACGTAGTAATGTATATCGAGGTATTTTAAAAGACATAGCTGGTGTGAGGTGAGTTTCGTTAATGAGGAAGGCTTGAATAGATTCTTCTAAGAGAAGCTGTTCGAAAAGAGTATAATGAGTAGCGAGGGATCGAATATTAACAAATAAGAGCGAAATACCCATGATTACGGTGCAGTAGAAGGGTTGGAAGTTTCTGCGGAGGCATGTTCTTCGAATGGAGTGACATGAAAATACACGTGTGGACCAGAGTAGGTAGCTTGAAAGGAACATTTAAAGATCAGGCGAGCAGAGTGATTGACCACCCCGAGAATGTGTTGTCGAAGAAAAGGATGAATGTTTTGCATTGCGATAGTGAAAAAAGATAGTAATTGTTGGAGAGTAATAGGTTCGTCGATAGCTGGTGGTGGTAGCGCTTGCTGAGTTGGCGGTAAAACAGGTCGCAAAGGAACCGTGAGTTCCGGGCTGAGAGGCTCAGCTGTAGGTTTCGCTTTGCATCGATAACTATACGTCGGATGCTGCTCTGGACATGTGGAGCATTTAGGTGGTTTAGCTAAGTTGGTACATGCCTTAGTATCGTGGGCACCGCTACAGTATCCACATTTGCTAGGTTGCGTACATTTTGAAGTCGGGTGGGAATTGTACGCTTGACAGCGCTCGCATCGCAATGGTAAAGGTGGAGGTGATTTTGAAGGCTCGACGCGATGCTTTCTTTTATAAATGAAAGCGCCATAAGTTAGCAAGTCATCGATGGTGGTTTCGGAATTAGTAAGGACTCGTACCATGTATGTGGCTCCATGGTCGTTTTTAATACGTATGCACTTAAGTATAGAGTGCCCCTCTTGAGTGAGTTCTTCCTGAATCTCATCGTCTGTCAGGGAAGGATCCACCCCCCTAATGACAACTGAAAGAGCCGGGGGTCTTCGTGGAGGTGGTGCCTGTTTAAACGCCTTTGATTCAAGTCGCTTCATTTCAGCATGTTTGCCAAAAATTTCGAAACTGCATTTGTTTCGTACAGTGGTTAAGAATGATGAATCGTATGACTTGAAGATTATCCCATTGCGTGTATGAACAATTTGAGCGATGGAGGCGCGTGGTAGATATTTTAGGAGTTGTTGGAATGCCAGCTTGGTATTCTCAAATTTGGGATCAAAGTTGGTAAGCAGGAATGAATGAAGACGAGGTTTGGAAGAATCCAGTATTGTCGGAAATTCATTAGCGTCGTCAAGATTCATGGATGAAACAGACTGCTCGGATTCACTAACAGTATGATGACGCTTAGACGGTGGCTGAGTTGAAGAAGTGTGATGTTTGTCCGGTGTGCGTGATCGGGATCTACCAGAATTTTTGCCTTGGGAAGCAGATGGATGCCTGCGGTCAGTTCCCTGGCCCACTGACGTGGGATTCAGAGACGGCCCAGGAGGTTGCGGTGGTAGTCCCGGATGGCCACCTGACGCCATCCAAATGGGCGCAAAAGACTTCGGTGAAGAGGATGATCGAGGAAGCCCACTGTGGCTCTCACTTGAGGCAGCAATACGTCCTCGCGGAGATGTCGGTCAGTGCGAGCACTGGCCCTCCACAAAAGAGATGAGGAGACGAAAATGATGATGATGGCCACGGGCTCCCACTTGAGTCAGCAATACGGACTGCAAGGGGATGTCGATTGTCTGTAACAGTACAATCCTCCCGAAATGAACAAAAAATGCTAGACAATGCTCGTAGAGCGTTAGCAATCGACCTCAGACCTGTGAATCGATAATCGATTCTGAATTCTGAGTGATTATGTATAACTGGAAATTTTTTTTTTTACCAGCTAACCTACGCTAGCTACTACCCGAAGAGGGTTACGCCCTCTGTAGGGGAAGAGATGTTTAGTATATTCTGCTATTCAGAAAGCAATGGTTGGGCTATGGGTAGGTACAGAAAACTTTATTATTCAAACTTTCACAGTCATTATGGCCTTTAACCATAATCATGAGGAAAGGTAAATACATAAACTGCAGTGAGGGAAAACCATAACTGTAAGTGATATGATGTGGAATGATGAAATGAAGTGCGAAACTCACTACAACACATAGGTTTTGTTAGTTGAACTAATGCTGGTTATCTTTAGGGGCTGCGCTAGGCATCAATGAGGACAGAGGAGCCCTGTATAACTGGAAAGACATCACCTTCAAAGTATATAACAAGTAACTAATAATTGTTAGTGAGAATTTTAATTTTGGAGTTTATTATTTGCAACGAGCAAAGCTTTAGGTAGTATCTTTGACATGTTTGCCAAGTAACAAATAACGCAACATATTCTACTGTAATCAGTCACGAAAATAATTTTGTAAACCTATGAACTGTCTGAGAGTAGTTACATCAGTACAATGCTGCCACCTGTTGATATTGAATCCTAGCTCAGTGGACGTTATGGACTTTTTACAATCATTCAGCTGTTATTCCTCGAAAAGTCTCTATAACACCGCCTGCAGGAAAAACGACACCTACCAAAAATGGAGGTTACTTTCTGTTGATGAAAATGAGAGTAAAAGAATGAAAGTAAAAGTATACACTTGCACGGTATTATGGACGTCTCATACACACGTGCAGTAGCCGTGCAAATACCCATGTGCACACAACGGCTTAAGCACCGGTAATTTAAATGTACTTCATCCACGCAAATGCACATGTGCCCATCCACTGCTCAAGCATGGGTTATGCACATGCGCTGCATCCACGCAAAAACACATGTGTACATAACGGCTAAAGCACGGGTTATATAAATGTGTGCTTCATCCATGCAAATGCACATGTGCACATAACGGCTTAAGCACGGGTTACGTACGTGCGTTGCATCCATGCAAATGCACATGCGTACATAACGGCTTAGGCATAGGTTATATAAATATGTGCTTCATCCATGCAAATGCACATGTGCACATAACGGCTTAAGTACGGGTTCCGTACGTGCGCTGCATCCACGCAAATGCACATGAGTAGAGAGGGAATGGGGATTCTGCAGACAAATTTATTATTAGCCCATTTTAGCTATATGTCACCCTATCTAATAACTTCTAATCCACCCCTAATAATTTCTAGCGCACTCCCTATCCCAAATAACTTCTATCACATCTCAAATAACTTCTATCTTACTCATAATAACTTCTAATGCATTCTATCACTAAATTTAGTTACAAAAAATCACTAAATCTGGGTACAAAAAATCACTAAATCTAGTTACAAAAACAAAAAATCACTAAATCTAGTTACAAAATCTGGTTATAACCGGTTTTGACTTCAAAAATCATTAAATCTGGTTACAAAAAATCATTAAATCTGCTTACAAAAAATCACTAAATCTAGTTACAAAAATAAAAAATCACTAAATCTAGTTAAAAATAAAAAATCACTAAATCTAGTTATAAAAATCACTAAATCTAGTAAAATAAAATTAAAAAACACTTTTATGATATTACCATAAAAGTTAACTAAATTCTGCATAATTACATAATAGTTACAAATTAGTATATTGATAGTTACAAATTAGGATATTGATAGTGAAATCTTCTGCTAACTTCATTCTCTATTGAAAATAATGACTTCTTAAACTCTGTCCACTGATCATAATTCAAGCTGAATAGACAACCGTTAATATGAAAAACAACTTGAACTTCAGTCTGCACATTTTTCACAATTACATTGAAATTATTAGTAAGTATAAATTTCTTTTGAGGATCCATTCTATTCACTCCATTTTTTACTTCTGACGATATATTTTTGATCATTTTTATTATTTTTTGGATTCACATACAGAACTCAACAGTTGGATAATTATCTTTTAAACCAGTGTATTTGATTTTTATTCCATCTTTAACGATCTCATCAATCATTTTATCTGTTAAGTGTTTTGTAAATCTAGGTGGAAGAAAAACCTTGAACTCCTCACATTCAACTAATATGCTCTTTCCAAACTTAGTTTTAATCTTTTCCATTTTCACAATCTTATATTCTGTATTTAATTCTAATTCTCTTAATCCAATAACCGATTTTGGTCAAGACTTCCAAGCTTGTTTAAAAAATCAACGTGTTTTGCCATATTTATTATATAGAATTTTTTCTAATAGTCTCGAATTTCGTTAAGTAATTCATTGATTCTGTTAACAATATCTCTTACATTTTCATCTGTTAATTCACCATTCATGAGCTTAATTACATTAAGCTCATCTTTAAACAGCCCAATTCGATTCACCATATTTTTATAATATTCTTTCTTTGAAGCTATATTAAACCGTGTTGATAGACCAGTGATAACAGCAGAAGCCGAAGCAAATGCAGTTGTAATAATTGAATACACTGTAACAGGAATAAATACATTGATGAACCCTGTAGAAGCTGATAATAGAATTGATAACGTAATAAGAGTAGTATAAACACATTTTATTCTCTTGAACTTCCTTTTGTTTTTCATTAATAACTTCTCAAGATTTAATATAGTATCTTCAATGAACACAATTAAATTCTCACGTGGAATGTTATCTGGAATAGTCATTTTATTAAATAAGTTTTTATGATATTGTCATAAAAACACTTACAAACTAAACAAATCTAATAAACATATAATTGATTTATATCTTCTCAATTATTTTTTCTTTCTCAACATCATACTCTAAATTTTTCTTACCAATCATAACAACATAGCAAATTGTTTTATCTGGTACATCGCTTTCAAAATTAACAGTCAGTTTGAAATTAGTTCTATCACTTACAGTTACTGATTTATGCTTGCTTGTGTTAATTACGAACATTGGTCTATTTTCTAAAAATTCTTTAGGATAATAAAACATCTCAGTATTTCCAATTGTAGCTCGCTTATATACCGTATACATTTCATAAACTTTCAAATACTTATGTTTTGCAAAATCTAAGTTTAAAGATTCTAATGGGAAAGATTCATTTCTAGAATTACGAAAATGGATATTCTGAACTTTACAATGATCAAAATAGCTTGAATCTCTTTCTTGATTATAATTTCTATCAGTTTGGAAAAAGGCAATCACAAAATTAGGCATATCAAATTCACTTGAGTTAAATTGTGTGGTTAAATCGAATTCTAAATACTTTCCACTAACTGATTTCTGTAAACATTGATACGTGTTAAATGAAATAGGAATCTTACCTTCTTTTAACATATTAGATCTTAACAAGGTGGCATAGTTAGGTTCATAATTAACAATAGGCATTCTTAACTCCATATTTGTAATCTTAATTTTACCTGGATGCGGTTGATTGTCTTCATATGTTCCATCCTGCTTTTTTGTTTTCCAAATAGCAAATGCGTTATCCAAGATATTATGACCAAGATATTTTACGAGTGTTTTTGGTGGATTACCTCCAAATGAATCAAACACATACTTTCTATTTCCTTTTTTCCAATAACAAATCCAATGCGTTCCTATATTTTTAGACGTATCAAAATTAACAATACCACACTCATTCTTCTTTGGTTGTTTAGGCAATTCATTACTCATAAATACACCTCTAAAGTTTCTTATCTTAAGTTTTTTAACAAGTTGTATTAGGTCTAAATTACTTAAAGGCTTAATTTCTTCTTTTTCTTTACTGTTTTGGAGTTTACGTTTTTTGAAAGCTTACCACCTTGTTTTTCTTCCATTGCTAAGTTATGTCGCTTTTGTTCATCTAATTCCATTTTATTCTTTTTTGCATCATCTACAGTCTTAGCAATAGCAGCCGCACCTCCAGCAACAGAACCTAGAGCACCTATTAAAGCTAAAATCGTTGGAATAGTAAACATAAAACCACCATAATGAACTTTATAATCATTTGCCTTCATTTCCTTGTTTATTTTCTTAAGTTGTGGTATAGAAAGAGATAGAGACATACATTGTCCTTTACTTAGTTTTGCTTCCTTTTGTTTGAGTTGTTTGTTAGTTAAAATGTGATCTATATTTAATTGTTTAAGTTCCTGATTAGGAATCGTAAATGTAAAACCTTTTAACTGAATATTTATTATATAATTAAAAGCTTTTTATGAAAAATTTCCATAAAAAAGTACATATAAACCTAAATCTAAAAAATACTTATAAACCTAAACCAAATCTTACTTTTGTTACTTATAAACCTAAACCAAATCTTACTTTTGTATTCATCACTAAAGCAGTTCCAAGAGCAGGTAGTTTTTCAGTTATTAAATTAGCATCTTTAGCAAAAACTCTTTCCCAAGCTTTATTTTCTAATTCCTTATCTGCAATATGTCTTGATTCTGTATCTTTATTATCCCTACAGTATATATCATGTTCTTTACAAGCCGCATCAAATGGATTAATACCTTTATCACCTCTTTCTAATCTTTCTTGTAACTTAGTAAAAGGTCCGCAAAATTCATAACCTGGTATATGTAACTCTGGAATTCCTTTCATGTTTAAAATCCTATTCATTAATCCTTTACCATATTTTTCATTATTCCAAAATTTTGGTGGTAACGTATTCAATATCTTTATCAAGTAAGCTATACCCTTTGGATCATTAGGTATAAATTGTGAAAGTTTAGAATTAATCATATCCATAATACCTACTTTCTCATTATAAAAGTTATCATTTCCAGATTTTTCTTCTCCATCAATAACAATCAAGCGATCAATTAACTTCCTCACATCATCCATCCATATGTATTCTTTTGATAATTCGTTATATACCTTTATTCCTTCTCCAGATTTTGGTGTCTTTTTTGAAGGTGTTGTTGGTTTTATATATTCATCCCAAATAGGTTTGATAATTTCTTTATATTTTTTACCTTTACTAGATTTTTGTTTTCTTGTACTTGGATCATTATTATGAAATACAACACTAGAATCAATTACTATTTGTTTATATTTCTCTAGATCATCATCATTATAATTTGTTGGATTATGTTTTGTCAATAATTCCCATAAACCTTCTGTTCCTGTATAATGTCGATTATTAATAACTATATCATCACCATGAATTTTAACTTCTGCATTTCCTATCATATGTATAATTTTCCCATCTTCATCATATGGTTGTATTCCAAAACTTTTATCATCTCTAGTTGCATAATATCTTGAGGCAATCTTACCTAAATGAGTTGTTGCTAAAGATTCTATTCCTTCTACTTTATATTTAATTTGTTTTTTCATGTGTTTTATTTCTTCTGTTATAGGCGCATCACTTTCATTTATAGGACTATCATACGTGGGTGGTGTTTCTAATAAGCTTGAATCAACTCTCGCACTTTTATGTACAACTGGAACTAACTCTTGAATTAGATTTTTATTTTCTTCTGCTACTTTTGATATATCTTGCCCTAAATCTTTGATTGCATCAATAACAGGCTGATCTTGTTTTTTAAATTTCTCATACTTACTTCGATTACTTTGTTTAATTTCCTTAAATCTTTTAATAAGTTCTTCTTTTAACTTAATATACTTCTTAGCTTTATTAACATCGATTTATTATATAAAGGAAAATAAAAACATAACATAACATAACATAACATAACATAATATAACATATACGTTCACCTACATTCATATACGTTTAGTTCACACTTTTAGAAATTCTTTAATTTTATTTCTATATTTACCATTATTCACCTTCCTAGTCATATCTATTGTTAAGAAACCATGTTCTTCACTCCAACACTTGCTACATAATAATTGTAATTTTTCAAACGACATATCAGATGCAACAAATTCATCATATATATGTTTTAAATTTACATTGTCCTGTCTAAATATATAAAGAAAGTTTAAGTTGTCCCTAATTAATTGTTTTGGTACTTTAGAATATGTTTGTCCAAGATAGAAACAGTTCAAACCCTTATGACGACCTCGAGTAAAATATTCTCTAACGTGATTTTGTTCTTCTAATATGAAATCATCAATTACTACCAGAGAATAGTCTTCACATTCATCTAATGAAATAATCTCTTCATTGTTTCCTTTTATTATTGCTATTGTGTCTTTAATATTACGTTCTATATCTCGAAAAAGTTTTATTAGGCGTTGGTATTTAGGTTGATTTAGACTTTTAGAATAGATATAAACATTTGCATATTTTAACCATTTAGGTGCCAACAAAAAATTATCAATCATTAACGTTGTTTTACCACATCCACTAGACCCAACTATTAAACATCTTATATCATCAGGTAACAACTCACCATTCCTCTTTCTCTTCGCCGTTTCTTCTGTTAATCTTACTTTAATATCCCAATTATCCATTTTAATTATTTATTATATAATAAATGAAGGTATTTAATTTAAATGGTTATTCATCTGTATTAAACATGTCTTTGCACTACCCATTTGAAAACGATTTAGAAGTAGCTGTTGCAGGATTTTACACAACATACTTAACTCCAAATATTACAGAAAAAATAATAAATTAACGTTTTGCAGTGAAGAACCTGAAGTTACAAGACAAGCCATAGTTCAACCTGGTCAATATAGTTTAAAAGAATTAGAAGAATATATTAAATCAAACCTTCCATTCTACACTGATGAATTCAAAGATACTTTTGAAATTACGAAAGACAGGAAGAGAAATAGAGTTAAAATATTTAGTGAGGTTTGTGATATAACCTTAGATACCGTTAATACTGTATTAGGTTTTAGTGAGAAAAAGTTAACTAATAATACAGAACATGTTGGAGATAAGCCACCAAAGTTTCATCCGTTTGATACTATAAATATTCACTGTGATTTAGCAGAAGGTATGATTTTAAAACACAATGACACAACACACAACGAAACAGATTTAATCGCAACATTTAGAACAAATGCAGAGTTTAGAGAACCAATTATATATGAACCTAATGAAAAGATATTTTTCCCAATACATCACAATAAATTTAATAATTTCAAAGTTTCAATTAAAGATGAGAATGGTGATTTGATTGATTTTGGTGGAGGTCGTATAACTGTTTTACTTGCTGTTCAATAATTCAAAATTATTATATAATAAATATGGATATTTTTGGTAATACTAAAAGGGAGACTACAAACCTCAATCATGTAAGTGAAGTTTTTTACATCAAATAATATAACATGGGTTGATTTCAAAAACAAAAGACTTGTTAATGTAGGTGATGCAATTGACCAACATGATGTAGTAACTTTACAACAGCTAGATTTAATAAATAGTAATGTTAATAGTCAATTGGAAGGTGATAGAAACAAATTTGAAGATGTATTAAAAACATTACAAGACACATATATAAAGAAGGAAGATTTTCAAAAGGTTAGGATGGATACTACTAAATTGATTATTCAGAAGGAAACCATGCCTCTACTATATCGATTAAGAGCTAAAAATGTTAAGGAACCAATCTTTAAAATATTTAATCTCTTTAATGGTTACAAATTTCTCTATAATGGGAAAATAATGCACATGGAATTAAGTTTGGATAAATACTTTCTAGAGATGTATTTGGGTGATACTTTGATTGAAAATTTACCTTTTAACTTTAACAAGAACGATATAATTACAATTAAACCAAATAAAAATTCAGCTATGGAAGAAGGACAATTATTGTTTGTTGTAATGTACATAGAAAGAGAGCTTCATAAAACCATTTGCTATATTCAATCTATATAACAACATTCTAACTCAATCTATATAACATTTTAATTCAATCTATATAACAACATTCTAAATTGAATTATACAGATGAATTATAAATTGTTATATAGATTGAATTATTGTTCGAATTATAGACTAAGTTATAGAATGTTATATTGATTATATTATATAGATGAACAGTGTTTGAATTGTAGAAGTTATTATATAGATTGATTATAGATTGAATTATAGATTGAAGTTCATGATCAATTATAGTATTAATCAACAAATACCAACAACAGCATTAATTATAGTATTAATCATCAAATACCGACACCCGTTAATTATAGTATTAATCATCAAATACCGACACCCGTTAATTATAGGTATTAATCATCAAATATCGGCAACAGTATCAAACAAACATATGCTTGAATTATAGTTTGAATTAAGCCGATCTTTAGAATGATGTTGTTAGTTGAATTATAATATGAATTAGGCCGATCTTTAGAATGATGTTGTTAGTTGATATAGTGTTTGAATTATAGATTGAGGTTAATAATTTTCCATATAATAAATAGTATGATGTATTGTGTTAAGAGTAAGAAATCAACAGATACAAAAATAGATAACATTAGAATAGAACAAACAAAGAATGGGAGATATGTTAAGAAAGGTATATGTGTTGTATGTGGTACTAATAAATCCCAACTCATTAAAAACCCTGATTGACTATATGAAGGTGAAGGTATTAGAGAAGACATTATAGAAGAAACTCATAAACCATCTAGAAAGAATTATCCTAGGTTAGGTGTTATTGTTAAAGGTATTGATGATCTTTGGCAAGCTGATCTTGTAGAAATGGATAGTGGTGTGTTAAAAGGTGTTTCAAAATTAAATAAAGGGTATAAGTATTTGCTAACGATTATAGATGTGTTCTCTAAATATGCGTTTGCTGTTCCTGTTAAAGATAAGAGTGGTAAGAATGTTACAGAAGCATTTGAATCAGTGTTAAAAGTAAGAAAACCTAGTAACTTACAAACTGATCAAGGTAAAGAGTTTTACAATAAAGAATTTAAGAAGTTGATGGAGGAAAATAGGATTAATCATTATTCAACCTATAGTGGTAAAAAAGCTT
This sequence comes from Thermobia domestica, assembly GCF_964235325.1. Classification (NCBI taxonomy): domain Eukaryota; kingdom Metazoa; phylum Arthropoda; class Insecta; order Zygentoma; family Lepismatidae; genus Thermobia; species Thermobia domestica. The sequence continues at coordinate 89,659,255 of NC_137465.1, forward strand.
CTGTTGTTGAAAGATTTAATAGAACACTTAAACAAAATATGTGGAAGAAATTTACTGTTCAAGGTAATTATAAGTGGTTAAAAATATTGCAAGGTTTGGTTGATGAATATAATAACAAAGTACATAGAATAATTGGTGTGAAACCTGTAGAAGTGAATAAGAATAATGAGCATGTGATATTGAAAAAAGTGTATAAGAAAGAATATGAGCCTGTTAAGTTAAAGTACAAGATTGGTGATTATGTTCGTATAAGTAAAATTAAAGGTTTGTTTGAGAAAGGATATACACCTAATTGGTCAGCAGAAGTGTTTGTTATTAATGAGGTTATACCATCTAATCCACCAACATATAAAATTAAAGAATTAAACAATGAAGAAGTTAGAGGAAGATTTTATGAACCAGAATTATTGAAAACTAAATATAAGGATGAGTATTTGGTTGAAAAAGTATTGAGAAAGAAAGGTAATAAAGTGTTTGTTAAATGGTTAGGGTTTGATGATTCACATAATAGTTGGATAGATAAGAGTAATGTAATATTATAAATGTTATATTTTATGGTTTAATAATTCACATAATAATTAAATAATGTAATATTATAAATGTTATATTTTATGGTTTAATAATTCACATAATAGTCTGATAAGATAAGGAAAATGTTGTAGTGTAAATTTAATGTTTAACTTTTATGAATATTTTCATGAAAGGTAATAAAGTGTTTGTTAAATAACTTGGATTTATTAAATGGTTAGGGTTTAATAATGTGCATAATAATTATATAAATAAAAGTAATATAATATTATAAATGTTATTTCATTAAAGGTAATAAATTGTTTGTTAAATAACTTGAATTTATTAAATGGTTAGGGTTTAATAATTTGCATAATAATTAAATAAATAAAAGTAAAATAATATTATAAATGTTATTTCATTAAAGGTAATAAAGTGTTTGTTAAATAACTTGGATTTATTAAAAGGTTAGGGTTTAATAATGTGCATAATAATTAAATAAATAAAAGTAATATAATATTATAAATGTTATCTTTTATAGTTATTTCATTAAAGGTAAATAGGATAAGAAGGTGAATGATAATTATGATGATGAGTGAGTTTATGAAAATGATTCAGTTTTTATCATATTAATAATGACTTTGATGGGGTGATCCCATAAAAGCCCTATACTAACAAAACACACTAATATATGTAGACAATGGCAGGAGTGTACAAGTATTAGCAGTTGTGTTAGGAAAAATATGTATGCTAATGTTGGTATATATAACATGAAAAAATATTATGAAAATGAACTAAAAAATTTGGTAAATATTAAAGAACGATACAGTACTTTTTCATATAAGATGAATATAAATAATGTTAATTTTACTGGTGAGGAGATGAGGGAGATGTCGATTACAAAACTAAAACTAATATGTAAAGTCAAAAAAATTCGTAACTATAGTTCTTTAAATAAGAGTGAATTAATAAAAAAAAATCGAACAATATCAAAATGAACCAGATGAATTGAAAGTTATATACACAATGAAAGTTGATGAATTAAAAAAACATTGTAAAAGGAAAGGAAAAAAAGGTTATTCTAAATTAAGAAAGGCTGAACTTATTGACCGTATTAAAAATATGAAGATGAACAATACAGATGACAAATTAGAAACATATTTCCATTTAAACAAGATGTTTTTGAAGAATCGAAACCACAACGAATACCAATTAAAGTAGAACAAAGGAAACAGCAATACAGAAACGATTACAAACTATCACAATTGAAAACATAGGAGGATATAAAGATTTAGTGAAGTTTTTAAATATAAGTGGGAAAGTAGTTATTAACAAAATCAAGGAAGAATTAAAACACCACCCATTAAAAGTCAACCTTGTATTCATTTGTGATTATATTAAAGATAAAGAATTACAAGAACGCAATTTTAAAACTATGAATGAAAGAATATTACAATCAACTGACTTAGACGAATATATAACCCATGCTAAACAAAAACTATGTAGAGAGATGGAGGTATTTCAAGGTAGAGGATCAGGATGGACATTACATCAAATTAAACATTTAGAAATCAGACTAAATAAATATGTACCATTACGAGCTTCTTCCTACATTGACCTTCCTAAACCAATTAAAAATAAGAAAGCAATAATCAATATTAAAAATCAAGATAATAAATGTTTCTTATATTCAATTGCAAGTTATTTAAAACCTATTGATAGATGTTCTCAATATCAACGACCTTCACACTATACAAAAATTGTGAATGAGTTACAAGATAAATATTGTAATGGTATTGAATTTCCTGTACAATTAAAAGATATAGTAAAGTTTGAAAAGAGAAGTAACATATCCATTAACGTGTATAGTTATGATGATGAATATAATATATACCCACTTCAAATCACAAAAAATAAGCAGGACAAACACGTCAATTTATTATATGTAAAAGATGAGAATAATAGTCATTTTTGTTGGATAAAGGATTTATCGAGATTAATAAGAAGTCAAGTGACAAAACATAAGGAGAAATTATACTTTTGTGATAGATGTTTGGTAAGACATTTTAGAAATGAGAAGCAATTACAACAACATGAGCTATATTGTAAGGAGCATGAATCTGTTAGAATAGAACTTCCAAAACGATATGACAATCAAATACAGTTCCAAAATTATAATAGATCATTTAGAGTACCATTTGCGATATATGCCGATTTTGAATGTATGTTATGTAAGTTAAAAATAGAGCATAATTGTAGTAAAACAGTAAAATATCAAAAGCATAAGCTAATGAGTTTTTGTTACTATGTCAAATATTCAAATGGGAACTATAAAGCCCCTGTTAGTTATATAGGTCCAGATGCTGCAAAGGTGTTTGTGGAGAATTTAAAACAAGAAGCAATAGAAATAAAGAAAATATATAACAAAAAAGTTGAAATGAATGGCCTAACTAAAGATGAGAACGAGATATATAGTAATTCCAATAGTTGTCATATATGTGAGAGAAACTGGAATGATTTACCACCAGCAATTGAAAAACAAATAAATATGTTAAATAAGAAAATACAATTCGCTAAAGATAATGATAGCATGATTGAAAAGTTAGAAGAATGGAAACATGAATTTGGAAAATGTTTAAAGTATATAAATAAAAATAAAGCAAAAGTAAGAGATCATGATCATTTAACTGGGAAGTTTAGAGGTGCAGCTCACAGTTATTGCAATTTAAACTATAAAAATCCCAACTTTGTTCCTGTATTTCTTCACAACTTAACTGGCTATGATACGCATTTGTTTATTAGGGAGTTAGCTTATGATACACAGAAAATTAAACTGATTGCAAACAATGAAGAAAGGTACATAACATATGAAAAATATGTAAAAGCAGGACCAAAAAAAGATGGGATAAATTTAAGATTTGTTGATTCATTTAGATTTATGCCAAAGAGTTTAGCAGAGTTAACAAAGAATTTAAAGCCAGAACAATTTCGAGAAACATTAAAGTTTTTCCCGGTTGATAAACTTGATCTAGTTAATACTAAAGGTGATTATCCATTTGGATTTGTTGATTCATTTGGAAAATTATATGAGCCTGTTCCATTATCTCCAGATAAATTTACAAACGACTTAACAGGAGAAAAAATGAGTCCTGAACGTCATAAGCTTCATGTACGAGTTTGTAAAGAATTCAATCTAGAGTTATTGGAGGACTTAACTGAACATTATAACAAAACAGATGTCCTTCAATTAACAGATATATTTGAAAACTTTAGAGATGTGTGTTTAAAAGCATATGGCTTAGATCCTCCTTGGTATTTCACTGCTCCTGGTTTATCGTGGGATTCAATGTTAAAGATGACTAAGATTAAACTAGAAATGTTAACTGACTATGACAAAATATTAATGATAGAAAAAGGTATAAGAGGTGGAATTTCACAATGTAGTAAGAGATATGTAAAAGCAAATAATAAGTATATGAAAAATTATAACAAAGATGAACCTTCAAAGTATTTAGCTTATCTAGATGCAAATAATTTATATGGATGGGCTATGAGTCAATACATGCCTTACAAAGACTTTAAATGGGTTCAACCTTACATGAACATAATGAATATTCCAGATGATTCAGAAACTGGCTACATATTAGAAGTTGATTTAGAATATCCAGAATACTTACATGATAAACATACAGATCTACCATTAGCTCCAGAAAATATGTGTCCACCAGGATCGAAACATTCAAAATTATTAACAACGGTTTACAATAAAGAAAGATATGTTATTCACTACAGAAACTTAAAACTATATGTGTCACTTGGGGTGATATTAAAGAAAATTCATAGAGTATTAGAGTTCAAGCAATCAAACTGGTTAAAGGAATATATTGATCTAAATACAAATATGAGAACAAAAGCTAAGAATGATTTCGAGAAAGATTTTTACAAGTTAATGAACAATAGCGTATTTGGTAAAACAATGGAAAACATTAGAAAGAGACCATCTATTACCTTAGAATGTGATCCAGCCAGGGTGGAGAAGTTAATAGCGAAACCGAACTTCGATTATAGAACAATATTTACTGAAGATTTGTGTGCGATACATATGAAAAAAGAAAAATTGACCTTCAACAAACCTATATATGTTGGTATGAGTGTGCTAGATTTGTCAAAACTATTAATGTATGACTTCCATTACAACATTATGAAACCTAAATATGATATTGATATAGGCTTATGTTATATGGATACTGATAGTTTTATATATGAAATTGAGACAGATGACTTCTACAAAGACTTAAAAGAAATGGTTGATTTATTTGATACAAGTGAATATGGAAAGGATAATCAATATGGAATACCATTAGTAAACAAAAAAGTATTAGGAAAGATGAAGGATGAAAACAATGGTAAAATAATGACAGAATTTATTGGGTTAAGATCAAAGATGTATGCATTTAAAGTTGAAAATAAAGAGAAGAAAAAAGCAAAAGGAATAACAAAATGTGTAGTAGCAAAAGAGTTACAATTTGATGATTATAAGCAAACCCTATTCAATGATATGAAAACATATAAAAATATAAATCTAATTCGAAGTTGTAAGCATGATGTGTATACCATAGCTGTAAATAAGTTAGCATTATATTCAAATGTTGATAAAAGATATATACTAGAGGGTGGTGTAAGTACATTAGCTTGGGGGCATTATAAGATATAGTTAAAATGTATTTATGTGTAGTTTAGTTTTAAGTCATATTTAATTAACTTTTATGTATAGTTTAGTTTCAGGTAAAATTTAATTAACTTTTATGTGTGGTGTAATTTACTTTTAGGTTATATTTAATTAACTTTTATGTATAGTTTAGATTTAGGTAAAATTTAATTAACTTTTATGTGTGGTGTAGTTTAGTTTTAGGTCATATTTAATTAACTTTTATGTATAGTTTAGTTTTAGGTAAAATTTAGTTAACTTTTACGTATAGTTTAGTTTTAGGTAAAATTTAGTTAACTTTTATGTATAGTTTAGTTTTAGGTAAAATTTAGTTAACTTTTATGTATAGTTTTGTTTTAGGTAAAATTTAGTTAACTTTTATGTGTGGTGTAGTTTAGTTTTAGGTCATATTTAATTAACTTTTATGTATAGTTCAGTTTTAGGTAAAATTTAGTTAACTTTTATGGTAATATCATAAAAGTGTTTTTTAATTTTATTTTACTAGATTTAGTGATTTTTTTATTTTTAACTAGATTTAGTGACTTTTTGTAACAATATTTAGTGATTTTTTATTTTTGTCACTAGATTTAGTGATTTTTTGTAAGCAGATTTAATGATTTTTTGTAACCAGATTTAATGATTTTTGAAGTCAAAACCGGTTATAACCAGATTCTGTAACTAGATTTAGTGATTTTTTGTTTTTATAACTAGATTTAGTGATTTTTTGTAACCAAATTTAGTGATTTTTTGTAACTAAATTTAGTGATAGAATGCATTAGAAGTTATTATGAGTAAGATAGAAGTTATTTAAGATGTGATAGAAGTTATTTGGGATAGGGAGTGCGCTAGAAATTATTAGGGGTAGATTAGAAGTTATTAGAGATGATAGGGTGTAATATAGCTAAAATGGGCTAATAATAAATTTGTCTGCAGAATCCCCATTCCCTCTCTACTCACATGTGTACATAACGGCTACAGCACGGGTTATATAAATATGTGCTTCATCCATGCAAATGCACATGTGCACATAACGGCTTAACCACGGGTTACGTAGTGCGCTTTATCCATGCAAATGCACATGCGTACATAACGGCTTAAGCACGGGTTATATAAATATGTGCTTCATCCATGCAAATGCACATGTGCACATAACGGCTTAAGCACGGGTTACGTACGTGCGCTTTATCCATTCAAATGCACATGCGTACATAACAGTTAAAGCACGGGTTATATAAATGTGTGCTTCATCCATGCAAATGCACATGTGCACATAACGGCTTAAGCACGGGTTACGTGCGTGCGCTGCATCCACACAAATGCACATGTGTATATAACGGCTACAGCACGGGTTATATAAATGTGTACTTCATCCATGCAAATGCACATGTGCACATAGCGGCTTTAAGCACGGGTTCTGTACTTGTGCTTCATCCACTCAAATGCACCTGTGTATGTAACGACTTAGGCACGGGTTATGTAAATGTGTACTTTATCCATGCAAATGCACATGTGCACATGCACGACTTAATCACTGGTTATGTACGTGTGCATAACCCACGTAAATGCACATGTGCACATACACGGGTTATGTGTATGTGCTTCATCGACGCGAATTCACGTGTACGGCTTACGCACGGGTTATGTATGTGTTCATCATCCACACAAATGCACATGTGCAAATGTACGGCTTATGCATGGATAGTGCACATGTGTCGTACACGTACATGTTGTCTGGGATACGATATATTCAAGGATACAGAACGAAATATTAATTTAACCAATGTTGTTGTATTACTACACACCTCTTTCCGCCTCTGTCAATTCTCGTCGACCTCGTTGACGCGGCACGTTAGCTTTCTATACCCGTCATCGCTTAGTGAATTAGACAGTAATTATTCTGAATTATGTTACTTCGCATGCCTTGTAGATAAATATTTCTTCTGATGCCAATAATTTCCGTTTCGTCCAACCAATATTCCGCTCCCTATTTCAAGCATGAACCTCTTATTACATTATATGGAGAGCATTTAGGTCTAAATATCTCATGTATTACATATAGCATGTAGATTTAAGTACTATATGTAAGCCATTTGTCGACTTCCAGCAAAGAAGGAACACGTGATCACAATATACAACCCACGGAAATGATAGCTGTTAATACATAGCAATCCCTAACGATACAGTGGGTGAATGAACAAAGCACTGGCTTCTCGCGCCGGCGACCCGAGTTCGAATCTATCTTGGCTTTTTTACCCAGTTGAGAGAAAATATTGTTTCTTTTCGTTACAGGTAGTCACTCTTTTCATATTTTCTGTCCTCCTTTGCATTTTAAAAAAGAAAACTGTCTATTCTTATTCTTTCTACGAATGATGGATCTTCTCTTTGATTCCATATCAAACATGCGCAGGTTGTGAAAGACGCTGTTGATACTACTACTACTACTACTAGTACTACTACTACTACTACTACTACTACTACTACTACTACTACTACTACTAATAATAATAATAATAATAATAATAATAATAATAATAATAATAACTATTACTAGCTGACCCATGCGTAAATTCCGCACAATATAATTTAATATTAATATGTGAAAATATGTAAGGGGCTGGCGTCCCCTCATATTTTTTCCATACACCTTATGGGTCCACAGTGCCCAACGTTGGTCCCATCCCTCTACCACCTCCTGCTCTCGATATCAATTATTGACATTTTGCCTGTGGAGGGCTCTACTGTGGCCGCATGACTCCACATGACGATGCCCCGAAGGACGCTCTTCATTATTATTTGGATTGAAATCGCTTATTTACATTTGTTTACTTTTTAATCAAGTTGTGGGGGCTAGCGCCTTGACATATTTCGTTTTCGATGGGCCTTATGAGTGCATAGCGTCCAACGTTGCTCCCAATGTTCTACCACCTCCTGTTCTCTAGATATGTAAATATTAATATTTTTCCTGTAACGAGATAAGGCCTTTCAATCATTACGTTTGAGAGAGAATTGAAGAAGATACGGAGTTGCCATAAACAACACCTTTTAGTGATTATGATTATTATTTTACTTATCACTAATGTTGCTTATCACTATTTCCAATGCAATGTGTTACTAGAAAAGAAATTAAATTATACTTCTCGCCATTTACGCTCTCGAACATCAAATACTTGATTTATAGTTTTCTGTGTTAGCGGAAAGCAGATTTATTATACTATTCTTTCAAATAAAACGTTTCACAAGTTACTTCACTTTCAATGTGTAACTTCACATCATCACTAACAATCATATTGTTCCGATAGAAAAATATTCGTCTCCCAAAGCCTGAGCCTGGCCGTAGCGAAAGGACGTGAACCGTCTTTAAGTGACTAATCGGATCCAATACTGCAATAAAAGCAGATAAATCGCTCCACACCAATATTTCAATAAAAGAGGAAAAGTCACTCAAACATTGTGAATACCCATTTATGGGCCAAATTTGGTTCCTTGGAACTTTTTAAACGTTTGAACTGCCGCCATTCTGAACATTTACATCTGATTATTATGGTTAACGCATTCATCCAAGATATTTCAACAATTAATGTTTGTGCCACTGCGCTCTGATACATACCTCTGCTTACATTACCTGCTTCCTCGTCTTCATTATTTGACTTCTCTAATAAATGTCAACAGAATTTTTAGGTCATTTTCACTTAACATATTAAACGAGTAATATGATCTCTTTTACCACATCTTATGTGCCCGACTCGTTCGGAGAAGTAATACTCCAGAAGTAGAAACTAAACACACGGTTCTGATTGGTTGGTGTTATCCGTTTCTCGCCATGCAGCATACATATTGCAAAAAAGAAATGTTAGATCATGTCGCCGTTTGTAGCCGAGTGTACAATCTTTATCCCGAAATCCGCCACTTCCCAGACTGTACAGGAGTACCGACCCATCACTTTACTGCCTACCGATTTGAAACTTTTTACCAAAATTCTGACGGCACGTTTAAAACCCATATTGCAAAAGTATATTAGTCCATATCAGGCAGCCACCCACCCCAAATATAACATCTATTATGTGTTACGTTCGTTACGGGATTTTATAGCGTACGTGCAAACTCGGCGTATTAAAGCGGGGGTCCTTGGCATAGATTTTTCTTCCGCATATGACTGCGTTGATCACGGGTTTCTTCTTCAAACTTTAGACGCTTGGGGATTTCCTCCTGCATTTCAACAAGTCATAAGACAACTATACCAATCGGCCCAATGTCGAGTACAGATCAACGGTCATCTTTCTGACATATTTGCTCTGCAACGCGGATTACGGCAAGGTGATAGCATCTCGACGAGCCTCTTTGTGATAGTTCTAGATACCTATCTCCGGGCTCTGGCTAACATTACCTCTCCCGGTATACCGGAATACCATCAATTACACGTCTTCGGATTTGCGGATGACGTAACCTTAATAGGAACTACGCCCAAAGATATGCTCACCGCCATCCGCATAACTGACGAGTTCACCCAGTGCTCCGGCTTGGCATACAATAAACACAAGACCAAACTCCTGTCATTTCACGGATTCTCCCTACCCTCTTTACCTTATTCACGCTCTCACATTCCCACGGTTGATGTTTTAACAGTACTCGGCATAACTTTTCATAGCGATGTACGCAAACAAATGGATGCTGTCTGGCGTCCTATAGTTCTTCAGATTAAGCAGCTGCTATACTTACAACGGTTCCGAGGTCTGCATATCATACATAAGGTCCAATATCTTAACCAGTATGTTGCTGCTAAACTTTGGTACTACGCGCGTATCTTTCCCCTCCCTTCTGTTTACGCTCGCCAAATTGAATCTGTATTTATGTGGTTTCTTTGGCGGGGCTACTACTTCCGCCTCCGCCACAACACTATTTATCTTCCTCGCAGCGAAGGGGGCCTTGGACTCGTAAACATTCGTCTTAAAAGTCAAGTTTTATACATGCTAGATGCGTATCAAGACGTTGAGCCCCACATGGACTATACACGGGTGTGGATCGAATGTTTCTGGCCCGAATACCCCCAACCAAGGAATCCACCTTTCTGCAGATTTGGCAAATTATGTCCTACCTATGTCACCAATCTTGTTCAAGCATGGACATATTCTGGTGCGCTTGCTTCCCCTACTACATATACTCACCAAACCTTATACCAGCAATTGTGGAGAGCGTCACTTGTAGATGTGAGAGTCCGGGTACAGGATATGTTCCCCAATAAACAATGGCGCCATATTTGGCAAAATCTAAGAAACAATGTCCTCCCTTTGCACACACAAGCGGTATGGACGACCATCGTTCATCAACTGCCTGCCACACAAGAACGACTTCTGCGCATTGGACGTACCACAACCCTCACCTGCAAATATTGTGGCCACTCCGACACACTATCTCATCGCTACATGTCATGTTCAGGTGCCGATATTATTTGGAACCTCCTCCTTCGTATGTTGAGCTTGATCTGCCGTACACCTGTTTCTTTATTTACAGTCGATCTCCTATTCGTTCCTGCATTTCAGTATTACCCAAAAACCAAACATAATACGGTCCTCTGGTTAGTTGGTACCACATTGTTATATGTTCATCATTCCATGCCGTGGAATGATGAATGCTTATATTTCGACTTTCTACAACGGGAACGCTGCAAATATTTTTCAGTCGATCTTGAAAGACAATCTTTCAGTGGTTTTTTGCAGGCAGCTCTGTCCCACCTGTCGGGAAAGACCGGGAGGCCATGAATTGTGCTTGTGAACATTTTCCTTGTTATGCATAACCATTATCATCGTACAGCGGAGTAAGTTTGCTCAGAATCACATCTTGGACTCTCTTCCCAGTGGTCGGTCCTAGATTACGCCTATATTGTCTCCATGTAATTTTGCTATGTAATATTAGTGACAGAGTACAATAAATATTCAGTGTTCTAGTGTATAGGCTATTAAAGAAGTTCGCTTTTGGCGTGGGTTCAAACCCGGCCGTAACAAAATTTTCTTTTAAGAACATTTTTTTTCATCTCATACTCTCCGCGCAGGAACGAAGAATTATTATTATTATTATTATTATTATTATTATTATTATTATTATTATTAATATTTTCATAACTTTTGAACTTGCACGGCGAATTTACTGTATAATACAATATCATTTCTGTAATTTTACTCTATTGTATGTTATTTAGTTTATTACTGGGCACTAATTTGTCTCCAGATCATCGAATAAATTAACTTCGGCATGCAATTTTGGTGGAAATATCATTACAGGAAGAACATTACCGGTTCGTTCCAAACATCAGGGCTGAACTCAGGAATATTTAGCTTATGATGTTGCATGAGAAGGTAGTGAAGGGGTGAAGTGCTGCACTTCTGAGCAATACAGCTAATCAATATAGATTAAAATCCTTTTCAAGTTCTTTTTCAAAGCAATCGTGAAGAATGAAAAAACACTACACCATTTGCTAAACATACTTTGGCTAGCGTAATCGGTGGAGTATGATGGTCTCTGCAATAGGCATATTTCTGAAGAAGTTTGTCTATTGGAGAGACTCACATGTGTGAAATTTGGGAAAATTTCGTTTTTCCGATCACCGCCCTCTGATACATACCCCTGAGTAGATATATCTGCTTCCTCATTTTCATTGTTTCACTTCTCTAATAAATGTAACTGGAATTTTTACCTCGTTTTTACTTAACTTCTCAAACGGGTAGTACGCTCTCTTTTACCACCTCTCACGTGCTGTATGCATTATTTAAAAAATCATACTACTTGGTGTGGATTCGAACTAACGTCTTTTGCATTTAAATCTAGCGTCTTAGCCACTACACCAGGGTCTTTGCTTGGCAAGTGTTTAGTTGTTGGCATATTTGTTTGTATTTGTATTTTATGTTCCCACTTCGACAATTTTTACTCTATTTTCGCCGTTAGCAGCTGTTTCTAGCTTTCTCTTTCGGTGTCGCCCTTTATTTAAACTATGCACTATTCGTATTCACAGCTTTTGCCCCTCTGCAATGTCTTATTCAGATTAGACTTTTCTTCTTGTCCGTCAGTAAAAATTTGATTGATTTAATTGTCATACTCTCCACGGATGGAGCGCAGGAATGCCAGACTCGAAAAATAGGTGTACATTTACTTTCCTGACAGATAATACATACCACATTTTGCACCAATTGAACATACTTTGTGTGATAATGGTGGACAATTTGGTAGTAATTTATTTATTCGTGCGATGAATAATGCCAACATTAAAGTACATTTCGTTACTCTATACCATCCAAGTAGTTCTATTGTTGAGAACGTTCATCGAAATCTTAGTACATTATTTTGACATTGTTGCGAAAACAAGCACAATAATAAAAAGAACAAATCGAGACTCATGCGTCGCGATACGTTTTTCTTTTCTTGCCTTTCTACTTGTGCTCAAGAAATAAAAATGGTTCTGCGTGCGTGAGGATCGATTTTAGGACTAGAAGATCTTCAGATCACCTTGTTATCGAATACTCTACGAGGGAGGATGGCCAGAGCAGAGAAACTTATTTCCTTGTTCACGTTACCTCGACCTGTGTGCAAATTTACACAACTAACTTGGTCTTCAAATTTTACACGTAATTTCGCCAACAAGTTATTATTAGCTTTAACGCTACATACAACGTTGGTAAAGCATTAAAGGGATAACATAAATTACAAATAGTGATGGAACTTACAACTCTAGTCACAAGAACATTTCTTTTCAAGGTGTCACCTCAACTTTCTATATAAAAAAGACCCAGGTTTGACTCGCGGCAAAAGCTCATGTGGTCCGGATTTCCCGTTAATCACAAGTTCCCGTCTAATATAGCTTTGCTGGTGAACGCGACGTTAAACTCAAAATCAACTTAACCTATCTAGAGAAAGGGCGAAACAAAATTCATTACTTCTATCAGCTAAAAAATATGTATACTCCATTTCTTGTTCTCATAAATTAATAATTCTATCTGCCAATCCATAAATGTAATAATATTATTATGTTTATGTGTAAACCTAAAAAGAATCTGGCATAAAGTATATCTCTTCTGTTCCTATCAATAGCTTCGACTATTTGTCTTCTGTTTTGTCATTTTAATAATAATAATAATAATAATAATAATAATAATAATAATAATAATAATAATAATAATAATAATAATAATAATAATAATAATGATAATAGAATGGACAGTGTTTTCCTAAAAAATGCGACTTTAAGGTCTACAGTGTAGAGCTCTGCCGACGACAACACAGTGGACATTATTTATAAAAAGACCGAAAAGACACTATTCATTAACTTATTGTCTAGTCTTTGAACTGCAAGAAGTGATCACATTTTTTATTGGTAATGTGACTACAGAAGTGAAATGTTGTGCTTCTACACAATTTTCTTTTCTCGAATGACTGGATAATTTTTATAAAATCTTGTAATCTTGTATAAAAAATAAAAAGTATATCTTCAAGATGAATCGATCTGAGGTCCCTGTTAGTTCCCTTATCTATTTTTCTATGTCTTTCTGCTACTATTTTTACATGGAATAGCATACTACATCCTTTTCAATCATAACGCCGTTCGCACTTGTTAGTGTTATATTGAATATGCCAAGAAATTGCATTCTTATGGAACTCTACTATTCCCGATCACTGCATAACTATGCTATACCTAGCTAGTTAATGAAACAAATTTAGACTCATTACGCAGTTGTAAACGTAGTAAATGTAATTAAACTAAATTGAATTAAATTACAAACTGAAATGAAATGAAACTGCACTTTCACTGTGCACTCTATCCATATACCATACTGTAGCTTGTAGCGCACCAAAATGGCTAAATTCAACAACACTTTTATATCAATACATTACTATCAGCAATGCTCTGACTTGCTGAAAAGCAGGTCACAACAACTTTCTACAGATGAAAAAACTAACTTAGATATTTCACACGTACCCTACGTTGTAACGTTATTTCTTCCGTTACAATCTCTGATTTCAAATATGTATTCAATAATTATATACTACGTAAGATTATGATAAAATCACACCACGAGTATCCACTTCAGAATATATATTTCGTACTATATATCGAACTTGTCACATTGAAGTAATGAACAATCACATTCCTACAAGATGGTTCTTCGTTCTTTCTTAGTTACTATATCAACTAAATCAACAGGTTGTCATAGCGACGAAAAACAAAAAATATAACGATATAATACAAAATATTTAATTTTTTTTATCTTTTTCTTCTTAACACCTTGTGCCTTTTAAATAGCACTTTTGCCCGTAAATAGAAACAATAATTAGAAGTAGATAAAAATATATACATTATCGTTGTATGTATGGCTCCCGAACTATAGGACTTCTTAAATTAATTACAACTTGTAATGGACCCGTTTGTCTCCATTACAGTTTCTTTTAATGTTATCTTTTGTGAGTCCTTATTTTGTGTGTTTACAGGTAATAATTCTCTTATTATATGTTGCTGTTATTTAACTCGTTCATCCGCTAGCAGTAGTTTACTGTTTAGTTAGAATCGGGACATTCTGAATCTGCACCCTACAATGTACTGGCGCTAACGGCTCTACAATGTACTGGCGGTTTTCTTCGTTTTCTTCGACATGATACATATAACGATTTTAGATTAAGATAAAAAAAAGTTTCAATATGTAACATCTACAAATATATTCGATGTAAATTAAGTAGTCAACATGTGACTTTAATATTATAATTTGGTGAAATATTAGAAGTATAAATATTGGTTTTCTGTGCGTGAAATGTAATTGTAGACATGATATACTAATCATTATAATCCAAAATCCATGATAATTCTGCTACTGGATCTATATTCTTTCTTCCACTAGATCTATAAAGCCTGTCTCAGACGGGACTGAAGTAAGGCTGCGATTCACGATCTAAAATTCACGACCTTAGTTAACGATCGTGTGAGAAGTAACTTTCCCCTAGTTCAGGTTGAAATTTTCTGCTGTCCTTATTTGGATCCTGGCTTGGAAGAAATAGAAGAAGCAGTTTCTATTTTCATCTAGGCTTGCATACAACTACCAGTCAGAAAAGAGTAGCGCCTGACGACATTCAACTTTATTTCTCGCTGTAATTTCAAAACAATGCTGCCTGGACAAGAGAAGCACAAATAGAATTAATAGAGTCATACGGAAAATATGATTTTTTGTAGTACGATTTATGTTATTTAAAAAATGTAAGAATAAAGACCTTAGAGGAGGTATGCAGTGAAGGTATCCGCCCGAACATTACAGCGGTGAGCAAATGTAATTACATCTTTTAAAAGAATAAAAATAGGTGATTATTGCGCAATTTGTATACCAAAAAAAATGTAACATGTTAAAAAAAGCGTGCAGGTTTACTTTTGGCGCACCACTCGAAATAATTGTTCAAAAATTAGAATTCTTTCATTAATTACCTTTTTATTGTTTTCTAAATGATTTATGCTGGGCGACATGAAAATATTCGCATGGCATAGTTAAAATTCAAGGAGGTATCATAAGCAATTGTTGAAATATTATAATTCTTTTACGATTTGCGTATAAATACAGCGTCCGGATGCATACATAAAAATTACAGCCCAACAAGCACAAAACAGCCTGCGCTACGTCGTCACTAAAAACCACGAATGCAATCTAACCGAGTCATAGCAGAGCGAAGCTGTAGAGCCCGAGAGTTAGCGGGGTGGTGCGTCTGAAGGGAACAGACGCGTCAGCGAAGGTAGGTATCCGCATAAGCGGGTAGTGAAAACGAGTGGGTTTTGACAACGATACGAGTTTCAATAGCATTTGTCATGGTTTCATACTAGTAGCGTTCCACTTGTAAACAAAATACAACTTCTGTAAACTGTGCAGAAATTCATCGCCGGTGGAAAATAGTTTCTATATAGACATCTTTCATATAAACTCATTTATTTTATCCGTCGTAAAGCACTTGTAATAATTTTAGACTAGTAATCCTACACTTCCAAACATAAAATTCACATGTGATGCACCAAGAACAGAAACAATGAGTTAATTGTCATCAGTGTTATGTGGCTTTTGTGAAATTTTAGGGAACAGTTCTACAATGCTGGCACAATACAAAAATTCCAGATGTAGTGCATAAGATGGGTTCCCGGTGGGTATAAGTTTTCTTTATGGGCTATGTGGGTACTGAGCTGAGAGGATACACTCAGTACCTATACTAGAAAATTGCTCTTTCTTCTTTATTTTGGCTTTCCGCGCCTGATAACTGCCCTCATTTACATATTTGGACAAGTCATTTGATTTTCACTTTTACAATCTGGTGGATCCAAGGATCTACAGACCGTTTTTCAGCTGATACAGACTCCCTCATGTTCGTATCTTGCTGCTGAATTTTCGGAGTTACTCATTTTTAATAGGGTATGGAACTGAATAATCCATTCTGTAGTTTTTTTTTTTTTTTGTAGGAACGAGGATTTGTAAGTAGTTCATTATTCACCATTGAAAATATGGTGCTTTCCTGTGCATTATTGCGGCGAAGAATTCACTCCCTGGTTCACCAGCTCCTCTTTACTCTTTTTTTTCTCTCTCTCTCTCGTTTTTTGGAGGGAGGGGAGGGCGGATTTTGTGTCAGCAACAGAGCAGATATCGCTGCTATGGCTATTTCATCCTCTTCAGATGAACTCATATCGTGAAATAGAAAAACAATAATATTTACGATTTGCGTAACACGTTTTTTGTTTGTTTTAATACAGCGATCACGAGAGGCTCTGCTGGTAAAACCTACTTAGTTTTAAGGATCGTCTGAGACCCGTACATCACCTCAGGATAAAAGAAATTGTATGGAAGTTTGAGTTAAGCAATACTGTTAAGTTGTAGCCTGGGTTGAGGCCTTAGTTCAGTTCCGTGTGAGACGGGCTTAATAAACATGTCAGGATACGATGGCTTAATATCTTAAAACAATACTCGTTATAACTATTCTGCATTTATATGTCCAGACAAATGGTGCGTAATTTAATAGGCTTTTCACCATATTTGTAATATGATTCTGTACTGCTGACTAATGATATCCCAGCGAAATAGTGTGCGACAAACAGAGAATATATGAAATACTATTATTTGAAAATAATTAATTGAGTTATGAAATTCTAATATTTGTTTTGTATTAATTATGAGTAATATTATATGCTTGGGAATCGGTCTCTTGTGGAAGCAGAGCTCTAGATGATGAATTGGCCTCAGAATGTATATCATGATAATATGTATGTTAATATATGAAGTACGTTACCTAATTGTTTGTGTAGTTGCAGATGTGAACTGACCAATGTCAACATTCGGAATAAATATCTAAAATAGCAACGAATAATAAAGGAAAGTGTGAATTAAATTGTTATTTTTAATTGTGTTTATAACGCATTGTGCTCCATCATTCCTGATGTCATATGGCTATCTTCATTTTCCTTTCCTTCGATGGCTTTCCTACGTCATGCACCTTACCAGCAATCTGTAGTCCGATGATCATCCCTCTCCGTACCGTCACGTGTTTGTGTAACACGAGAATGGCAACACGTGATTGAGTGTATGCAAAAGAGGAGCAATACAAACTGAAGCAAAAATCCTGGGCCGTTAAACATTTCATATACAGTTACCTTACCTTTGAAAACCTTTACATATAAAAATTACAATTCATAAAACAATATATTATTTACATTTTTATGCCAATATCATTCTTATATTTGTCCATTAATCAATTTTATTTTAATTTTATAAAATTATCGACGAGAAAGACATATTCAAAATGTGGTAAGTTTGTTGATTATTTAGGTCCTAAATAGATTCTTTAATTCAATACGATTTATAATGGTTAACAATAAAGTTGATGTAAACTAAAATACAACATAACCTATTTCACTCATTTGGGCATAGTTAGCATAATTTTAATAAACAATATTTGTATTAATGTATAGATGTGATTGCATAGAATGTGAACGAAGTAAAAATTACAATGAAGTCATAACAATATTCAAAGTGAAACAAAACAAAAACTAATTGATATCACAAAAGATCATCACACAATAAAGAAATGATTACACTAAGGATTTATCTGAAATTTCGATATTATCTATATTAATTTTAGATAAAACTTCTGTAGCAACTAATTTTTGAACTAAATGCATCCTTTACTTTTGGTATTCTTTGACGGACGCCATAACTTTAGTCCGTGAATATTTCGTAAACCTAAATGTTTACCAGTCTTTACATCTTTAATTCGAAAACCTTATGGTTAAATTGTCTAATACATAAACAAGGTCTAGCACATAAATCGCAGAACGTACAAATCCTCTTTAATGATGCACCACTTTGCGGATGTAACCTCACAAAAACCAGGTCAGTGACTGAATTTTGGATATACCTGTCTTCTGATGTTCGATCCTTTGGTTTCTCAAAAGAAATTTTCGTGTTCTACGAAGACGTACCATACTGACAAGGTATGGATAATCCAATTCACCATTCTCATTAAGTTTAACATTAAAATACTGTTCAATGGTTTCTCTTGAATCAGTTCCATTATGAATATTCGCCAGAGCAACTCCCAAGGTATCGGAAACTGAACCATTTAAAAAGTAGGTAATTTCCGTTACATACTTAATCCACTCTGTGTGTTTGTTTTTGCAACAGTGTCAAAATAACGTACCAAGATTTCGATGAACATTTTCAACAATAGAACTACTTGGATGGTTTAGAGTAACGAAATGTACTTTAATGTTGGTATTATTCATCCCACGAATAAATAAATTACTACCAAATTGTCCACCATTATCACACAAAGTATGTTCAATTGGTACAAAATGTGGTATGTACACATTCAAAATTCGATGCACGATCGCAGACGAAATTGCTTTTGTAATGGATACAGCACTAAATATCTCGTAAAACATCCATAACATTAATAAAGAAAAGTATTACCAGTAGATACTCGAGGAAGAGATCCATACAAGTCAATAGAAAAGAAAGAGTGAGGTCTTTCAGGCATGATTGACATCATAGGTTTGTATGTAGATTGGAAATTATGCTTAATTCTCATGCATTTCTCGCAATCATTAATATAACTCTTAATTTGCGTTCTAAGCTATTTCCAATAAAAGGATTTACTAATTAGTGAATATGATTTCAAATATTCAAAATGACCAAAATCGTCATGATATGCTTTTAATATACAAGGCATCATAGTCGGGGGAATGTAAATTTTCTTTTCATTTTTAAATTTGAAATCTTTAATCAAAAGTACTTTATGAGACGTTTGATACAGTGAATTCCAATTACGTGGACAACCACAATCCTGAGGGCAAGAAGTTTGATACACGATTCTGGAATAATCTTCATAATTCTTTTGGTGTTCTTTCAATTCATCTGTGGATATTTTAGCTATCTCGTCCTGTAAAATTTTGAAGGCATTTACAGACAACACTCGGTGATTATCGTCTGGGAACAATCTTGACAATTTGTCTACTGGAACATTACTCACACCTTTAATATGTTGTACTTCAAAATCAAAAGATCGAAGTTCCAGTGACCATCGCAATAGACGGCTGTTGTACCCTTGAACTTTCTTATGATGTCGTAAAGAACTATGGTCGGTCAAAACTATAAAATCACAACCTCTTACATAGAGAGTAAACTTTTGGAGTGCAAAGCGTACTGCAAGTGATTGAATTTCAGTTGTCGTACACCCTTTATCTGAACTCTTCAGTGTACGACTAACGCAATGTATAACTGCTGGTTCAAATATATTAGGTTGCCACAAAATACCAGAAATTCCAGACAACGATCCGTCGCATTGTATATCAAAATTACGATCAAACCTAGGGTGGTTCAAACGAATATTTTCCATAATACAAGCTTTCAGTTTGTAAAAACTCCTTTCTTGTAGAACACCTCATTACCATGGAATCCCCTTTTTAATTATAGAGAATAAAGGCTGAGCTAATTCCGCAAACAGAGGTATGGATTTTCTAAACCAATTGAGTAACCCTAAAACTTGTCGAATTTCTTTAAGATTTCTTGGAGCTGGCAGATCGTTTATAGCTTGTATTTCAGATATGCTGAAGCACATTCCTTCAGCATTTATTGTATACCCCAGAAATTCAATAGAGTTCTTTAAAAAATCATTTTTCTGTCAGACCAGCGTTTCACAAACGTTCTGAAACAATATCTAAGTTTTTCAATTAAGCCTCAGGTGTTTTTCTCATAACTAGAATATCATCTACACAAAAAATTACGTTTGCTCGTAGATCTTGTCCTAACACTTTATTTAGACATGAAGCTAAAGCGGTACTTCCATTAATCAAACCAAAGACTACTCGATTATATTCATACAACTGTCCCTCAAAACAAAAAGCTGTGCATGATCTAGAACTTTCATCTAATAATACTTGGTTTTATACGCCATCACCAAATCCAAGTTTCCAAATATAGTATGCCCTCGCAAGAAACTAAGGATTTCTTCAACAGGAGGATATTTAACTTGTAGTTTTATATGTTTATTTACTTTCTCAAATGTAGCACAATTCTCAATTGTTTGCCATCCTTGTTAGGCACTATATGTAAGGGATTTAAATGAACACTTAGAGAAACTTATTACACCGTCTTGTAGCATTTCACTAATTTGTTTTCTTATATCCTCTCTAAATCTATATGGTATAATGTACGGTTTCGTTACAATAGGAGTTTCAGTATCCACCTCAATACCATACACAAAAGTTTTACAACATCCAGGTCTTTTAGAAAATACATTTCTATGATATTGGGATACTAAATTTTCATGTGCTTTAATAGCCCCTACAATTTCATCTACACAAGTATCAAATTAGCGATCTCTATTGTCCGTAATAGCCTCTTCGTTCCTATGTCCCACGCTATCTATTTTATGATCATCGCAATCATTCCCACTTAAAACAATATTATGTATAAGAGGTTGGCATTGTCAAGCAAAATCATCACTGGAAGGAATAAAATCTTGAATGATTTTATCGTTAAGATTTCGTATAGAAAATGTATTGTTCTCAAAATCAAAACAATAGCTTCTGCCAGTAATGAAAACTGGATTAGGGACGTTCGTCTGTAGTGAATGATGTGTGAAAACTTTGTCGTTTTTAAACACATTCACCTATATTTGTTTTGTGTAATAGACTTCATGTAGAAAGCAAAAGATTGCGTTATTTATATTAAGAATATTGTGCTATGCACAACACAGAACACGTAGCATGAACTATAAGCTAGTGGTTAGATGGTGTCACGCAGATAATTACCTAAAGAAAAGAGAGCTTGCCACAGCACTACTGGTAGCCGAAGAATAAACACAAACAAGCATTGAATCTTTGAGCAACCACAAAAAGACCACATTGAAATTCGGATCAGCTGCGACAAGCCGATTGTATACATATGGTAGAATATAGAACGATCGCAACATTTGATGATTGAGACAATGAAATCAGTGGCCAATATTGAAACGTAATTATTTAGTTTAATGTTTCACGTTTATGCTCTCCATGTTAAAAATGATAGACAATTAAAAATAGTATATAAAAAGGTAATTAGTTTTGTATTCTAACTTGAATAGAACCCGGTACCGAGTAAAACAAAAGCGAACGTGCAACTCGTTAGACCAACGGGAAGTTTTCAAGGCTAATATTTTATCTAAGAGTACAAAATTATATCCACAAGTACTTTACTTACAGTCATTTACATCTAACAAAAAAGGAAAAAGCACTCTTTTGTATGCCCGATAGTTATGCCAATTAGGGAAAAGAGACTGTGCTTATGAGAAATGAATGAAATGGAATGAAGAAAGTGGGAAGAACAGAAGAACCCCTAGGAAACCCTCTCTCTCACACACACGCATGCTCTGTCCACCAGAAAGATCACTTTGTGCTAACTGGGATCGACCCAGTGATCCCATGCGCCAGTGAACGTCTTACTAGTGTTTTTTAACTTCCTGACTTCCTCTCTACTTCAATTACACTCAGCACTACTAGAATCGTCAGTGACATGAACACAGAAACATCGAGGACAGTTATAATTCCTCCCTTCCAGAGGGACTCGAAAACCTTACGATCGTCAGTCTAACACCTTAGGCTGCTAAGCTACAGTTTGTAACAGTTTATAGTAATGTTCATTATCTTCACCCTTGCAATCAGCTATCGAATCACGGTAAATAAATTATACATAATATATTTTATTTATTTATTTACTAAAATATTTACGATACAGGTAAAAGATCATTTTTTGTAAAATGTTTATTATGTTCATGAAGCAAAGAGTGAATATTCTACTTGGGTTTAGAACTATCGCTATTACACTTTTAGTTGACAACTAATAGTTTATGTTCATTTTCTACAAATGAATTGCAGAGACTATTCGGAGTAAATGTTTTGTTTTAGTAATGTTTCATTAAAGTTTAGTCATGTTAGTTACCATTTCAAATATTTAGAAGTTTACCCTTCTGGTTAGGATAATGATTAGATATGAAGTATCCTCTTTTTATAAAATTCTTGATAATTGTAATATTTTATTTAAAGGACGTAATTCTGGATTACCTGGAAATATTGAAATAAATTAGAATGAAGACGATAATACTAAGCAACATTATTAGAACAAAACATTGCTGTTAAGAAATTGACATAATCAAGCTTTTCTTTAAGAAAAGGCACCGGAGGGTATGGGATTCGAACTGATGATCGTGGATAAAAACAAAATAATTGGGGAGCGTGCGCTAACCGTCTACTCTACGAAGGTATGAAACGTTCATTCTCACAGTAAACGTATATTATAAAACCACTACCACAAACTGCCTGATCGCTTTTCATATTTTGTGGTTTATTTCTTTTTATTTGTTTGTTTATGTGTAAAATGTTTAATACCTATTATAATTAGAGATATGCAGTATGTATATTAACTAACATTATGAAAGATTTACGTTGTATTTGTAATAAAGCATAAAATTCCCACTCTCTCCGTAAATTTCGCCGCGCGTTTGCCACGCTTACGAAAATGGATTTTAGAATTTGGCGACGAGTTTCGGAGATTTCTTTTATTAATTATAACTTCTTTGGTTCTTAATTTTTTACAGAAATATTTTTAATATATATGGTGTCCTTTTTCTGCACATTTTTAAGAAGACATTTAATATTTTCTATCATAAGAAAGATAGTTTTTCCTATTTATGTAACTTTGAAAGAATTCCGACAAAAATTCTGAACAGAAGTGTAGTTTCTTCTCTTACTTATACTCCATTCCTAAACACAGGTGAAACAACTTTCCTCGATTTTATTGTTTCTTTAAACAAATCACGTAATGACCCATACCTTTCGATCGCTCTTACTTGTTAGCCCTATACTTTATAAGTCTCGATTAGTTTTATTATTATTGTCTTTTCTACTTGCGCTCAAGAATTAAAAATAGTTCTGCGCGGGAATCGATCCGTGGAATACAAGATCTCCAGATCACCTTGTTATCGAATACTCTACAAGTGAGGATGGCCAGAGCAGAGAAACTGGGACATACGCACATTAGTCTGGCTACGTTACTTCGAGCTGTCTGCGAATTTACACAAATAATTCGGTCCTCAAATTTTACACTTGATTTCGTCAACAAGTTATTATTGGATTTAACGCTACATGCAACGTTCAAAAAGCATTAAAAGAATATCATAAATTACAAATAGTGATCGAATTTACAGCTCTAGTCAGAAAAACGATTCTATTTAAGGTATCACCTCACCTTCCTTTCTACAAAAAAATCGAGTTCGATTCCCGGCAGAAACTCATGCTTCTCGGATTCCACGTTAATCAGTAGTTCCTGCCTCATATAGCCTTGCTGCTGAAAGGGACGTTAATTTCAATTCAATCTATCTAGAAAAAGGGCGATACAAAATTCATTACTGCTACCAGCTAACAAATATCTATACTCCATTTCTCGTTCTCAAAAAATAATAATTCTTTCTGTCAATCCATAAATGTAATAATATTATTACGTTCATGTGTAAACTGAAAAAGAATCTTCCATAAAGTATATCTCTTCTGTTCCTATCAATAGCTTTGACTATGTGTCTTTTTCTTTCTTTCATTTTTCATTCTAATAATAATAATAATAACAGTAGTAATAATAATAATAATAATAATAATAATAATAATAATAATAATAATAATAATAATAATAATAATAATAATAATAATAATAATAAATGGACAGTGTTTTCTTCAAAACTTTCGACTTTAAGGCCTAGAGTGTAGAGCTCTGGCGACGACAACATGCTAAACATTGTTTATAAGAAGACCGAAAAACATTATTCACTAACTTATTGTCTACGGTTTGAACTGCAAGAAATGATCATATTTCTTTGCGATAATGTGAATACAAAAGTGGAATGTTGTGTTTCTAGGTTGGCAATATTTGGGCAATGTTTCCGATCTACGGTAATCACTTGGCCGAATTGCCGATGCAGATTTGTTTTCATATTCTCAAACAATAAGTATGTTGTCCCTGACAATTGTAGGTTGCTCAAACGTCGTATACATGATGTATTTTCTTGTGGTTATTTTGTACTCAGACATGAAGCAGTGGTGTAGCCAGGTACTGGGCATTAAGTGTCTGTGTGTGTGTGTGTGTGTGAGAGAGAGAGAGAGAGAGAGAGAGAGAGAGAAGACTAATTTTACGAATCTGACGTTACCCGAAGTGGTACCTAGCCTGAAAAAAGCCTAAAAACGGCTACAAGAGCGCGACCGATATATGTTTCTTTTTCTCTGTACTTACATACAGGGTCTATCCTGAATGAAACCAGACTGAGGTTGTGGAACTGGATGTATTGAAAGTAACATAAACTACAACTAATAATCTTCAAAATAACACCCACCGGCATCTACACAGCGCTTCCGGCGATTCTGCCACTCTAAATAAGCTCCCTAGAAATCCTCCTGTGAAATGCTGTTCAGGGTCCTTGTAACGGCAGCTTGAACAGCTTCTATACACTCGAATCTGCGTCCTTTGTGGTCTTGTTTTAGCCGGGGGAAGAGGAAAAAGCCATACGGGGACAGATCAGGACTCTAGGTTGGTTGTAGAAGCGTAGAAATATTTTTCTTGGGCGCGTGTGACTGGGCGCGTTGTCGTGGTGCAGGGCCTAACTGTTGGCGATGTCTCTTCGAACTCAGGCGATCCGTCTGCGGAGTCTTTCGAGGACCTGCACGTAGAAAGTTGCGTTCATCGTCGCTCCTTGTGGGACGAATTCCTTGTGGACGACGCCTTGAGCGTCGTAGAAAACGACGAGCATCGTTTTGACTTTTGACTTGCTCATCCGCGCCTTTTTTGGACGAGGAGACAGCGGCGTGTGCCACTCCGCGCTCTACCGTTTGCTCTCCGGGTCGTACTCGAAGACCCAAGTTTCGTCCCCGGTAATGACATTTTGAAGAAAATTTGGGTCATCTTCCAAACGGTTGAGAAGGTCTGTCGAAATCGTCACTCTCAAGTCCTTGTTAACGTCGGTAAGGATTTTGGGCACCAATTTTTCGCATTCCAAGACTGTACTTGACAATTTCGTGCACTTGCATTTTTGCCAACTTGAACTCATCGGCAATCATTCGGACACTCAAACGTCGTTAGGTGTTCAAAGGAGTCCTTACCCTTTCAACATTTTGTTCCGTTTTTGTTGTTGTTGGCGGACGACCTTTCTCTTCGCCCTCGTCGCTCACTCAGCCCTTCTTGAAGGCCTTATGCCAGAAAAAACCAGAGATCTTTTCATATACTCATCACCATATGCTGTCTTCAACATTTCTATTGTATCCGTTCCCGATTTCCCTAGCCGAACACAAAATTTAATCCTGTAACGCTTCTCAAGCAAACGTGGCATTTCGCTTTGTTCCAAGGCACTCGCACAACGTCTCACTTAACACTCGATTCACACCGAACCACTGCTTGCAGCAGACTGAACACTTGTGCCTGGTGTTGCTACGTTTCCCACTACCTCTCCCGGCAGTTAGTTTCACTGCGCGACGCGAGAGGGCGCCACGTCAGAGCTAGTCTGGTTTCATGCAGGAGAGACCCTGCATTCATGCATAATGCAAACATTGACGAATGTTGGAAACAGGCTTGTTCATACAAAATGCACCCCCACCCCTTATACATTCACAACGCAAATTTACTACAATGACGGATTTATCA
Source organism: Thermobia domestica (assembly GCF_964235325.1). NCBI lineage: Eukaryota > Metazoa > Arthropoda > Insecta > Zygentoma > Lepismatidae > Thermobia > Thermobia domestica. Next base: position 89,685,679 of record NC_137465.1, read on the forward strand.
AATTATTTCAAACTATGTGGTCAATTTTGTTCATAGCCAACTGTCCAATAACTTTTCCACAAAGAAAACATGGGCAAATAAATGGGAAAGTACTGCTTACCTGTACTCATTTTATATCGTTTTCACTTTATTGGTATGATCTCTGGATGGGAGGCCAGTAACATCTCAATCAAATTTTTGGTAACATGTCTGAAATTCCTGGTAACTGAACTCGGCTTGCACATTATCGCTGTTGAATAAGACACTTCTGAAGCGGGCATTGTTATTTTTCTGCATGGAAGTGATGGATTTCTACATTATGAAATTTCATTTGGTTTTACCGTGATGCACATTTATTTCTCATGAAACTCAATGGAGACATGTATTAGGAAATTGCTTTTGAGAAATGTCACGTAAGCTAAGTTGCGAAACACACATTGAATAACATAATACTTAATATAAAATGAAATTTGCAGGTTTGCGTCCCACAATTATGCCGAGTAGGCTAAGGGAGACGGTGATGGTGAAAATAATGAAGTGGTGGAATCAAAAGGTTGGAAAGAAACGGGAGAACCCCAAGAGAAACCACCACAAGCTGATTATCTACTGCAAACCCCAATGAGCGCGAGATGAGATCGAACTGGGGACCCCACTTACAAGAGGTAATCGCTCTACCATTGAGCCACAGCGCCCCTACAATACTTAATTAAAACAGCTAATAATACACACATTGCATAACTACAGTAAATACGATAAATACTGTAGTATGTAAGTAAATCTAATGTGTTTTGACACGTATTTGGAAGAACCGAAATTGTTTTACAACACTTGAGTGGGAGCAACTTCGACCCTTTGCCTCGCCGTGCGAAGCCATGGCCCCATTCTTTTTCCCCTTTATTTGTCCTAATTCCGTAGGCTGGCCCACGGCCTTCTAGTATTATTACTTCATGGATTCTTGTTGTTGATTATTATACTAATTCAATACCAATTTGACACTTTTAGGTATTTGCTATAAACATGCCTCTCTGAATTTGCGGATATTTAATCCATTTTTCTTGGAACTATTTCCAGGACAGAAACCGAAACAAAACCTTACCTCAATTCTTATACATATTTTTACGAAGTTTGAGGTACATGAAGGTTCCCCGAATCCTTCCTCTGGCTATCCTCTGCTCCCAGAGATGCTTTTAGTGTCTTCCCCTACAGTAAATCTTTCCATTGGTAATGTATACATGTCAAACTCCTCCAGAGGTCTGTGGTGTACCGTATGAGTTATCAGACTTTGTTTCCTAGTTACCATTTCGCACTATATTTAAATATATTACAGTAAGAATGAAATATTGTATTACCACCCCACTGTCGTCGCTGTGCAAAATTTCATCATAATCTGATTTGGGACAATGAGTGGAATTAACGTTGTAAGATTTGATATCAAATTTAAATTATTGTAAATAAAAGAAAAACATGTAGTAATGAGTCTTATGTTTGAAAATAAATTCGGCTCAAATTGCCTGAGACTACATATAAGTCTTAACAGAATTTGTGGAATGCTCAAAATAGATGTAGCTAAAAAAAAACAGCATATAATGTGCTTTGCGTGGATTCGAACCGGCGACTCTGTACGCACAAGTTTATTGCGATAACCACTCACCTAAGAAACCTAACGAAAAACGTTCCTTTGTTTAAATTTATAACTGAGGGACACTGTTATGTGCAGGCTAATTCTCTGTCTCTCTGTTATGTTTCACAAATATCACATGTTTCGGCGATTTTTGAATATTAGCTATGCTTTATATCTGATTATTTGACAGTAGTTTCCAGCAGACGGTTCTTCCAAATAAAACTTAACTAACACAGTGGTAACCTGTTTTCTTTACTGATTTCCTAGACGAGGGAGAAGTGAGAATCTTGGCCAGCTCTTGCAGCTTAAGAATTGCAGCCCTATTCCTGAGCCCATTGTGATCATCCCTCCACATGATTGGGCAAAATTTCTCTCATATTTATCATTCTCCCCCTTCCTACCAGAAAAGGTGTGCCTAAATTGTTAGCGAGATTTCTGCCCTACTCTAATGAATTCCACACTGATTTGCATGCCACACAGATAGGAGTGTGTCTGTATGAAAATGCATATCACATAAGAAAATGCTCTGTGTAACATAAGAAAGTGCATGTTTTTTGCAGGATAGTATGTCTTGCCCCTTGAAGCGATGGAAGATATGAGAAAATTAGTTCGCTTAATGTAATTGACCTTTAAAACTTTTAAAGCTGTGGATCCTGGTAAAACAACAAAATACATTAAATTTGAAAATGCAACTTACACAACACGAATAATTTGGCAAGCAGGGAAAGAAGAGAAACCGTGATACGGTAACACGACAGAAACGAAACTCACAAGCTGAATGTTTAAAGTATATAGCAAGAAAACAAGGTCCTAAATATATGGAGTAGTAGGTAACGTTCTAACCTACCAATCAGCTTAGCAATGTACGAATATCTTCGTCAGGCGCACATTTTTTTTTCTTTTCGCCGTAATAACAGCCACTACTTGTTTCATTTACTTTCTTATTAGATTTATTTTAAATAGCTAAGATGCTTAGTCACTTTGGCCAGTTCATGAACACAAAAATGGAAATTGGGGCCGCGGTGGCTCAGTGGTAGAGCGTTCACCTCTGGTGCTTGGGGTCCCGGGTTCGATCCCAGCCCCCGCCAAGTGAACAAACACCGTGTGCGTAGGTTTCCTTGGAGTTCTGCCGTTTCCTCCCACGTTCTTCATTCCACCATTTCATTCATTACTCATCATCACCGTCTGCTTTAGCCTAACCGGCATAACCGTGGGACTTAAAACTCAAAGATTTCATTTCATTTTTTCAAAATTGGAAATTAAGATACTGTAGCGAAGGACGCCGATTTCTCTGTAAATTTGGGGGGCATTCAGATAGGGAACGCATGAGTATTTTAAGAGAAATTGAATTCAAATTATGCCAAATATTGTATATTCATAAATACAATGCGGAAGTTTACGTGGGCTTTGGGGGGACCCGGGCCCCCGGCTCCCCCATGATCGGCGCCTTTGATTATGGCAGTTACCTTGTTTTATTTGCTAGAATTGGGATTTCCGGAAGCGATGGACCAGGTGGTCACAGATTTGTATGGAGGAGTTTAAATGCCAAGTTTCATCTTTCTATGATGAGTGATTCGTCAGAAACTCTATCTTTGGAGAATATTTTTAATACGCCTTTCCGCGCTTACATCTATTATATGAAAAAAACATGACAAACGCCCGGCTAGAGTTAACTAGCTTGGAGAAACGTAAATGAACTTCAGGGCTAATATATATACAATTTAAGGTGTTAATATTACAACCTGAAGAAGCGCAATAGCCAGGTATAGTGGGAAAAGCGTTTTAAAGATTCCAACTTGCCTTCTGTATAACACGACGCGTGATGTTATCAACTGACGGCGTGGCAGAGATAGGAGGATCAAATTCTCCCGTTGAAAAGGTCCTGGGTTCGATAGCTGCTCCAGTCATTTCTTTGTTTTTTGCTTCAACCAATAAAGTAGCCATATGTTACTGTAAGTAAAATATTAATTCATTATATATTTACTCTACATAATACAAAAGAAATGTTTCAATCAGTTGTAAATAGTTTGAATATTCAATATTAACTAGCAATAAAATGTAACATATTCCCCGCTGTTTGTTGATACCACTCGTTTTAAATAAGGTTTTTATATATCAAGTTTCATGTCACAGGTGTTACATATTCTATTTTTGGAATAAATTGTTAACCTCCTCTCCTCTGTTAGGATACACGATTTAATAATAATAATAAAAAAAGAAGACATGACAACAACCACGACACGCTCGGGAGAGTAATGCTCCCGGAAGTTCGTTTTATTCGTGCGCTTCTCCAGCCAGCTATTTACACTTTACCCTAGCCAGCTGTTTTAAACTGGTCAAAAAATTTATATCTTAAGGGCAAGGTGGAACAAAACAAGCCCTGCGGGAATTCTAACCCTTTCTTCTGCTCCTCCTCCTACTAGTACTACTATTTCTATTCCTATTATTATTATTATTATTACTAATAATAATAATACTTATCTGCACAAAAGTAAATAAATCACTTTTTGAGTGTTATTTTCATCTAGTTTTAATGAAAGAAATGTTATGAAGGTTAAAAAGATAAAAATAACTATCTTTGGACCGAGTTTGAACCCAAGCCGAAAACGTTTCCTGTTTTTAACTTATACCGTTAGCACACACGGCCACGATGGCCGACAAGAGCAAGCATCTGATTTCTTTTATATGTATATTACATGGGAAGACATGGATAACGTCATCCAATCAGAACCGTGTATTTAGTTTCTACTCATTGTTGGGCAAATTTCAATTGAATTAACAATTAATATGTAAATTTAATTGTTAATTGCAATTAACAATTGAAATAAGTAATGGTTAATTGTTAATTGCAGTGGGCCATTAATAAAGGAGAATCAATTGCAATTGATCAATCGATTGAAAGTAATTGCAGTGGAAAGTAATTGCAATTGAATTCTGTAATTCAATTGCAATTGAAATTAATTGGCAATTGATTTCACTGATTAATTTTCAACACTGTAGTTCAGAGAAGGCGTGGGGCAATGAAAACTTTAGCCACGACCAATTGACTCACCACCCGTCGTAACCCACGACCCACTGTGACCCACCACCCACCATAAACCACTCTTACCCACTGTGACTCACAGACCCACCAAAACCGATTGTCATCAACTCTGACCCATGATTCACGCCCTCTTCTCTACTGACTAAAGAGTTTAAACTTGTAATAAAACAAGCCTATAAAATTATCACGCACCGCACTAATACAATAACGGCGGATCTGACCTTTCTAAAATAAATAAAATAGAGTTTGTTCGTCTGTCTGTCTGTCTATCTTTGTGCGGCCTTTGGACGAGACGAGTGGACCGAAACTTTTCAAAATTTGGTCACGGGTAGCTTGGTCTAGGCCCCAGACCAAGACGAAGATTTTTTTAAAATTTATTACTAGGGGTCTCCAGGGGACGTTTACCGGGACCGACCTGGGGACAAGAAAAGTCGACCGAGAGTTACCAAATTTTGGTCAAAGATACCTTGGTCTAGGTCCCATACCAAGGCAAAGCGTTTTCAACAAAATTCGAACCAGGGGGTCTCAGGGGGGCGTTTACCGGGACATGTAAAAGTAGAACGATATCAGTGTCGATTTCATAGTTTTTCCCAGTCGCTGAGATCAATGGTGAAACTCCGATCGCATTAACTTCCAAATTCACCGTATTCGGCTGCGGGCCGTGGGTCAACGGGGGGGGGGGGGGGGGATACCGAAACGTAAAAGTAATCCAAAATGACCGATATTAGTGTCAAATCCATAGTTTTCGCGGTTGCTGATATCAATGGCGACACTACCATTAGCGATGACTTTCAAATTCATCCACCGTTGTATGCAGGCCTTGGGTCACCAGAGGGGGGAATTACGAGACATGTAAAAATAATCGAAAATGACCGATATTAATGTCAAATCCATAGTTTTCGGGATAGCTGAGCTCAATGGTGAAACTCAAGACCGCGTTTACTTTCATATTTAGCCCCCATCAGCTAAGAAAGGGGGGCATTATAAAGGGGGGCATCACGAGACATGTAAAAATAATCCACAATGACCGATGTCATATCCGTAGTTTTAGCGGTGGCTGAGATCAATGGTGATACTTTCATTAGCGATGATTTTCAAATTTAGCCACCATTGTATGCGGGCAGAGGCATTGTTTTTTCAAAATTGGAACCAGAGGATTATGGGGACTTTTACCGGCATATGTAAAAAGTAGTAGAAAATGGCAGATGTTAGTGTCACATTCATAGTTTTCGCGGTATTGGTTGGGGGTTGGTGGGGGCCAGAGGAGATTTTTTCACAATACGAACCAAGGGTGTCTAAGGGGGGTTCACCGGGACATGTAAAAGTAGTAGAATTTGTGTCGAATCCATATTTATTGGGGTTGCTCAGACGTATAGTGACACCCCCGATAGTGTTTACGTTCGAATTCAGCCCCCATCGGCCTTCCCAATGAAAACACCTGTATGTTGTTGGATATATATTCACACAAAATATATCCAATTTTAGAAATGTTTCTTAATTGTTCTCCCGTTGTTCAGTTTGTTTACATTGATATTTTATCTGATCTGTGCGAAGAACGGGCATAACAGCTAGTACGGTACGAAATGGTAAAGTGTTTGTTATGGAACAAATTACAATGAACTCAATTATATAGATAATAATTATAATTGTAATTAATAATTATTTCCTTGTTGAATTATATATATTTTTCAGTGGAAAACTGAATAAAATTTAAAAGTCCCAAATCAACGTAAAGTAGACCAACGTAAAAGAAAAATGTATAAATTTTCCATATAATTAAGCTTACAAACTTAAATGGAAATTAAGCTTAATTACGTGGAAATTTTTTGTGCCGTTTTGTGCGCCCATTTCCTCGTTTTCTGCGTCACCGGAAATGGGTCAATGTTATCCTACAAATATTGCGGAACAAGTTAATGCTGTTCCGTCAGGAACGATTTCGAGGTCGTTTCCTTCACATCATTTTGTGCGTGTTTTCTACCGTCTTGTAAGCCTATTTCCACGTTTTGTGAATCAATGGTAGTGGGTCAAAATGGGCATTAAATGTGGGAAGAAAAATGATCCACTCTCCCACCAGTATCGAATTTCAAGGTCGCTTTTTCGCATTGTTTAGTGCATGTTTTTACCGTTTCTGCGCATATTTTCACGTTTTGTAGGCCAACGAAAGTGGGTCAAAGAGATCTACAAATATGGCAGAAAGACATATTCATTCCACTTTCAAGGTCCATTTTGACCCTCTCCCACTGATGCACAAAACGACACAAATCATGCATAAAAAATGTGAAGGAAACGACCTCGACATTCGATGGTGACGGAACAGCATTAAGTTATTCCGCTATATTTGTAGGCCATTCTGACCCATTTTCGTTGTCGCACTAAAGTGGAAATAGGAGCACAAAATAGTACAAAGCAGGCACTATACGATGCGAAAGAAACGACCTCCAAATTCGATAGTGGCGGAACAATGGCTCTATTTCCTCACACATTGATAGACCATTTTGACGCATTTCTGGTGATGCTCAAAACGTGCAAGTAGGCGAACAGAACGGTACAAAATACACACTAAACGATGCGAAAGAACCAACCCCGAAATTCGATAGTGGCGGAACAGTGAGCCATTTAACTTCCACTTTAAAGCCTCGTTTAACTCACCTCGGGTGATGCACAAGACGAGAAATAGGTGCAGAAAATTTAAAAAAAGGCACTAAACGATGCGAAAGTAACGATCTAGAAATTCGATAGTGTCGGAACAGTGGGTCATTTTCGTCACACCTTGGAGGCTCATCTTGACACACTTCTGGTGACGAACAAAACGTGGAAATAGGGGCACAAAACGTAATAAAACAGGCACTAATCAATGCAAAAGGAAGGACCTCGAAATTTGGTTGTGGCGGAGCAGTGGGTCATTTTCGTTCCACCTTCGAGACCCATTTTGACCGTCTTCTAGTTACGCACAAAACGTCGAAATAGGCGCACAAAAGGGTACGCGATGTGAAATTAACGACCTCTAAATTCGATAGTAGCGGAACTCTTGGTCATTTTCGTCCCATCTTGGAAGCCCATTTTGACCCACTTCCCATGACGCACAAAACGGAAGTAGACGCACAAAACGGCACAAAACGATGTGAAGGAAACGACCTCGAAATTCAGGGTTGGCGGAAGAGCAATAATTTGTTCCGCCATATTCGTAGGCCCATTTTGGCCCACTTCCGGTGATGCACAAAAGGTGGGAATAGGCGCACAAAGCGACACAAAACACGCACAAAAGATGCAAAACAAAGTACCTCGAAATTCGTTGGTGATGGAACAAGTTAATGACGCCGTGAGCACCAATATAAGTATATATTGTAGTTCTTACCAGGGGGCGCGGTGGGTCAGTGGTAGAGCATTCACCTCCGGTGCTTGAGGTCCCTGGTTTGATCCCAGCTCGCGCAGTTTGGACTTCGTGGTGGACAAACACCGTGCTCGTGGATTTTCTCGGGGTTCTCCCGTTTCCTCCCACTTTCTTCATTTCATTCATTTCCCATCATCACCGTCTCCTTTAGCCTAACCGGCATAAGCGTGGGACGTAAAACTAAAGATTTTATAACATTTTTTGTAGTTCTTACCAGAACTGCACGGTCCAATAGTGATATCAACCGGCCCGGCTCGGTTCAACTGAGCGTACAGCTTGAGCTGGCTTGGTTGGGATTACCCATCGACTGGGCTCAATTGAGCCAATGGCTTGGACCGCCTCGGTAAAGACGAGTTATCGACTCGGCTCGATTGGAGCTAATGGCTCGAACCAGCTCCGTTGAAACGAGTCCATAGGCTGGGTTCGAGTCAGCTTAACTGAGCCAATGGCTCGAACCGGCTCGGTTGGGATAAGCAATCAGCTCGGTTCGGTTCGGCTCGTGTGAGCCATCGGCTCGAGCTGGCTCGGTTGGATGAGCTGTTGGCTCAACTCACTTCTCGGTTTGGCTCGATAAGTGAATGAGCTGTGAGCGAGCCGCTTGAGTCGTTGACAACCCAAAACCCGGGTCGAGCAGTTTTAAACATGTTTGACTGGAATCCCATAACTTCTAACAATTTTTGGCTCGAGCCCGAATACTTGCTCCTCCTGAACTTAAACCAAGAACCTCGTGACCGATGTCATTGCCTCCTGAAGATTTCTTGACTACCGAGATCGACAGTCAACTAGTTTGTAGTATTCCGATACAAACCGCCTATATTCCATGTTTATACAGGTACACGGTGTTATAATAATAATTAGTTATAGTAGTAGTAGCAGTAGTATCATTGATAATTATATTGTCTATGTAGGATACTTGAAGATAGTAGTACTTGGAACTACACAAAGGATTTAGCTCGATTTCGCTCGACTCGACTGGACTCGATCCGAATTCGAGTCGAGTTGGGGGAATCTTTTCGAGCCGAGATCTCGAGTCGAACTCAAATATGTCTGCTTCTACGAGAGTCGAGTTTTAAAGAAAACTCGCTCGAACTCGCTCGTGCTCATTCCTATTGTATGCATGACGCACATATAGAGTTCTTTCGAGGGGGATAGAACCATAAACATATTTAAAAATACTTAGTTTCACGGCTTTCTTCCCAAGAGGGGGGGAAGGGATGGTAGATATCCAGCATTTCTTATAAGTGCCTTATTTGAAATATGTAAAACAGTAACAAGTACACAATACAATATACACACATCTTCTTATCTTCAGTTTTAATTGCTGATTTTAATTGGAATTAACAATTACAATTAACAATTACAAGTTTCAATTGTCAATTGCAATTAACAATTGAATGTTTCAATTACACCCTTTGCAATTGACAATTAACAATTAAAAGTTTCAATTGCCTGGTGACCAATTAATAATTAACAATTGACGAAAATTTAATTGCAAATTTTATGATTGAATTCAATTGCAATTGAAATTAATTGTAATTACAAATTGAAATCAATTGCAATTGCAATTGATTTTCAGAGCAATTACTTTCAATTGATTGATCAATTGCAATTGATTTCAATTGATTTTGCCCAACATTGTTTCTACTTCTGGGAGTATTACTTTCCCAAGCTAGTTCTCAACAACTCAGTCCGAGGTGTTAACTATGTTAATAAATTTCATTTCAAACGGTTCAACTATTTTTCGTAATGATAGACAACGCATTTTTCATTTATATACTAAGTAGATGTAGATAAATAGTATTGTTACTTTGTTATTATTTATTTATTTAATTTACTTTTGATATAAAATGAGGTGTTATGTCTAGTGTTTAACAATACCTAGCATTTTGTATGTTATTAACAGTCAAGCTTCAAATTACTGTTCCGTCACTGAGAATAGTATTGGCATTACACTGAAGGAAAGTAAAAAATATAAGAAAATCGTTGCCCAACAAATTGGGTATATTGTCTCCACCACCAACTTTATGGAAAGCTGGAAACATGAATAATATATTGTATAGTTCTTTCATGAAGATGCAAGTATACTAAATTCGGGATGTAGCTTTAATAGATCTAGTATTGCAGTTATAAATGAAATACACAAAATACATAAGTAAAAGATACAGCAGAATTTGGGTAGGTAAAATAAAACCTTAGGTCTGTAAAGTGTAATGGTTTGTAATGTAAAGTCCCTTCAATGTGTCAGCTGATTACAATATCTTAAAGTATTGAGGTAGCTCTATGACCTGTCGTCCAACGAAATTTCTCCGTCAAAATCTTATTCACACTCCCCGATAAACTGGGTGTTCGTGGTTTATTCAAAGGCTGATTTTACAAAACCCACCCCCCTTTCTTCTCTTTTCCATATAAGTTAGCAAATTTCAAATGATCGGGAATGACCACAATCACGTTGTCTTGACTTAAAACGAAAATTCTAGAAGGTTTAGGACATAAACCTGCAAAGCTCAGTGCCACAAGCGTTACCCTCACTCGACCTCACATGAGGTGACATCGTCCAACATGAACTTACCAATATAGCTGATATAGTAGAAAATAAGGATTCCACGATAAAATAATGTTTATGTTTGCGAATATAAATCGCTTCACTCTGTAGAAAGAGCATTATATGGCATGTTAGTCAATATCAAAATATTGACCCAACAAAGTAACAACACAAAGTATAGCTGACATATGACACGATGTGTAACGTGTAAAAGTATCAAGTAAGGGGAAAAAGGCAGGACAAGGAATAAGATGTAGATATGTGCAGGGCAAAGGACTTCAGCCATTGTATCTGGTTTAATGAACCAAACAAATTTTACGAAATGCTTCAAAGAAGCTTGAGACTAAATCTTCTTGGGAAAAAAGTAAAATTTGTGACATCCACAGGAATCGAACGACGGACTTCCGGGACCATATCTCTCATCATGTAACATTACATTGAATTTAATGTGTCACGTTAGAAGCAAATTATGCATGAATACTAAAAGGTTGTTCAGTTTCAGTTCTCAAGAGATTTTCTTTCCCGTCTTTCTATTATTTTGTCAATAGCTTACAAAACACTGACACCTGACTTTTGCATGTATAGTCTTTAACATTTTTCCCATATACTTTTCTCAACGTTTAAGTCTTTTAGGCTAAAGAAGGCGGATGATTAACGAAAGTAAATTCTAGTTAAAGTAAAATTTTAATTGACTCTCAATGGGAATCGAACACGAGACTACAAGAGCGAAAAACGCACGTCCTAGCCACTATACACACGATATCTACGCTATAAAAACATGGCAATACCGTAAGATTCACGCTGTGAAAGAACGTTTTGTTTTCTTTTTATTAAATTTCACGATATTTCTATTGTGAACTGCAAAGAGAGAGAGATTACGCAGTTATCGATTTGGTTAGGAATTGAGCTTTTAAAATCTTTAAAGCATTTAATTAAATCGCGGTGTGGTAGCAAATAATGTATACCGATTTCATTCTCGTAGTAAGGGGCAAAAGATATTATCCTTCAAAAAACATGCATTTTCTAATGTGACAGAGAACACATCACTTGGTAGCAGGAGCGTAGCCAGAATTTGATTTCAGGGGCCGCTTGCTAAACGTTCATTGGGGGGAGTCCGGGAGTCCACCGCCTGAAAATGTCTGAATAAAACCGCAATCTTAGGCCTTATTTTAACAACTTTTACAAATGTTGGGGGTTCCAGGTCTCTTGGCTACGCAACTGCTTGGTAGAATCCATTGTTCGGTAGCATAATTAGTCTGTTCAGTTTCACCTTGAGCCATAATTTTATTGTCAAGCCAAAAAGAATACATTCGTTTTCCTACGCATATGGCGATCTTTTTACAAAATATGATGTAATTAAATGTGTGATTTTGCTATTTGAATGTAAATTTATGTCCTCTCCTTCCCAAAACAAATCTCATGGGCGTAATCTGCTCCATCAACTCCAAGTGTGTACTCCCCCTGTTCCAAATAGAAAATAGAATTGGATATTTTCTGTAAAACTATTTGCGAGATATAGAATTTCATATGCAGTACTTCTGTTCACTTGGTACTGGAATTCATAGAATTGGAAGTAATTGTTTTGCATAAGTATAATTCTGTAGAACAGCCATGGATAAATGTTTTGTATTGCTAAAAATGTATGAAAATTGTTAGGAAATCTTTTAGAGGGGTGCAAAATATTCTTCCCAAGCTAGAACAATAGTAATTAAGTTAGTGCCAGGGAAAGAAAAACTAGAGGCGGGGAATTTCCCTAGCTTCCCAACTACAAATAAATCACTGGTCGTAACGAACGCTCCGTGACTCACGTATGATGGCCTATCGTTCTGTGTGGCTTCGTCGGTGACTGAGTAAAGGCGTTGTTTGGTAATCGTGAGATTCACAGATCGAATCCCCTCTAGGGAAAGTGAAAATTTTTTCATTCTTAGTTCCCCATATTTTAAGATGTTTCTCTTTTTCCATAATCATCTGATGCTATCAACTGAGTTGTCCAGTTGAATTCAACAATTCATAGTGGAATGCTCTCAGGTTCGGGTGAGATTTTACATGTCTATTTAGGAAATCAAAAGTTTTGGCAAAATATGGATGCTATCCGATCGTTTTTTCTCCAGTACTAAATTTGCACATGTGAGTGTATTTCTCCTTCGTCATATTTGCATCTCTCGTTCTCCAATGTCGTCAGCTATGACATAAAATGGATTGGAAGCAAAGCTTCAAATCATGAAAGCGCTATACCAATGGAGTCACTCTCACTAAGCATTTGATTAAAAGTATGTTTTCATTACGTTTTCATTCTGAAGGAGGGGGTATTCCCTGTTTCTATCCCCCTGAAATGACGAAATATTTATTCAGGTTCTGCAAAGTCATTTCAGATCAAACGATTGAGTGAGTGTTCATTCCAACAGCAACAGGATTGGACTTTCATTCTTTGTTGCACTAATCTCCACGAATAGGACGAATATCAAGTAGTATGTTTGGCATAACAACTGGACGTTTAAGATTCATCTCATTTTGGAGAAATGATGCTGTAGACGGTAGTGGGAATTTCACCCAAGTGTACGGGAATTTTCACTTCCTGGCGATTATGCCACTCAGTTGCAATACTTCCTGGCAAATGTTCCTGACTCAACTGGTGGAGCACTCTTGCCGTAAATCTCTATATGGCTGTACCATCCAGAAGTGTCCCTTACTGTACAACTGGTAACTCTGCGCCGTTGCTGTGTTACAGGTCCGAACGTGAAGTACGGTGTAGTTGTCCAACATTCATTACTGCACCTGAGATAGCAGCATGGCAACTTCTCAGAAGTACTTTGCCCTTGGAAATGACGGCATGGTTGGAAAGAGGTGGAATGAAGATGGTGTGTGGTCAAGAGAAAAACGCAGTGTGTTGCTTGGCGGTTTTATACCCAGGGTCTTGCTTGCATCCGTCTTGTCAACATTCGGGCAGTGAACGGGTGCGTTGTTTTCCAGGAGGCGGACACCTTTTGTCAGCATGCCACGCTCTGGGATTTCACAGAATTCCGCAGCACACGCAGCAGTGAGGTATAGTATATCCTGGAAATTGTGGTACCCTTTGAGTGGAAAGCAAGTAGTAATGCAACATGCTGATCCCAAAGAAAGGTAATCATCACTTTGGACGCTCAGAGTTAAACACGGACTTCCTTTGGTAGTGGTACGTCGGCACACTGTCTTTGGTTTGACTAGGTTTTTATGCATGTGAGAGAATGACTTAAGAAAGGGTTCGGACCTCCAACTTCGGGGTCACATAGGTCTTATAGGTGGGTCTAGGATTAGGGAAGGAACTGTCTCTGGGCTTCTAGAAGGTACTATTACAGCTTTCGCCTGGCGGGAGTGAATAAATAAGGGAAAACCTAGTCAACCCAATGACAGCGTGCCGACGTTCCACTATCACACGAAGTCCTCATTCAACTTTTAGCAACCAAAGTGATGGTCATGTTTATTTGGGATCAGCATGGGTATTACTACTTGCGTTGCAGGCAAAGGGTACCACAATTTCCAGGATATACTATGCCTCACTACCGCGTTCGTTGCGGGATTCTGTGAAATCCCAGAGCGTGACATGTTAATTAAAGATGTCCGCCTCCTGCAAAAGAACGCACTCGTTCACTGCCTGAATGTTGACCAGACAGATGCACCACCCTGGATATGAAATCCGTCATAGTTCACGTTTTCTCCTCACCGCACACCATCTTCATTTCTTCCTCTTCCCAACCATACAGCCGTTTTTTTAGGAACAAGTACTTTTGCGATGTTGCCATGCTGCTTTCTGAGGTGCAGTAATGGATTTTGGACCACTACTCTTTACTTCACGTTCGGACCTATAACACAGTAATGGTGTAGAGTTACGAGCTGTACATTTCCACATAACCTACATAGAAATGCAGAATTACACATGCATCGTTTAGGCGGGAAATTTCAAAGAAATCACAAATCTGCAAATTACTCAGAAACTATTGCCTTTCGACCCCCGTTTCATATAGGTAGAAATGTTCCTAAGTGCTTGTAGAATACCCTTCTTTTAGGGGATCGAATTACCAGTCACCTTATAGACCTGTTTACACTGACGAAGTACATATATATTTCAGGTCATATGTTGTATTGTAAAGTATATACATTATTTTTAAACTATTTTTCTATCTTTATGTAATACCTGGCAACTTCACCTGTGCGAAGACTACAACCTTTAACGCCATCAGTAGTTTCTGTGTCTTTGTTAATTGTTTCATCTATTGCCTGGTCAACTGGAATTGATGCAAAAGGATTTCTTCCTCAAAGCTGTACAGAATATCATCCTCTGGTGTGTGGTCATACAATTGCGGGAGGTCAGTTTGCAGCCTAATAATTTCAAGGTAGTAAACCGGTAGATGTCTAGAGTAATTTTGCTTATCGTATACAAAACACCCTGGAATCATGTCTTTAATCACAGCAAGATGAAGGAACAGGTTTCCTTCTCTGGAAGCTCTAACTAGGTCAAGAACAATCTTTACCGTATCAAGATAGCCCATCCAAAATGAGGATAAAACGCAATTTTCGTTTCGAATGAAATCCTGGTAGTCCTTGGAGAGATTCGTAATGCGAATACAGGATACATTCTGTTATAAATCTTGTAATGTCTCATGAAGTAATTCAATCTTTGTAATATCGTTGTTAGGATCTTGCATGGTATTTTGGTTATTTATGACAATCTCATCAAGGCTTCTTAGAGCAACTTATGAAGTCTAATTCCCCTGTTATAATGTCTAACCCCCAGTATTGCATCAATAGAATCCTCCCCTGAGACTCCAGATTCCACAGCCATGCATTCTTAAGTCTCTCTCCTACTTTTCCAATCATATTGCTAATTGAGTGAAGTGCGCCTAATGTAATGACACTAGGCCTAAACTCCTCCTCATTATTCCAAATTATTTCCGCTGCTTTCGTGTACAGAGCCTGGTCAAAAAAAAAACACGCTACATTTTTAAGTTCGAGTGCTTCAGTGGTTCTCATGGCTTGGTGAAGAATTTCATTAACAGTTGGCATATTAGTCGCTAGAACTTCTGTTGTAGGAAGATATCCAATTTTGTCTTCTATAACACGAATTTCATTCCTTGACTGAATATTAAAACCGCAGAAGCTCACTCATTGGTTTTTCGCATCTACCTGCCTAGTCAAAATCCATGTTAAGTTTTTCTTCTATACTAGTCTAATGGATTCGTCGAAATCCAGATCGATTTTTTTTTTACTGGAGAACCCCTATTTCCAGTATTATATAAGGATATTTCAAGTGCAGGAAATGTTATACTGCGACGCTTTGTTCTCTAGAATATTGGTAATTATCATTGATGCTCAACAGTTGGTACACGGCGTTGAACTATTATACCGTTAACTCTGTGATTTCCCTGAACCTGTTAGGGTCTCCTTAAGAATATCAATGTTATCAAAATCTAGATGTGTTGAAGTACAAAGAAGAATGTCTAAGTGTGTTTGTAAAATTGGATCCTGGTCAATTGTCAATTTCTGAAGACAGAGGATTGTTTCTACTTCTTCTAGTTGTGTATAAGAAATTTCATGTTCTAATCTATTTCTTGCTTTCATCAATTCTACATTTCCTGTTAGTGTTTTCACTGCCCATGGTAAAAGTGTGTGTTCAGATGGCTTCTGATTGCCAGTTCTCATGATATAGACAGAGTCTTCAGCAATGTAGAATATTTTTCTTGATATATTTTGTTGAT